>NC_089505.1:297687024-297997163 GCF_036850995.1 Saccopteryx leptura
GGCAGGCAGGATGTGTGGGGGCTGGTGCCACCCTCTCCTCTCCCGAGGAAAGTCCATGCTGAAATCCTCCTCTGCACCCAGCCTGTTCCAGGCAGTACCAGTCGGCTCAGGGTCACCCCACAAAGGCGCCGGGGCGGTCTGAGCAGAAGCAGCCTGCTGACTTGGAGACATGCAGAGATGATTAACTGGCAGGTCCCACCCTGACCCACTGACCCCCTTGTAAAGAAAAAGTGACTTGCTGTTTTTTTCATAGTGTTCATGGAGCTTGTAACTTTCCTAGTAATCATAACACCTTGAGTTTATCATTCGTTTTCTACTTGAGAGCATCTCTTTCCTCCCCTCTAGTCCCTGCCATGGCTCATTTGAAGTTTGGGTTATCACCTTGCCCAGAAAGTGCTCTCTGGAGAGCCCAAATGTTGGCAAGTTCATTCGGGCCATTTTCAGCAACCTGTCACCCAGTATGCCCCACCACCCACCACAGCCAAAGGCCTGGGAGGAAATGGCTTCGTGCCACGGAGACCTCATCCCTCAGTGCTGTCTCCCCCGTCTCCCTCCTCACGTCCATTATCACAGACCTGGGTTCACTGTTTTCATTCACCATTTAGTGCGCCGCCAGTGTGACCAGCAGGCCCTGCTGAGTCTCCGCCTGGCTCTTGTGCTGTCATTAACTCCAGACAGCAGTTCTCTTCCAGGCCTCCCCTCCTTAGACACAGAAACTTTGGGAAGAATGTATTTGTGCATAAGTGAGAGTTCTGAAAAGATAAGGATGGCCACCTTTGGGATGGAGACTTCTTTAAGTTTAACCATGTTCATGGGTATCTTCCCAAAGTACATTGTTCACATTGTTTAGTACCTTCCTAAACAGAGAAAACAGAACATAACTTAACTTTCTCTTGATGTCTTAGAATTCTTATTGTGAATTAAGGTTTTGTCCTCTCTGCAGAACAGTAGGTCCCTGAGGACCTTTGGGGGACGTACAGGGTCCTAGATTTCTGTGATTCTAAAGTTATTTTGTAAACTTTTAAATAGACTCCCTGTCTCCCCGCCTCTTTTCAGGCTATTCCCTATCACTTCTGGTTATCAGTGTACCTATCCTCAAAAATTCTTCTACCTTGACGTTCTAATTTCCATTGTAGGCATGAGAGACCAATAAACACACTGTATTAGAACTGTGTGTAAAGAATTGAGAAGCAGGACCTCGTCAGTTGGCTCAGTGGTAGAGCATTGGCCTGGAGTACAAATGTCCCGAGTTTGATTCCTGGTCAGGGTACACAGGGGAAGTGACCATCTGCTTTGCCACGCCTCCCCCTCCCCTGTTTCTCTCTCTCTCTCTCTCTCTCTTTCTCTCCTGCAGCCATGGCTCGATTGGTTTGAGCATATTGGGCCCAGACACTGAGGATGGCTTCATGGAGCCTCTGCCTCGAGTGCTAAAAATAGCTAGGTTGCTGAGCAATGGAGCAGCAGCCTTAGATGGGGGCTGCTGGGTGGATCCCAGTTGGGGTGCATGTGGGAGTGTATCTCTCTATCTGCCCTCCTCTCACTTAAAAAAGAAGAAAAAAGAAAAAAGAAAAGAAAAAAGAAAAGAAAAAAGAATTGAGAAACATTTCTTCAGTCAATTAAATAGGCCATAAGTTCTCTATTTTGATTTTTTTTAGATGCCATTTTTGTTCTTGTTTTTGCTCATTTTAGCAAATGAAAATTTCAGCAAATAGGAAGTTGTAAGACAGGTCAGTTTAACATCAGTGAAAAGTCACTCCCAGATTGCTAGGCAGTCATTTATCTTTCTAGAAACTTCTTCCCTGGCTTTGTTTTTTGTTTTCCCTTAATTCTAGAGTAGGCAATGGTTGGTGGAAAGGGATTCCTTTTGTGAGCAGTTCTTTATTTTATTCTGCCAACTTCCCATGCAAACTATTTCACAATCTTTAAAAACATCATTGTGATGTTATTGCCACCTCCAACTCTCCCAAGGGGTCTGTTTCAGATACAGACTCCTGGGCTGGACTCTGCACCCACCCAATCGAAACTTCTGGAGGATGGGGCTTTGTAACTTTCATCTTAAGTCAACTAGAGGATGGCTGTGCATCTGACTCGCATGACTACAAGAGGTAGTTAGGCTTCATTAAATACAGTACTTACGGAGCACAGTTTGCATTTGGGCTTTATTATAGTAAGAACAATACCTTTCGTCTGTATGGCAGCATGTTTAACTTCTCACAGTGTTTCCCTGTCAGGGGAGTTATTATTATTTTTTTTAATTTTATTTATTTATTTTTTACAGAGACAGAGAGTGAGTCAGAGAGAGGGATAGACAGGGACAGACAGACAGGAACAGAGAGAGATGAGAAGCATCAATCATTAGTTTTTCATTGCGCATTGCAACACCTTAGTTGTTCATTGATTGTTTTCTCATATGTGCCTTGACCGCGGGCCTTCAGCAGACCGAGTAGCCCCTTGCTGGAGCCAGTGACCTTGGGTTCAAGCTGGTGGGCTTTTGCTCAAACCAGATGATCCCGCACTCAAGCTGGCGACCTCGGGGTCTCGAACCTGGGTCCTCAGCATCCCAGCCCGATGCTCTATCCACTGCGCCACCTCCTGGTCAGGCTCAGGGGAGTTATTTTTATCTCCAGTTTAGAGATGGACTCGAGGCCCCTGCGGCTTTCAAGGCTCCAGCAACAGACACTCCAACTCCGTAGGAAGAAGTCAGGACTGGCACGTGGGGCCCGCAGCCTGGTTTTGCTGCACATGTGCCCTCCTGGGACCTGGCACCCACAGGACGCTTTAGCAAGGCGTCCCTGACCAGTCGGCCTGAGATGGACCCCATGCCTCTGAGCCACTCCACGTGCTGTGGTGGGGGCTGTGCCCCTGCTCCTGGAAGATGAGATCACGAGCAAAGCCTCGGCCCTGGGCAGCAGCGGGGACCTGGAAACCAGGACGATCCCATCCCTCTTCAGTTCCTCCCTTCAATTTTCTCATTTCCTCCACTCCCTCTTTCTTGTAAAGACTCAAACTCTGAAATAATTATATGACATTAAGTTGGTAAAAGCCAGGCTTCTGTCCTTCAGATTGATGTTTAACATGGAGGGAGGGCAGTTTCTCAGGACTCGGGAGACTCGCCTTCCCCAAACGCCCTGTCTTTATTCTGGGACACCTCTCTCTGTGACAGAGCCCAACTGTGACCAGAGGAAGTTTCTTTTGTTTTTTTTTTTTTTTTAAATGTCTTTTCAGTGCTCCAGGCTGTTTCCTCCTTCTGGTCTTGACTGCCATCCCTAAACATCTCCATGACTTCAGGGGAGTGTTTCTCTCCCCAGGGTGCCATGCTGACGGTTCCTGATGAGAACTCTGGGGGGTCTGGCGGGGGGGGGGGGGGTGAGGGGAACACTCTCCAGCTCCACCTGCCTGGTCTTATCTCCATATCAAGATAAGCAAGCTAGTTGGTTGTCAGCCAAGAGGAATCTTTTCCTGCAAGCTGTATTGCTCTTAAAAAAAAAAAAAAAGTAACAGTAACAATAAGCACGTGACCTTGCCTGTTGCTCTCTGATGGAGCAATAAGAGGAACTGAAAAGGTGGAAAGCTCACTGGACTTTTTGGCATCAGAGGATGGCGTGGGCACCCAGCACTGACTCCAGAGGCGGCTGGAGAGGAGGCGCTGGCTTGCCTTGACACATCGCCCCTAATTACGCTGCCTTTGTAAACCTTTGTCCACCCCTTCCCTTGCACTTCACGGGGCTTGTAAAAGGAGCCCACAAACCTCTGCCTTCCTGTGCCTCCCAGCCCCGAGGTGGAAACCCTCTTCTTGCAGGAAGTGCAAAGCGAAGTTCAAAGCTTTCCCCCTCCAAAGAAAGTGTGCCTGATCCAGTATTACGTGACAATTAGGCCAAAAGAAAAAAGAGAGAGAGAGAGAGAGAGAGAGAGAGAAAGGTAGGGCCACTTATGGCCTCACTGGCCAGCCAGTGCTGGCTCCTTGCAGTCCCCAACTTTCTAAAGATATTCATTTCCTGGTTCAGTATAAAGGTGCAGGTGCAAATGTAGTGTCAAAGCCACTTGCAGCTTTGGGCTCTCTGGAGATGGAGAATTACAAAGAGGCTGGGAAGGCGTCTTCCCACCAAAGCCTCCAGCTTCAGGCAGAGAGGACAAAGAAAGGAAGCCAGGGTCCCCAGACCCTGGGGCAGGCCAAGGCGTCGCCTGGTGATTTTCTGTATGACTGCCAGGCTTGTTTCCTTGCTATAAAACAAGCCCAGTTCAATCTATGTTTAAAGGGGGGTTAAAAGGGGTCATAAATCTCTCTGGGCATTGAGGACCCTCGGAAAATGCCGCCTGATGCCTTTCACATCTGTTTCGGTTTCTCAGCCTCATCTGGCTCAGCTGCCTTTTCTCCAGCGATAACTCAGGCAGCCCCTTTCAGCCCGCTGAGTGGCAGGGGCAGGGTGTCCCCACTCAGAGCCCCGGGGATGAGGGGTGAGTGTCAGGGCAGCAGGCAGGCCCCCTGGGCCGGCCCACTGACACTGTAAGTCTATACCCAGGGGCCGGTGAAGGGCGGCGCGCACAGCCGGGAGCCCGGTGGCGGGTGGGAGAGCGCTGGCTGAGGTTGGTCACACGGAGATTGAATTTCAGCTGAATTAGATCAGAGCTGTGGGAAACAGCACCTCCTTCACACACACACACACACACACACACACACACACACACACACACACACACACACACACGCATGCACGCACACACGCACACAGGCACACATGCACAGCCGGTCTCTAGGATGATATGGGAGGGTGGCTGGGGAGACAGAGACAGGCAGCTGTGATGAAATCCCTAGTCAGCTCATGGCAGCTAACAGCCAACTTAATTACTGCACACGTACCTTTCCCCAGCACGGCCCCCAGACTGCGCTGACGCTGATGCTGGGGTCTTAGACTGGGAGGCTCCGCGCTGGCAGGGAGGGATGGGGGCGTTCAGCATGAAACACTGGCCGCTTGAGGAGGGAGTCTGTGCTGGCCTTTCGTGAGGCGGAGCACGATTTAAGGAAGTCTGGGAAAGGCATGGGCCTTCTAGACCTGCAGCTGCAGAAAGCAAACTCCAGAAGGGATTTTGGTGGCTTTAAACTGGTACCTTTTGGGTTTGATGTTTTATAGCATTTCATTAACGTGCAACGTGAGCCTCCAATACCTAACCCCTGGCTGCAGAGCCGGCTCCTCTAATCTCCTTTCTCCACTTAATAACCTGACGCCACGCCAGTGACCCAGAATACCAGCCTTTCTTGGGGAGGCACTGGAGGGGTGGAAATGGTGTGGGGAAGGTTTTAGAATTACAACGGGAACACTTGCAGTCCTATTAGAAAGGGCAAGAAGTCAGCTACTTTGAAACTCACCCCCTAGGCAGGGATGGGAATGCCCTTCCAAGGGAGAATGGGGACACATTTGTTCCTGAGCTGGCCCTGAGTGTCTTTCTCCAAGGCAGCGAGGGATTCTGTGCTCGCCAAAGCTGTTCGAATCAGGAGCCTTCACATGATTCTTTTTTTTTTTTCTTTCCCTATCACTCAACAAGAGGCTAGAGGCAAAAATTCCTGCAGCAGCTTCCCCTGAACCAGGCAAAAAAGAGCCTCCCACCTCCAGCGGGCTGCCAGTGTTCCTTAATCTTCTGGTTTGCGCACCAAATTTGAGCCCAGTGCTGTTGAGAAAATGACCCCAAATCATGACTCACTAAAGGCCCCATGTTTATCACCATGCAGTGGGTTTTCTGCATAAAGCATCTTTTCTTGGGCTGAGAAGCTTCTCACACGTCTGGGTCTGAGGAAACCAGCCAGGACGTCCCAGCAGGATGAATGGTCACCTCTCCGTCACAGCTACTCAGAGCAGAGACAGTCTGCGATGCGGGATCCGACTCAGGACTGGAATTCTTAGGCACGCGCCCTTTGGCTGGATTTCTTGTGACTCCCAAAGAGAGAAAATGAAAATCCTGAAAAGGATGTGGGTGCTGGCCATTAGGGTTTCTCCCAGAGGGTGCCTGGGAAGATGGCAGGGAGTCTGTGAGTCTTCTGAAATTGTATTAAACATTTATATGTAAAAAAGTTATAGATTTCCCCAGTCCCGGAGAGAACAGTCTTATGGATTCCACAGACCTTCAAGAGTCCAAGACTCCCTCAGATTTAAGAACTAGTCTTTATATTAAAGATTTTCCAAAGGTCATCACGGGCTTCCCTCCATACACGGTCTGCAAAGTACAATGCCCTGCCTGTTGTATGCTGGGAGCCGGCTGTGTGATCCCTGCAACTGGATGGACACAATCGACCAATGAAAGCAGGCAGGGCCCCCTCCACCCACAGAGGGGCTGTCTGACGGGGTGCCCCCAGGGCAGAGCTCAGCTCTCCTGGGATGGACTTGTCTGGCTGGTACCCTGGTACCAGAAGTGGTAGTCCCAAGGCCGTGTTCTGGGAGGATATGTTAACAAAGAGAGAAAACCTAAATGAGAACCTTAAAGAGCGTTCAGCCTACTTCAGACTTGCTGAACCTCTGGATGAGAATGTTAGCTCAGACTTGCTGAGCGTCTGAAGGAGGACCTCTGAGAGTGGATTGCGATCTGGACCTATGGAAAGAGTGTGTGGGCCTGCAGTGTACACACTCCTTCCTGCTGGGGTCAGGGGGATTCTTAGGGACGAGGGGGTTGTCATCTTAATTCCTGAACAACGATGGAAGAGCCAGGGTCCCACGGTCCTCCATTTTGGAGTTGATATTCTGTTGCAAATTATAGGCATGTTTTTTTTTTTCTTAAGAAAATCTAATTTTTAAAAATAAGCCTATCTCTTGACACAGATCAATTAGGGATGGTGATTATTTGCATTAAGTAAGAGCTGCGATTGATGCCCGATTCCTATGGACAAAGCTTGACATACTTTATCTCAAATGATCTTACAGCATGGTGAGATAGGTCCTGTCTCTCCCATTATTTAGATGAGCGACTTGAGGCTTAGAAAGCTTATATGACTTTCTCGCCATTACCGCTCCACTGAGTAGCAAGGAAAACCAGCTTGCAAGTCAGAATAGGCTGTCTCCAAGGACCATACTGTCATGTTCTCCACTAGATAGCTTTTCAATGCGGTAGGATTTGAGGCTTTGCCAAAAATGTCAAGACCTCAGATTCATCTGAAACATGACTTGGTTTTCAAAGCTAGGAAGAAAAAGGAAATGGATGTTTACTGAGTGCCTATTAATTCAGTAACTCAGTAATTACTGAGTGCCAGAGGATAGAAATACCTTATTTTGTCAAAAACTAAATTTGATTTTAAAAATTCAATTCTTATGGAATATTTAAGAAATAAAATTGTCAGTTAAATGTATTTTTGCACACACATGCAAATTGTCTCCTACCAGGAAATCACAACTGCCAGAACTTCCGTCGGGGCAGAAGACAGAGGGCAGACTATGCTCCCTGTTCATCCCTTTGCCTGGTGGAATATTTTTCTTAAGTCAATATGTAATTCCCGAATTAATGAGCAGGCACAGGAATGAACCTGTTCTGGACACAGTCCTTGGAAAATTTCATTCCTTAAAATGGTAGCAGATCACCTTGGGCAGCAGACCAGATGGGGAGACAGACAGCTCATCATGCACCCAAAGTGAGTTCCTAGCAGAAGGCTAAGAAAGGTGAAAGAGGAAACAAGAGGGTGTGGAGATCTCAGTTTTGAAACCTGAAAAACTATATTTTGTTATTCTGAAGTTAAAGTATTTCTATTCAGATTGGGAAAATGAGACGCTCTCACCAGTTGAAACTTCTATACCTGTGAACACAATACCCGCCCTTTTCAGAGATCTCAATGCAGGAGACCCTGGGATAGATATATTTTTTCATTGTTGCACTCTGGTCCACATAATATTCAAATATAACATCTCCCCTCTCCCCTTTCTCAACAAGCATGTATTTGGAAACTGTTGATGTGCAGAGGGGTCTTTGGTTTGGGGAAGTTAACATTTCGTGTCTGGGTTGGGCGTACCCACAGTTAACTGAAATGCAGTGCTAGTGGTGAAGCAAGGGAAGGGAAGAATGAACCAACTTTGAGGATAGCAGTCATGGGCTTGAACTGTGGCTTCAGAAAGGTTGTGAGTTTCTGTCGAGAAGTGCACTAACGCAACAACCCCAAGGGGAACTGGGCACTTGCAGGCTTGAATCTGGGCTTCAGGCTGTGGATAATCACCCCTTGTGAGAAATGCAGGGCTTCCAGGGCTCAAAGAAAGAGGGATGGTGCAGGTGCTGACTTAAGACTGCTTGCAGGTCTCTGGTGCGGTCAGAGTTCAAGGATGGTCAAGTCATAAAAAGTTAGCTGCTCCCTGAGTTGGGCTCAGTCTCCGCTTGCCCTTGATGTCTTTAGGCCAAAAGCAGAGTCTGTAGAATCTGGAAGAGGTGATAATGATGAGTCTCAGAGCTCTTCAAGTTTATCTTACTCCTGTTGCACATGTTACAATTAAGTATCCTAATTAAGCTGTTCCAGGTCTCCCTCCTCCCTTCCCTCCTCCTCCTTCCCTCCCACTCTCTCTTCCTCCCTTCCTCCCTCCCTCCCTCTCTTCCTCCTTCCTTCCTTCCACCTGTGAGTTTACTCACTAATTCATTTGCTCATAGAATAAACATTGACGGAACCGCTTCTGTGGCTTATAGCAGCCCCATGTGCAGGAGTGGAACACACAAAGAGGCACTTGGAACCCACTGTTCAAGTGTCTGAACCTAGTGTCTGAACCCCAGGCAGCTGTCAGTGAGCAGAGCAGAGAGCCCCGCCCACTGGCAGTCATGGGTAGGGAGATTTCCCCCACGGAAGTGAGCTTGAGCTGAGCCTTGAAGGATACAGGAAACATTTGCTGCCAACAAAAGGCATGGTGAGGCCATCCAGGCTGATGGAGCGCGCCGTGTGATGGCATGGAGGGGGTGGTGGGGACAGAGTTCATGCAGATGTTGCAACGGAAGTGATCCTGCCTGGGCTCCAGGCTGTGTGTGGAGCCATGAGGGGAGATGATTCAGACATGAAGAATAGTTGCTAACATGTATTGAGCACCTGCTGTTTTCTAGGCACTGTTGTAATGGCTTTATATGTTTCGACTTTAGTTCATCATTACAGCGGCCCTACAAAGCAGGTATTAAGGCACTGCCTACTTTAGAGTCATAGGGAGATCAAGTATCTTGCCCCAAAGCACACAGCTAGAGAATGGGGAAGCCAGGATTCGACCCAGACGGTTGGACTCCAGAGCCTGCACTTTAATCTCTGTGCCAGGCCTCAGGTTCGCCTCCACAAGGGACAAAGTGACTCTGTCTTACCCATTGGTCCAGTTTATAGTGGAAGTCACTGTGAGTGTGGAGATGGCTTTCTTATATCAGGCTCTCCTTCTTTAGACCAAGGGCAGTGAAGTGAAGCTGTTTTGATATCAGAATACCCGCACTATGGGTAGGGACCATATCTCTTTATTCGCCAATGTATCATACATTCAGTACCAAGCACAGAGCCTGGGACACAGTAAGGACTCACTAAATAATTATGGAATAAAGTAAATAATAAGTGAATTCATTGTTTTTCACCTATTCAATTTATGAGAAAGTGAATTCAGACTTCTTCAAGGTTATGTTTAATTTCTCATTTGAGATGTCAGTTAACAAAACCAATGCATTCCACTGAGACTTTGTCACATATCATATATATATATGATATATTCAATCTGAAATATTCAATCCCAAATCAAAATGCAAAGAGATTAACTTCTTCCAAAATTATGAATCAATGGATTATAGTGTGTGTGTGTGTGTGTGTGTGGGGGGGGGAGGGTGCCCACTGTGTCACAGTTATGTACTTTATTTGATGTGTGCATTCTTCAATTCACCAAGTGTCCAACCTTGCTGCTGCTCTTGCAGTTAAAATACATCAGAAGGATGGTTTTGTGAATCTCTGATTTTCATAGAATCTGTGCTGTTTCTGTTGAGGATGGTCAAATGTTGACTATGTTAGATGTTGGACCTCCTAAGCATTGGGTTCGTAATAGAAAGCGGTGACAGTGAGATTCAGGGATGGAATTTGCCCAGTGACATTAATGCATCAATCGCTTCCCAGGTATTTCAGCATCACTGATAAAGTCGGTCTTTCCTTTGTGAGAAGAAAAGAGCGCAGTGGAAGTCGAGGAGTGTGTTTTCTGTTTGTTCAGCAAGGCAAGGCCTTGTGCAGTCTGTCTGTCAACACTGATAAGCTGTGACACCAGGAGGCTCGGAGGATCCCCAGCTGTTCCAACTCCGTTGGATCCCGGCACCCAGGATCCCGTCAGGATGGAAGGGCAGTGCCGGGAACGCCAATTACCTACTCAGATGGAGTCTCTTGTGTTCCTTGGGTAGCCATAGATGTTGAACTTCTGGAGGTCTTCATCCATTCTCCGGGTTTCTTCAAGGGCATGTGTTTTCATGACCTCAACTAGCGCAGCTTCTCTGTAAAAGCCTTCAGCAAACAGAGGCACATTTTAAGAAAACCTGGTCAAAACTAGAGCAAGATCATTATTTTCTAAGAAAGAAACATTTTTTCCCCTTTGTTTTCTTAAGTGTGTGTGTGGTTTCAACAGCAGGTGATGCATTTTACTCAGCAGTGAAGACTATGAAGATCAAACTGCCATGATTTATGTGCTCTCCAATTTACAAACCTACATATGTCCCTCACAAGGTTTATATTTACTCATTTGGTTCTCACCAGCCCTTTCTGAAGTGGGGAAGGGTCTCCTGACCCTATTTGTACAGGTGAAGAGACTGAAGTTCAGGGAAGACACAACTAGGCTAAGATATTGGTCAAGGGGATACTTCATGAGAGCTAAAGAGGCCAGAACTTGAACCCAGTTCAGACTCTAAAACCTCCCCCTCCCATCCATTCTGTGGATAAATCAAGAAAAGGAGGAACTTTAAACAAAGTGTTGGCCCTGGCCACTTGGCTCAGTGGTAAAGCATTGACTAGGCATGTGAATGTCCTGGGTTTGATTCTTGGTAGGGCACACAGGAGAAGTGACCATCTGCTTCTCCACCCCTCCCCTTTCTCTCTCTCTCTCTCTCTCTTCCCTTCCTGCAGCCATGGCTTAATTGATTTGAGCACATGGGCCCAGTCACTGAGGATGGCTCCACAGAGCCTCTGCCTAAGGTGCTAAAAATAGCATGGTTGTAAGCAACAGCCCCAGACAGGGGTTGCCTGGTGGATCCCAGTCAAAGCGCATGCGGGAGTCTGTGTCTCTCTATCTCCCCTCCTCCTACTTGGAAAAGAAGAAGAAGGAAAAAAAAAAGGAATGTTTACCATGGGTGGGCAAAGTGATTATATACACACACACACACACACACACACACACACACAATCTCATTCATAACCTCCTGATAGGGAACTAGTACCAGAGACGAAGAGATTAAGGTTCCTAGAGGATCAATAATTTAGATACCTACCAAATGGCCGGGCCCTTTCAGTGAGAAATAAACCCCTCTGGGAAGAGAGGAATCTGTCAGGTGACTGAAATCTAGACAGAACAGCTCACACAAGGCATCTGATTGTAAAAAGAGAGTATGGGAGGGTTTGTTTGTTTTTTCCTGTTCTGGGGAATATTTTTTTCTCAACATATCCCTACCTGGCACCTTTGCTCTGCCACCTACTAACAGACTTTAGAATGATGCAGACCCCCCCCCCCCCCCCACCCTGCAGCGTGCTCATTCTAAGGGAGCAAATGCCTGCGCAGCAGAACGGTGGCTTTCTTCACCTGAAGGAATTCCAGAGCTTTCCTGAGGCCTGTCTCTCCAGGGAAATGAGCTCTGTCCTCAGAAGTCTGTTCAGAGCAGCCATGGAAGAATGAAGATTTATGGCGGGTGGCGCTGGGCGGAAGACGGCTATCTGCCGTGCTATCTAGAAGCTCATCTTTGTGTCATTAGACAAACACTCTTCCCTCAACAGGATACAGTCTGGTTATCGCAGCATCTCCTCGAGTTTCATCCCCATTCTGCTTACAGACGCCCCCGCCTCCCGGGAAGAGATGCATTTCCTGAGGACAGCCCTTTAAGAGGTGGTTCACCCCAGCTGTTGTCGTCTGTCTCCAACACCTACCTTCTCACCCCCGTGTGGAGCTGACATGTCGATAAGGGAGGTGAAAGAGGGAACTGGAGAAACCTCCCTCGGCAGAGGGCAATCGCGGCTGGTGGGAACTGGAGTCAGACGCGGAGCCCAGGGGGCTGCACATTCCAGAGCACCCTCCTGCTCAGAGAGGGGGCCGGGACGAAGCCAGCCCGCTCAGGGGGCTCTGGGCTGACCCCAAACACCGTTCTGTAAATACTGATCCAGTCGCATAAACGCAAGGCTGCTTCACCTGTGACTCCGGTGTTGGCTTGTGGGAGCCAGTGGCAAAGCAGCAGGGGCAGAGGCAGATGGGACGTGAGAACCAGACGCGAAGGTTTTAGCTGCCTGCCCTTGGGCTGGCCTTCCTGGCACTGATGTCACTAGAGCACGTGGAGACCTGGGGGTCCGCCCGGCTGTTCCAGGACTTGATGGCAAATTCCCAAGAGCTTTCTCTCACTGGGGTCTAGAGGCAGAGTCATGTGGGGGCCACTGAAATATTGTCTGGAGGACTTGCAAGGGGCAGAGGAGGCAATGGGAGGGTGGTCTCAGAGCCCGGCCAGGGTCCCAGGGCAGCCCATTTTAGCTGATGTGGTGGGAGCGAGCTGGGAGGTGCTCCTTTGTGAGAGAGGAAATCAACCCTGGACTCCGGCCGGCCTGGTCCTCAGGAGGGCCGCTGTGTTTGAAGTCAATACTGGTGGGCTTCAGGAAGCCAATGCGTCAGGTTCCCATTAGCTCAGTCAAGGACCCCGGGCTCGCATGGGCCATGGTAACAATTAAGGTTCCCGCTACTGGTCCTTACGAGGCCCTTTTCTACCTTACCCATGTGACTGCACGTCGCCCTGGTTTCCTTATGGCTCGGTTTCCTGCAGATGCCTGTCCCTTCGCATCTAATCTTCTGCGGCCGCTCATTAGACCACACAAATTGTCTCCGGAGCGCAGACCCCGCACAGACCCCCGACGTGCCCAGCAGAAGTACCGTGACCCTCAGAAACATGAGCGTTACTTCCTATGTCAATAGTCAGGTTACCAAAAATCAGAGTCCTAAATACTGAGAGAAAATAAACTCATTATACTTGCACACCCTGAGGCATGCTCAATTATTTTCTTCCTGCTTTTTTTTTTTTTTTTTTTTTTAAGTGCGGTTTGGAGCAATTATCTCCATCTTCAGTGATGAGGGAGATAGGACGCGAACAAATGACTGTAACGTGAAGCGGAAAACTGAAAACATTCAGTTTGGATTTTTTTCCAGGGAAGAAAAATGCTTCCACATAGAGAGGGGGCCAGGCCACAGAAAGTGCCGTGTGAGCTGAACCTCGCGGAGGAAGTGGAAGTTGGGCCCATGGAGGTTGGCGGGAAGGAGGAAGGGGCACAGTGGGAGGGGGTGAGTCAGATTAGGAGACAGCGCCTGCCTTCAGGAACCTTTCCTCTCAGTGGAAGTGACGAAACAGACAGAGGTGAGCAATGATGTGGAGGACAGTATATGACACAGTCCGGTTAAGTCACTTCTGATACAGGTAACACTCCACATGGTGAGCAAGCCTCTGAGGCTGTCCTTCCTCCTGTGATCCGTTCCCTGAGGCCAGCCACCCCACTCCATCCCTCTGCCCCGCCTTCTTCACCTTCCTCCCTCCTGTGATCCGTTCCCTGAGGCCAGCCACCCCACTCCATCCCTCTGCCCCGCCTTCTTCACCTTCCTCCCTCCTGTGATCCGTTCCCTGAGGCCAGCCACCCCACTCCATCCCTCTGCCCCGCCTTCTTCACCTTCCTCCCTCCTGTGATCTGTTCCCTGAGGCCAGCCACCCCACTCCATCCCTCTGCCCCTTCTTCTTCACCTCTGCCCCCCATCCCCCGCCGTTTGTGCCCTCCTGGACAGGCCTCTGCTTCCTGTAGGGGACTGCTGGGCTGCCCTTCCTCTTGTCCTCACTGTCTCTCCATGCCCCGTGACATCTGTCCCCAGACTTCACAGCTGCCCTCGGGTCTCCCTCCCACCCTGCTCCCGCCCCTTGCTTTGTACTTCACAGAGAAAAAAAAGTATCTAGTAAAAGGAATAGAAAGGAAAGAAGGAGGGAAGGAAAGAAGAGAGAAAGGGAGAGAAAGAGAGAAAAAGAAAGAAGGAAAGAAGGAGGAAAAGAAAGAGAGGGTAAGGGAGAGAAAGAGAGAGAAAAACACCACACCAGACCAGGGGCCAGTCTTTTGCACCCCTTCTCCTAACTGCATCTGGGTAGCCCTCCTCGGGTCACTCAGAGGAAACCATGTCCCCTATGTTGTTTCCAGCCCCCCCCCCCCACATGTGCACTTTATCTTGGGCTTCTGCTCTCCTTCCAAAATTTTGTTGGCCAACCACCTTCTTTCTCATCTTCACTCTTTCATCCCTCCTCCCTTTTACACGCAATTTCTAATCTTCCCTATCCTCAAAAATAGACACTTCCTTCCCCCTCCACCCTTCTCCCTGTTTCAGAAGAGGCTCTCTGCTGCCCCACATTCTGTGCTGCGCCCGCCCCACCGTGACCGGGGAAGCAGGTGATGGCCTTGTGCACCTGCCTCTGCCATTGTCTGGTGATGTCACCTTGCTGGGCCTCAGCTTCCTCTGGTGAAATGGGGACAATAATGCTCTTGAATAAACACAATAATGCAACAGTGCTAGACTTCAGAGTCCGATAAGAATAACGTATCAGGAGGACAGAGAGGGTGACCTCATAGAAGGAGAAAGCTGCTTTGTGCTGGGCCCTCCCCCTACAATGTTCTTGGCTCCTTCTGATGCCCAGGGAGTCCCTGGGAATCATTTTAGTCCCAGTCCACCACCTATGTCTTCCTTAGACCTTTCCCCGACTGTCCACTGCAGCAGTGGCGATAGCTACTATGCCCTTGGTGCCCAGAGCTTTTCCCTGAGAGCTTGTCATGAGGTTCTAGCCAGCACCCCCACCCCACCCCCAATGGTTCCTGCCCGTGCTGCTGGGCTTGCAGGCCGGGGTGTGCCGTGCTCACCGTGTTAGCCTGCTCTGGGCGGCTTCCACAGCAGAACTTGATTTTCTCACTGTTCTGGGGATGAGATCGAGGTGCTGGCAGGCTTGGTGTCTCCTGAGACCTCACTCCTTGGATTGCTGGTGGTCATCTTCCTGCTGTTCCCTCTCTAGGTGTCTGTGTGTAAATCTCCTCTGACAGGGACACCCTCCACATTAGATTAGGGCCCACCTGTAGGACCTCATTTTAAATGAGTCACCTCTTTAAAGGCACCCCCTTCCAAATGCAGTCCCATTCTGAGGTCCTGGGGGTTAGGACTTGAACATACAAGTTCTGTGGGGCTACAATTCAGCCCACTACACTTATCTTTGCTGCCCCACAGGACGTAACATGGTGCCTGTCACATTTGTGTTGTTAATTAATTTCACAACTTGGTAAGGAACCAGGCAAGGGGATGCAGGACAGGATGCCGAGAGACACGACCTTTAGGGCCCGTTTCTGATAGGATCTGTGGGAAATGGGGGAGAAAGCAAGGAAGGTTAGTCATCACCTGTAATGTTTCTTTTTCAGTAACATGTCCTCACGCACCAGGATTATTTTACTGGGGTTGGGTTTCATTCTTCCTGCAAAACGATACCCCTGGGAAAGATGACATAACAGACCCATGAAGCGAGACAGATTCTGCTTTTGTTACTCGCTGCCCTGCAGCCTCAGGGCCCGGCACACAGTAAGTCTTACAGTTTCATGAGTGTCGGTTTCCCTGTCACCATTGTTGTCGTTGTCATCACCCACTCTAAGCTCCACGAGGACAGGGACACTTCTGATCTTGCTCCTTGCTGTACTTCTTGGCTTATGTGGGACTGAGCAGAAAGTGGAAGATCGATATAGTTGTCCAGTAAACGAAGATACTGAACCTCTGGGTGCTCTTTTCACATCACTGGAAAGACGAATGTGGACTGAGCACTGATGTGCACAGCCCGGTGAGGGTGTTTGACATGCCTTGTTTCATTTTTATTCTCACACCATTCATGTGAAGTGGGTACTATTGTCACCTAAAGTCAATCAATTAATTTTTGAATGCACTTTAATGAATGTGTGTTTCAGATGAGAAAACTGAGGCACAAAGAGTCACAGAGCTGGCCGAGGCCACACAGGTAACCAACACAGGGCTTAGTGTGATACACTGACTCCCTCATGCCCACAAAGGGGGTGAAATACTCCCACATCACAGGCTTGCGGAGAAGAGTCAAGGGGAGTTGGTACAGGAGCTCTGTTAGTAACAGAGCCCTCTCCCTCCCTCCGTACTGTGCAGACAAGGCCTGGAGGATCTCTTCTAACTAAAAACTCTTCCAAATCCTTTGTTGATCCAAACACCCTGCAGCCACTACCTCATTTTTCTGCTTCCCTTTACAGCCAACCTATTCAGCCCTCAAGAGATGTCTCTGCCTCATTTTCTTTTTCTTTCTCCTTTTTCATTTTTTCTTTTTCTCTTTCTCTTTTGAGAGAGAGAGAGAGAGAGAGAGAGAGAGAGAGAGAGAGGAACATCAAGCTGCTCCTGAATGTGCCCTGACCGGGGAATTGAACAGGCAACCTCTGTGTTCTAGGACGATGCTCCAACGAACCAAGCTATCTGGGCCAGGGCTTAATTTTTATTGAATTTGGAAAGACAGAGAGAGGAACAGATATAAAGGGGAGGAGGAAGGGAAGCATTTATTTGTTGTTCCACTCAGTCATGCAGTCTTTGGTTGCTTCCTGTGTGTGCCCTGATCAGGGATCGAACCTACAACCTTGTCATTTTGGGACAATGCTCTTAACCAACTGAGCTGACCAGCCAGGGATCTGCTTCATTTTCTCATCACCTGTTTTGTCTTGAACCTGCTCAAATCTGACCTCTTCCCACCTCTTTCTAAAACTGCTCTTGGTGAGATAACCAACCACGTGCAATGAGCGAGATCCAGTAACCCTCCTTCTGTCCCGTTTTCCCCAGCCTCTTAGCATCATTTGACAGAGCCAACAACTCTTTCTTAAAATGCTTGTTCTCGAAGCTTCCTGGTTTTTTATCTCATGTCCCTGGACACTCCTTTCTAGTCCCCATGACAGTTTCCCCACCTCCAATGATGTCTAAATGTTGAAGTAGCTCAGGCCTAAACGTCTTGGTCTTCGCCTCTGGCCAGGAACTCATGTCCGGAGCAGTGACTTGAGTGCCATCTGTCTGTGGATGCTTCCAAATTTCTGTCTCTAGCCCGGGCTTCTCCCTGGAGTTTTGGATTCATGATTCCAGCTTCCCATATGGCATGGCCACTTGCAAGGCCAATGGGCATCCCTAATTTAAAACACAATCCTTGATTCTGCATTTCCTTCCCAGTCCCCACCCAAACCTTTCACATTCTTCCCTGCTCCCTCAGACGTTCAGGATCAAAATACCTCAGTCATCTTTATTCCTCATTTCCCTTTATCTTACATTCAATCCATCAATAAGTCCCATTGAAGACTTCCCCCACCCCTAGAATATACCTCAAATTCATCTTAAAATCCCCTTGGAATTAGAATGAAATCCAGAGTGTTTGACCTGGCTTATAAAGCTCTCCATGGCTTAGCCTGCACTGGCCTCTAGGACCTCCAGGGTAGCCACAATACCCCCTTATTTCTAGCACTTTAGAATCTACACTGTTCTTGAACACGGAGGATATATTTCTGCCTCAGGGCCTTTGCACGTGCTGTTCCTTTAGTATGGAATTCTTTCTCCCAGATTTTCCCATGGCTGGCTTCTTCTGATCTTTCAGTTAGAACGCCACCTCCTCAGAGACAATTTCCATGGAAACTTCAGTTAAGGTAGCTCCCCACAATCCTTTTGTGCCCCATCCACAATGCCATGTCCCTCTATTAGTTAAGGAAGTGTTTGGCTGAGAATAGGAATAAACTTATCACAGGCCTAAATAGATAGATCTTTATTCGTCTCACATAGTTAGACATCGGTGGGGGAGTTAGGTCAAGGCTGTGTCAGTGAGCCATCAAGGGACTCTGGCTCTTGCTTACTCTCTGCTCCACCTGCGTTAACATCTTGACTTTCTTTCTTGTGATGATCATATCAAGGTCGCAAGAGAGATGCTGCACCTCTGGGCATACGTCTCTGTCCCAGACTAGGCTTCTCAGAAGGGAAAGGCCAAAGGGTGAAAGCCTTTTCTTTGATCTTGAGGGGAAGCCCTTCTCTGGGTATTCTGCCTGGATTCATGGATGAATTTCATCCTCTACTCCAAGCGGGAAGGGATGTTGGGGACGCAAGCATTTTATTTTTCAGCATTTACACTAGAAAGTGCAAGGGAGAAGGGGGATAGGAATGACCTGGGGCAGCTAATCCCAGTCATTTTTATGTCATAGTGTTTAATCTTTTCATAGAATTTGTAATTACTGAAATGACCTTGGCATTCCTCCGTTTCTGTACTTGTGGTATGCTCTTGTTTACGGTACACTACCCAAGGACAGTGACCTTGTCTCTTTTGTTTATGACTGTGACTAGATGGGTCCCTGGCACACTATCAGCAACTATTTGTTGATGGTTGAACAAATAAACAAAAATAAATAAATAAAATTTGCCTCCATATACAGACGGGTTTCTAGCAGACACAGAGCACTCAGCGAGCACTGGACAAGCATCCTAGGCAGAGGACTGGCACGCTATGCAGACACTGCCAAGTGAGCTGTCCTTCTGCTCTGGGGACGATAGGAGGTCTGTTCACTGCAGGTGCATTGACAGGACTGCTGGGATCTTCTGCGAGGTCCACTCTCTCCCTCCCTGTGGCCTCCATGGTAGCTCAACTGGCAGAGTGTCCATGGGTCCGAGAGAAGCTAAGTTCTCCCCACAGCACCCTGCCAGTAACTACGTTGTTTGGATTTGTGAGCCAGTCCTCTGAGCTTCCTGAACACTCATGAGCCCTAGAATATTATGTAAAATATGAATGTCATATACACAGGTTTGGTCAGGGTCATGATAAGTTTCAATGCCAACCCAAGTTTCCATTGGAAAGAAGGGATTTCACAGTGGCCCTCAAATTCAGGGTTGACCATGGTCACTGCTGGAATCCTAGTGTTCCTGGCAAGGGCGGGTGGGCCAACAGAGCAGTTTCTTTTGCAGAGGAGGCACTGAATAGCCTCATGGGGCTGTCTCACCCTAAGGGAGAGTTGAGCTAGCAAGTTCAGCCCAATTCCAATGTCTCCGCTATCTGCAGAGAGAGGAGATTCTGAAGGTTGCCACTTGTTTCCAGGCAAGCTCCTGTGGACTCAGGTCTGGGTCCAGGGAAAATAAGGAGCTGTAAATAAACACAGGGAGAAGTATTTTCATTACAGATCCTCAGATATAAGGCACAGAGCCCTCTTGCTTCAGTGACCGTGGAAAAGAGGTTGCCCAGGGAGGGAAGAGGTGCTCTTCTCCCTTTACCATGGCACACGGCCGCTGCTTCGGTGCATGAGGGTGACCAGGAGCACAGAACCTCTTCAGCTGTCCAACGTCTCCAGCTGCAATGAGCCAGAGAGAACTGGTGGGCATGGCTACACTACAAGGGGGAGGAGCAGGCCTCTTGTCATTATTCCTAATACAGACTCATGGAACAGCCCCTACTTTAGCCTAATGATGCCCGGAGACAACGGGCTCCATACATTATTGGACAGATGGGTACCGCCAGGCACTGGGCTAGATGTTAAGGTCAGCAGGGAACAAAGTCTACTTTCGTCAAGCGTATTGCATTATAGAAGGAGAGGATAAGATGACCCAACTTCAGCAACAAACTTGACTGAAGGGCTAAAAGTTGGATATAAAAAGAAGCATTCATTTAGAATACTGAACTAAGATTTAGAAGAAGTTTTGGGACCGGTCCTTTTAGGAAGAAGACACCAACCATTCTACATCTCCATGTCTACAACTTCAGGTAGTGACCACACTGTCAAGAGCCAAACCAGACCACCCTTTATGTCCCCTTGCCATGCATAAGAGCCCTGCTGCCTTCATCACACAAGTGACCCTAGCTGGACATGGCGTGACATTGCAATGTATGAGTGTGTGGTCTCTATGGCTGGGCTGTGAGCACCCACACCCCAGGCTCTGCAAAGCTTCATGCCATGCGGAGCACAAGGTGGAGGCTCGAGAAATAACCCACTGACCGTCTGACAGAGTGAATGAGTGGAGTGAAGTCACATTGCAACAGGTGAGGGAGCTGTGAGGGCCAGGGGGTGGTGTGCCCTGTGTCAGGCAGCAACTCAGGGCGATTAACCCACTGGCTGCAGCCAAGTCACCGGGAGTGGCTCTAATTTGGCCACTGCCCACGCTGGAGAACCTTATGGTCAGGCTGGCTCACCAGCTGGAGGGCCTTTGCAAATATGCAGGGTTTTAGAAGCGTAAAAACGGGGGGAGGTGCCAGGACACGGGCAACTCTGGTGACACTTAGACCAATCCTAAAACGTTTTATCTTTTGCTACCTTGACTGGAAAAAGTGTGTGTGTGTGTGTGTGTGTGTGTGTGTGTGTGTGTGTGTGTGTAACCAGTTTAAGTTCTCTACAACGTGTTTGGAATTTTGTGAATGACACTTACCCAGGCTGCTCTCATTTTGCAAAGCAATGTATGCCTTGCAATCACTGCCTTCAGGCAGGTAAGATCCCCACTGGGTATGGAGAGTGCTGGGCACACAAATGCAGGAGAAGGACATGTGAGGCACCCTGTTTATTCAGAGGCATGAAAAGCTGAGCTGGCAACAGCTAAGTGCAGAAAGGGAGAACGGAGCTGTGGAGAGAGAACCCCTCTGCCACCGCTTGTCTGCACCGGCCAAGCTCCTCAGTGGAAATGCCTCCTACACGGTGAGAGCCTATAGGACCAATTCATCGCCAAGTTACCTACCTGAAACTAAAACTTCACCATACTCTACTATGCACAATGCACCCTGATATTTTCCACTATACTCTTTTTTTTTTTTTTTTTTTTTCAAAAATGCTGGTCATAACCTGTGAAAGTGAGTGGGCTGTGACCATCAGTTTTGAAAACACTGACCCCAGTGGCTTTGGATGGAGTGAACTACGTGTTTAACTGAGGCGGGAACCGTACCCTGGAATGGGGCAAGTTGCTGGAACACCTCTAGGCCTAGAGTCTGTGCAGAGAATGCTGGTGACCAGTTTGTGTCCTGCTCCAGGGGGTTCGTGACCCCTGTGCTCCAAAAGCAGGATGCGGGCTGGGACACTGAGTCAGCAGTCACCTCGACAGGGGCTTCAGCTCCAGCAAGCCTCAGGCACCTCCTCCTGTAAGACAGAGGTCCAGACCGAGCTCCTGGTTCAGACTCTGTGACAGAGTGGACTCTGTTGGCATTTAGTTAGGGGTTGTCATCAATGCTTGTCACAGAAATGGGAATGTGGCCCAGTGGTATTTTCAAGTCCTCTCCAGAAAACACAGGTGTCTTTCCATTGTACTTCAAAATGCCAATGAGCTGGGCAAGGGACAATGAAGTCCTCCCTCCTACCCTTCTATGGGCCCCTGCTGTCAGACACATCATCCGAATCGAGGACTTTAAACTGGAGTGCCACTTTCTTGGGTATTTATAGAGGCTTGGTCTCAGGCTCCCAGGACTGGAGTCCTGCTAATTGGAACAATATTCTATTGTCGATGTGTTATTAGACAGTGCCTAAACAAAGGAGCATTTTCAGCATTAGATGTTCATGTTATTAAGTAAGAGATGGCCAGGAGGCCCCCGAGTGAGGAAACAGGAAGTCTGGGTCACCCACTGGTGGGGAGGCCTAAACTTGAGTGGAGGATTCGTCCCACAATAGCTCTGGGACCTGGGCAGCCACTGACAGCTGTCTGGTGCCGACAAGGGCCTGGTGTATTGTGGGTACTTTAAAAAGTAGCGAGGGACAAACAAATGACAGGGGACATGTTGTAGTGGACCGTTTCCCAGGAGGCCTGGGCCTTGAAAGTTTCTCTTTATATGGTTCAATTGCGGTCGGCAAGAGCCAGGAAGTCCCCTCTGTGCTCAACACTGACTCTCCTCAGAGACGGCCCAGCTCGTCAGAGGTGAGCCTTGTGCGTGCCTGCCAGGCCACATGGTGGTCGGGGGACTGATGGGAGTGGGAGAGGGAAAGGGGCTCCAATGTGGATGTTGGCATGGTGTGTCCTGGACACCTCCAAGTACAGGCACAGATGACGGGCTGGAGACTCAGCCCTCGGACAGCACAGGGCTGAGCGAAGGTGCCCTGGAGGACAGAGGGGTGCAGCAGCACTTGGGTTCCGAGAGTTGACGTGGCTTTGGGGAAATCTTAAATACATCTGCTCCTGCTTGGTGGCGTGGCTGTTTGGCTGACTTTCACTTCCGGTCAGCAGGGTATCTTTAGGCCTCATGCATCTACTGCCTTAAAGATATACTAAGCCTTGGAATTTCTTTGATAGCATTTCTAATCCTGAAATTTTTTATTTTTCTACTAAAATGTTGGCTTTGCTGTCAAAAAATTAGACTTTATTTAAAACCTTAACATGTTTAGCTCTCTGTTGGTGAAGACCTGAGGTTTGCAACACATGTAGGTGATTGGCTGAGACATGTGTAGACACAAGTCCCCTCTAGTCCACGGGGACACACCTTCCGAGACCTCGTGGATGCCTGAAACTGTGGACAATACCATACCCTAGGTACACGGGGGTTTTCCTACATACATACCTACGACAAAGTGTAATTTATACATTAGGCACAGTAAGAGATGAACAACAAGAACTAACAATAAAATAGAATAAAATAGAGCAATTATAACACTGCACTGTAATAAAAGTTATGTGGCATCATGAGGTCAAATCAGGGTGACTTGAACACAATTCTTTACTCACTAGGTTGTTGATTATTTTTAGAGAAATAAATTCTTTTAACTATCCCATAATGTTACCCTCCCCCTCCTTTTTTATCAACACGTTGTAAACCAAATTGGACCCTCAGGTTTTGACTGAATAGGTCTTTGGGACACAGCCGGTGTAACTCAATACGGCATCAAAAGCCCATCCTGGCTGACCTTAGGACCACTCAACACCAAAGTTGTGGTGGGGGGGTGGCTCCTGGGACCTGGCTCCATGACAGCCACAGGTGGCCTATTACCTCGTCTAACCGATTATGGCCAATTAAAGGGAAGGTCTTAATTTGCCTTTGTAGCACTTATAATCAGCTCAAACGTCCGATATCACTTCCTGATGCCAAGACTCGCTTCCTCTTTCCCACACAAGAGCAGCAGAGACACAGTTCTATTGGAATACCTGAGGAATTTGCAAAGTCTTTCCAAGTTTTTACTAAAAGGTGGTTTCTCCTTCCCTTTGGCTTTGGATACTTTTAGAAATCACTAATGTAATAAACGGATGCAGCTTTCTGCTAAATGCAAATCACCTCTTTTTAAGTTAAAGGAGTCATTCAAACTTTTGTAGGAAAATTAAGAAGAAAGAATTTATATAGGTTCCATTTCCCATGATAGAAATTTGGAAAATATAGAAAAGTAAATGAGAAAATAATCACCTATGGCCTCAACCAGAAATGTTTACTATAAACAGTTTAGTATATTTTCCAGCAGGCCTATTCTGTGTCAAGAATGTGTATAACCTAGTTGTGATCAAAGTATAAATACAATTTTGTGTCCTGGATTTTGTTTTGCTTAAGTTTATAAGTATTTCCCACATAGTTATAAATTCCTTGTAAGAGGGTGTAACAGTTGTATGGTAGTTGACTATGTTTAATTGTTTGTTTTTCTATTATTGAATACTTAGTTTAAAAATTATATTTAATATTTCCTATTTTCTTTTCCTCCAGTATTTTAGACATTTTTTTTTTAATTTTAGGCAGTGGGATAAGTAAGTCAAAGAGTATAAACATTTTTAAGGCTCTTGATTTATACTATTTAATACAAATATCTGTTCCAACTTAACCTTTCCCACAAGAATGGGTGAAAGTGCATTAGCAGAAGGCAGAGAATCTCATCCTAGCGTGGGCTAGAAGAGGCTGTGGAGTTATCTCCTTCCCTCTTGAGTCTTACCCCCAGACTTTTAAAAAATATTATTGTGATTAAACCAAACAAACAATACAATTGACCATCTCAACCATTTGTAAGTGTTCAGTAGTGGTAAGCACATCCACAGTGTTGTGAAATGGTCTCTAGAACTTCTTCCTCTTGCAGTCTGAAAGTCTGTACCCATTAGAAGACAGCACCCCGTTTCTCTGTCCCCTAGCCCCCTGGTAGTCCCATCGTCCACTTCCTGTTTCTATGAATTTGACCACTGTTGATATCCCGCAGATGTGGGGTCACACAGTCCTCTCTCCTGAGCCCATCTTTGGAGGAGCCTGTGTAGAAGCTGCCTGTGGTGGGTAGCCCCCGCCCCCTGCCAGACTTCTGTGGAAGAGAGAGAGAGACAAACTTGCTGCCTTCCCAACTTGGAGTGCTCCCTTCTCCCAGCCCTGCCAGCCCCAGCCTGTCCCACTGAAGCTCCATATTTGTATATGTATCTGCCTGGATGCTCCACAAGGCATGTCGAAGCACAGCATGGCCCAAAGTCTGGTCTTTGTCCCACTGCCAGTGAACCTCACCATCATCCATCCAGGGGTACAGGATAGAAACCTGGAGTCCCAGACTCCTCCTGGTTGCTGATCATCAAAGTCAGTCAGACTTGATGCTCTGTCATTCCACCTCTGAACACCCCTAGAAGCTGCCCGCCCTCTCCATTCCACCCCTCCTTTCAGTCCCTTACCATGTCAGTCCTCAGCCTCCTCGCCCTGCCTCTAGCTCAGTCCCTTCAACCCATCCTGCAAACCACCACTCAAGTTCTCTTTCTAAAGGACAAACCTGATGAGCTCACTCCTTTGCTTACAGTCTTTCATGGCATTTTGAATAAAGGCCAAGGTCCTCAACAAGACTTTTTATGATCCCATCCCTCCAACTTATCCATGCCCACCCCTCTGGCCCTGTGGGCAGCTGTGCTCACCCGCCTGCACTCACCGGCACTCCATCAAGGCCGTGGGCCTTTAATACATCCTGGTACCTGTTTTCAGAATGCCCTTTTCTCCCTTCTGGCCATTCGTCATTCCAGTGTCAGATGAATCATCCCTTCCCCAGGAAGCTGTCCCCAATTCTCCTGCTGGTTCTGGTGCCCTTTGATGCTCAAAGTCCCCAACATAGGCTTACACTTCTGAGTCATCATCCTTAACCACTAGTTTACCAAACTATCTGTCTTCTCAGCTGGATTTGTAAGCTACTGAAAGGCAGGTTTTGGGTGTCTCCTCTCTCCATCGCCAGCTGGAGACAAGTGCCAGGCTTATAGGAGACATTCAAAACATCCTTGCTGGATGTGAGCTAAGCAAAGCTACCCTTGGTCTTGTTCCTCCATTGCACTGCCGCTTCCCAAGGAAAGGGCAGAAACTCCTCTCTCGCTAAAGCACATACGGTTCTACAGCAAGTCCTCTAAAACACTCGTTTTCAAAAATAACGAACAAAATTTTAAATGGGTAGCTCCATTAGGTAGAGCATTGTCCAGATACTCCAATGTTGTGTTTGGATCCCTGGTCAGAGCACATACAAGAATGAACCAAACAACACAAAAATACCATATTTCCCCATGTATAAGATGATCCCATGTGTAAGACACACCTTAATTTTGGGGCCTGAAATTTGAAAAAAAAATGTATTACATAAAGTTATCGAACTCAAGTTTTTATTCATCATAAAATTCATACAACTCATCACTGTTAAAATTCCCCATCCATTAGCTTGTCATCTGTGTCAGATGACGAATTACTGACTTCAACAATGAGCACAAAAACAAGCATGAAAAAGTGGCAAATGCAAGTAAAAAAATCTACAACCACTGTATAAAACACACCCAGTTTTTAGACCCCCCCAATTTTTTAAAAAAGTGCGTCTTATACATGGGGAAATATAGTAAGTGGAACAGCAAATCTCTCTCTCCCCCTCTCCCTCCTCCTCCCTACTTCTCTCTCTCTAAAAAACTCAATTATTATTATTTTTTTAAATAAAAAGACAGCTTTTCTCTTATTTATAGGAAAGGAGTATGGATAATATACTGTCTTCAAAGTGGGGACTTCCATTGTGAGCATCAAAATATTACTAAATCTTGTAACCCAATAACCCAACAAAAGCCAAGAAACAGAAAGCAAGTTTCTCTTCATTGGCCATGTAGTTTGTCCGTTTTCATTGGCCGTGTTTTTTGTCCGTTGTTGGTAGTCCCTGACCCCCCCCCCCCCCCTTCTAAAAGCTGAGAACCCAAGTGCATGAAACTCCGAAGCTCGAGTCCAGACAAGTCACCGACTCAAAAGTCACCACTTCCGACATGGCAGTTGACTTTCTTCTTTCCTGTTGCACACGCTTGTTTGCTTGTTTTATTCTGTGTGAAACAGATTTTTTTTTTTTAATGAGCAGACTATAATACTTTCCTGGAAAAGACTCACTGAAACAAAGAAATTGTGGGTGGAATTTTGCAAAGCCTATCTTACATTAGGAGTTTAATGGGAATGTCTCCCTTAACCCTGCATTCCCCCCCCCCCCCCCCCCCACCGGTCTGGCTCCCCGGGCAAGGAGCGAGTAAGAAGCCCCAGGAGCACGATGCGTGCCCCGCTCCCCACAGGAAGTGATCTTCCTGCTGCTGGGCCGGCCACACGCCTCCCAGCCAGCCGGCGGCTCTAACTAATTAGCACACGTGATGGGAATTGGAAACAAAGTCGCCAACAATAGGAGCGTGGGAACCGGGGTTGCGCCGCAGTGAGGCTCCCCTCCCCCACCCCGCACCCCGCCGCGGGAAGGGGCCAGCGGGTCCGAGGCGCAAGGCCTGCCGGTCTCCGTCCCTCCCGCAGGTCCCGCCGTCCTCTGCCTTCTGGGAGCGTCCGCACACAATGGGGGGAAACGTGGCTAGGGAACTGCAGCTCTTGCCAGGTCACGCGGGAGGTCGGTCACCCTTTGTTGGGAAAGAGAGGGAAGAAAGACAGTCATCAAATATCCTCCTGGCGACAGCGTAGGGACCCGCCCCCGTTGGAGCACACGCCCCACCCGACCTCTGCAGCGAGCGGCCGAGGCGCCCCGGGAAAGCGCTAGGGTGCTGTAGGGGGCAGCTAAGCGCAGCCCCAGCGGCGCCTCTGAACCCCGCTCCCCTGAACTCGCGATGGGAAGCTCCCTGCGCACGCGCCCAGAGTCACGTCCAAGGTGATGTCAGAAATGGGCTGATGGAAATTTGCCTCTGACATTTCTCAGGCGGCCAAATTCAGTATCAGGTAGCTTTATTGAGATGTAATTCACGTGCAGTACAATCCTCCATTTAAAGTGGACGATTCCATGGTTTTTAGTCTATTCAGATAAATGCCAACATCAGCAGGGTCAATTTTAGAACATTTTCATCCTCTCAAAAAACAGCAGAAAAATAAATACCCTTGTGCCCTTTAACTTTCACTTTTCCCATATGCCTCCCTTCCCCCCCCCCCGCCCTAGCTCTAAGCAATCACTAATGTACTTTGTCTCTTATACAGACTTGCCTGTTATGACATTTCATCTAAGTGGAATCATGTACTATGTTATCCTTTGTGATTGCTTTCTTTCATTTAGCATGTTTTCAAGGTTCATCCAGGTTGTAGCATAGTATGCCAGTATTGCCCATTTATTGCTGACTAATATTCCATTGCATGAGTTATAAACACGTTTACTTTATTCATTCATCTGTTGATGGACATTTGATGGACATTTCTACCTTTTGGCCATTAGGAAGACTGCTGCTATAAACCTTCACATGCATGTTTTTGTGTGAACATGTTTTCATTTCTGTTCAGTAAATACGGGAGTCCCCAAACTTTTTACACAGGGGGCCAGTTCAATGTCCCTCAGACCGTTGGAGGGCCAGACTATAAAAAAAACTATGAACAAATCCCTATGCACACTGCACATATCTTATTTTAAAGTAAAAAAAACAAAACGGGAACAAATACAATATTTAAAATAAAGAACAAGTAAATTTAAATCAACAAACTGACCAGTATTTCAATGGGAACTATGGGCTTGCTTTTGGCTAATGAGATGGTCAATGTGCTCCTCTCACTGACCACCAATGAAAGAGGTGCCCCTTCCGGAAGTGCAGCGGGGCCGGATAAATGGCCTCAGGGGGCTGCATGAGGCCTGTGGCAGTAGTTTGGGACCCCTGAAAATACCTAGTAGCAGAATTGCTCCTTGTGAGCTTGACTTATGTTTAACTTTAAAGGAAACTGAAAACGGCTTCCAAATTCGCTATAAGCTCCCAACCAGTGATGCATCTTGTCTTCAGCTTCTGCAGATCCTCGCCAGTACTTGCTATGGTTTGTCTTTTTTGTCATAGCTGTACTAGTAGTAGGTGTGAAATGGTATCTTAGATTTCCAGTGCTAAATTTCTAAAGCCCTGGTTGGTATAAGAACTGGAACTTGCATAGTATATCCTAGAAGGTTCACAAATGGTAACCTACTAAATCAGCTGCTAAAACACGATACAGTAGTTTCCAGTGAAAGCTGAAGTATAAAGCAATTATTTACAAACGTATATTTGACTGATATCACAGAGCTGGCCAGGAAAACTCTAATGAGGAGCTGACTCTATCTGCCGCTTCCCCCATCCACACCCCACCCCATCCCCAAATCTCAGCTTCTACTGTCTGTTGCAGACAAGTTATTCTCATACTGTGTGATTAAAAAATGACCCTGTATATTCAAAACTTCAGCTGGTAGTAAACTGTTACTCTGGTTTGTGTTCTCCAAACCCGAAGTTGTTTTCCTGGAGCCAAGGTGTTTCAAATTTATTCAGATATAAGTATAAATTCTCATTTATAGGAAACTGCCACCTGACCTGTGGTGGCGCAGTGGATAAAGCGTTGACCTGGAAATGCTGAGGTCGCTGGTTCGAAATCCTGGGCTTGCAGGTCAAGGCACATATGGGAGTTGATGCTTCCAGCTCCTCCCCCCTTCTCTCTCTCTCTGTCTCTCTCTCCTTTCCCTCTCTGTCTCTCTCTCCTTTCCCTCTCTGTCTCTCTCTCCCTCTCTCTGTCCTCTCTAAAAATGAATAAATAAATAAATAAATTTATAGGAAACTGCCTTTATAATAACAGTTATAATGTTTCTGTTTACATGACTAGCTGCAGATCACCAAAGGGATGGGTTACCATGTTACATTAAAAATGTTTTTCAGACAGTAAGATTTATAGCAAGGAAAGGGGGAGAATCCCCTCCTAGCTTAAACTAGCTATTTTTCAAATTCAGAAATGACTGTCATAGAATTCCATTTATTTTAATATAGTATTTTTCTAAAGCACGGATATATATTGCATATGATGACTAAAGCAGAAAAATATTATACTGAGAGGAGGTCATATTCAACCAGGTGAGCAACAAATATTACGGCTGAGGCACTTATTGCATCCTCCCCTTGCTGTTGTGGTAGTGATTCTCAGTCTTAGATGCACTTAGAATCGCCTGGAGAGTTTGAATAGCATACTTGTGCCACATGCCATCCCAGATGAATTAAGTCCCAATGCCTAGTTTTTGTTGAAATTTTGGGGGTCGGGTGAGGCTAACTGCAATATTTCTTACTAGATCCCCTTATAGACTCCAAATTCAGATTCAAGTTGGTCTACCTGATGGTTCTCAAAGTGTGGTTCTGGAACCAAAAGCAGCATCACCTGGAAACGTGATTGAAATGCACGTTCTCAGACCCAACCAAATTTACTGAATGACAAACTCCAGACGCGGGGCCAGCAGTCTGTTTTAACAAGTCCTCCGGGGTGATTCTGGTGCGTGCTCTGATGTGACACCTACTGATCTAGCTAGAAATTCTCTACTTGGACTCCACCTCGGACTCACTTGAGAACTTTAAAAACCTACTGATACTTGAGTTCCATTCCCAGAGATTCTGAATTTGTTTTGAGGTATGTGATAAGAATTAGAATTTTTTAAAAAAGCTCCTCAAATTATTCTATCATGTGACCAACTTGTGAACTGTAGATCTAAACCAGCAATTCCTAAAGTGTGGCCTTGAACAAGCATCAGTCTTTGCTGGGTATTTGTTTGAAATACAAATTCTTGAGCCCACTCTAGATTTACTGAATCAGATCCTCTCTAGGTGGGGCCCTAGAGCCTGTGTTTTCTTAAGTCCTTCCTGTGATTCTGAGGCTTGTTCAAGTTTCAGAACCACTGGTCTGAATGGCCCAGCTCTAGGGGCTGAAGTTGGAATATATATATTGGGTGTATCACAGTTCAGTAACCAATGATGGAGTAGGCCCTGGAGGAACACGGCTTCTGTTTATATAATTAATATGTACTATTAAGTTCTATTATTTCCACAGTAATGTTCACCTAGTTTTTAATTATTTTGCCTTTGTAGATTTGAAGGATGGTCTCCCTTGCACTTTTATCTTTTATTTGCTCATTTATTCGGGTTTCAGAGGCTTGCACATTTCATTTGACATAAAGGAAACAATGGCTTCCTTTCTCCTCCATGGAGCCCTTCCCATGGGAAACTTATTTTGAGAGTCCATGGTTTCTCAAATGGGTGGTGACTTTCTTCAAATAAACACCAAAACTATTGCCACCACCTACAAAACCATCCCCAAATGCAAATAGCTTGATTTAGGAACTTACATAGGTCCTGAACTAGCTAGAAAAGTACAAGTTCTTATCATTTCAAAGGGCTTGGCTGCCTTCAGAGACACAGAGATGAATACTGTGGGTCTGTCTCATCATGATCTTTTGATGGACTTGAAACCACACACCTCGTTTTCTCTTTACCTGTCCTTTATTAGACCAAGTTTTTCTAGTAACAAAGCCACATGGTCTCCTACAACAGTGGTTCTCTAAGTGCAGTCCTTGGATCAGCAGCTGCCGCCTCACCTTGCCCTCCAGGTAACTCCGATGGCTACTAAGAGCTGAGAACTGCTATTGTAGGGCAAGTAGTCTAGGAACGATTGACTCACTACCTGGCCAGGCAGTATTATCTCCATCTAATGACATGCCGAGTGTCGCTCAGTGTTTTTTCAGAATTCCTTTCCTCTTTACTTTCCCTTCCTGGAACCATAGTCTTAATCCAGATACATTCCTAGAGAATTCCCAGGTAACTCTAAAACTTCTTTCTCCTATGTGTGTGTTCTTTTTGTATCCTCTCAACTATGTGTGATGGGGGTTCATACTCTCCCCATTCTGTTCTCAACCTAGCCAGGTTGTCTTATCCTGTTGCCTTTTCTTTGTCCTCATGGGCACGGTCATCATTTTACACTGGACTATCCCTCTCCTGCCTTATGTCCTTATCTCTAAGGCCATCTTCTCCCACTATAGCAGTAGACCTCTCCTGTTTCCTCTTCTGACCCCAAGATTGCCACAAATACAGGTAGAGAGGGATAAAGGCAGCAAGGTGCACCTGACCATAGCATCCAAACATCTTAGTCCTGCATGATTCTTTCTTTACTCACTCTCTATTAACAGTTCCAGGAGTAAACACATGGAGGAAGCAATGTGAGAAGTCCTCCTAGAGAATACTATGGAAGGCCTCATGGGTACCTTACTGCTGGTCTAGTTACAAAGGAGAATCGGAGAGAAAAGACAGACAGAGGTGACTCTGTGTTGCGCTCTTGCTCCGTCTTCTCTATGCTTTTAGGTGTGTCTACACAATTTAGTGCTGTGTGCTAAGGCTGTCCAATTCAACAATTCAAGAAGGGAGAATGTTTATTGTCTATACTATTGAGTCTTGTCTGGAAAACTTTTAATGCCTACCCGTAAAGTGAGATCTGTGTGTGTGCACCCAGGAGTGTGTTTTAAGGGGATCTAAGTTCACGATGATGAAATCCAGAGAACTGTTATGACACTTCCCTTTTGAAACACATTCTACTTGAGATCTGAGATCTTGTGTGCTCCAGAGAGAGGGTGCGCGGTCTGCCTGGCACTTGGGAAGTTGTTTGAAGAAGGATGGTCAGAGTTGTAAGACTGGAGAAAGAAGACCGTCAAATAAATTTGGGGGATTGCGTTGTGATGGGTGGGTGTGAGGTAGAAGTCTAAAAAGAGTCCTGGGTTCCTTTGTCTCCTGTGCAAGTGAGAGGGCCAGTTCTGCATGGTGGGAACCTGCAGCAGAGACTAACCATCTCTTCATCTCATTGTCATTTGATGAGTAGCTCCAAAAGGAGAGGGACAGGAGGATGACTCCAGACTGAAACCCTACCCTCCGGTTACATGGTGAGACTAGCCAGAAATACTAGGCCCTATGCCATTTGTTTGGAAAAAAAAACTTGTTCTTTCAAATTAACTTATAATTGATATGGCATTTGAAAAAGAAAAGTTATTGAAAAATAGAAATATATCTTTGATGCTATAAAAAGGGTCTTTTAAGTGGGAAAACATTTATAAAATTCTTTTGCTTTGCTCTTTCAGTTACTGACAAGTAAAATTTAATATAGTTTAAAAGATGTGAAATAAAACACATATGTGACAGAAATGCCTACTTGCACAGATACATTAACATTCTGTAAGTTTTGAAATAGGAGTTTGCCTTGGTATAACAAATTACCAGACTAGGTGGCTTAACACATTCATTTTTTCACAGCTCTGGAGGCTGGACTTCTGAGATCAGGATCCCAGCATGGTCAGGGTCTGGTGAGACCTCTCCTCCTGGCTGCAGAAGGCTGCCTTCTTACTGTATCCTCAAATGGCAGAGCACAATCTTTCTGGTGTCTCTTTTATATAAGGGCACTCATCCCATCATGAAGACCCCACCTGCATCTAAACCTAAAGATCCCATCTCCAAATACCATCACACTGGGAAGGTGGTTAGGGCTTCAACATTTGCATTTTGAGGGCAGACAGTTCAATCCATAGCAGGAATAATGTTCCAACACCTTTCACCTTTTTCTTCCTCTCATAACTGGAACATTGCCTGGCCCCACCAGTCTTTGAGTACAAACAAGGTTGCGTGAAGGCGCAGATTAGTGATTCTGAATTCCTCCTGACTGCCTGTAGGACCTTGGTGTCTATCTAATTCAGCCCTGCCTGGGCAATGCCTCATTGGTGTTCAGGACCAAGGTCACTACCACCAGGCCCTCCTTAAGAACGCTGCCTTGCCAAGCCCCCCCCCCCCCATCTTTCTCTGTTGCATTTACCTGTACCTCAGAACACCCTTTGGTGTAAGTATGCATGCAGGAGTGGGGTGTGCAGTGCAGAATCACTTACCTCTGCAGCATCTTACTTCTCAGAGCTGTTCACAATCTCGTGTGCTCTGAGATCTCCGAGTTTCCTCAATGCATCTGAAAACAGATAACTTTTGTCTACAGAGAATCTCCAGAGAGTAATGTTCTATGAAATGCACTTTGACCTTTTAAATATTCTTTGGCCCATCCCGAAGGAATTTACTGGGAGGAGTAAGAAAACTGACAGAAGCCTCTTAGGTAGCTGAGCCAAGCTCAGGATGAAGCAGCCCACATTACTATCATCGTCGTCGTCATCATCATCATCATCATCATCATCGTGACGCTTACGCATCAGGCCTAACATGGGTATCTCACACAATGCTGTCTCATTTCATCTTTCACAAAGACAAAACAAACATTGAGGGATTATTTTGTTTGACAGATGGGGAAACTGAGACCCAGAGGAGAGAGGTCATTGGTGCCAGGGACACAGCTAGGAAGGGGTGATCATCCCAAGCAGGAGACTTGGAATCCTCTTTTCCTGCTATACTACACTGCAGCCCTTCGGGTTTCCAATTAAACAGTTCCCTCAGGGCGAACACCCAGGCGTCTTCCATCTGACCTCAATTAGAAACGTGGGTTGTGGCAGGGCATTTCTGCATGGCATGGCATGAGAGACCACAAAACAACCTGGCATTTGAGACAGCATCTCGAGAGAGCAGCAAGCATGAGAATGGAGGGAAACTGGCACTTAGTCAATACTCTGGGGTGACAGTTTTGAGTGACTCTATCTTGTGGCTTCTGACTTAATTGTATTCCCATAAGAGCGCCAGTTTTGAACTCTATGCTACTGATTTATGCACATATTTACAGCACAGCCTGCTCAGGGGATGGTCTGTAATAAAAGACTCAAAAAGCACAACTTTCATTAATAATGAATAGCAGATGCTATGGTCTTGCTATACTCAAAATAATCCAGTGCATCTAACAAGAAGCACTGGTTATTTTTCATCATCTTAAAAGGGTATTACTTTCTAGAGATACTGATTTTAATACAGCCAATTACTAGATGATTTAGTCTTCCTTTGAACCTCATCAGATGTACAACAGAGTATCAGAAGAAAACTCAGGGGTAACCTAGACTCAGTATTTTACTCACTGGTAAATCAGGTATATTCATGGTGAAGAATAACAGCTGCTGAGTAGGAAGTATTTACCAAAGGCCAAGCACCATGCTTTACATAATTGATCTTTAATCTGTGACACTGGGAAATAATTTGTTGGATGGATGCATGAGTCAGACCTGAGAAGCAGAAGATAAGGAAAATTTTCATGGAGGCCTCGTTTTTGACAGAAAAGTAATGTTGAATGTGGGAGAATTATTTTGTTTGGGTGCCAGGGTGGCGTCAGGGATCTTCAGCCTCACTCTCTTTCCTCCCACCTGCCCATCTGTGCTTGCCCACATCTCCACAAGGCAGCAGGAAAGGCTGACTCACCGCAAACCCAGAGGCTGGGGACACACCGATTTTTGGGGCAGGGTGGCCTGTCACTTTGGGAAAGAAACAGTGTCAGAGGGAGTAAAAGATGATGGGAGTGAGTGGATGGTTCTATCAGGTTTGGGGAGGGAAGAGGCAGGTGGCAGTATTGTACTTGACTGAAGACTTTTGGAAAGGAACACGAACATGGGAGGCTGATAGTTTTGTGATGAGAGCAACCCCCAGAACTCTGTTACCTGTGAACAGCAGCAGGGAAGGCAGGCAACGGGACTGATCTTGGCTAGACAACTGACAAGAAGTAGGAGGTGGAATATCAGGGAGCCAGGGTGTCTGGTGTGCAGGCAGGAACAAATCCCAGATGGAGGGTGGAGGGGCCCACCCTAGACAAGGGAGCAGAAGAGGCCAGAGGAAGGGCTGAGGGCTGGAGGTGAAGGTGAGTGGAATGAGGTTCATTGGGAGTCAGGAGGTGGCCTAACATGTGTGTAGGGGCGAGGGGGGCTGAGAAAAAGAAACGAACATCCATGTTAGGCTCAGGCCACTCAGTGTATGGCATCTAAAACGCGTTAGGATGGCACTGTTATCAATAATTTAGGAGGGATAGAAACGGAGAAGCTATTAGTAGAGGTGAGAAAATTTGTGTCATCCTCAACAATATTTATCAAGTCTTCCTGACAGACTGCAAGGTCAGCCGCCACAAGAGCGCTCTCAGAGAAAAACATCGCTCGGCTCCACTGCAACAAACAGAGAAGCCTTGATTTCCAGATTAAATTCAACCATCCTGGCTGCTTCTCCAAATTCTGTAATCAGGACTCAGTTCGAGATACATAACTGTCTTTTTTTTTTTTTTTTAAATAAATCTGTCCACTTGGGGATTCACCTAGCACTCAGTACTAAGCCACACCACCACCTAGGCGAGAGCGCGTGTCTCCGGGTCGGAGACGTGCAATCCCGCAGAGAGGGCGGCCTCAGACGCAACGCTTGGCCGACACCCTGTCGCCCGCTGAGAGAATCTGACCGCCAACGCCTGACAAAATAAACAAACAGAAATATAATGAATATCCCCAGGGGCCCTTTTTTTCCCTTAGCCAGCCGAGAAACAAGGGCTCCATGTCCCCGGAAACTGGACACACAGGATAATTCACTTCGCTAGGAAGTCCCTGCGGAAGCGAGACCGGCTTCAAGTGGGGACATGGCCCCAGAAACCTAAAAGAACATTCGCCGACATCACGTCCTGCCGTGCCATGCTCCCGGCCCCGGGGCTGGTGGCTACTGTGGATGGCGCCCTGCACCCTCCACAGCTCCGCTGGCGCGCCGCCCGGCCAGGTGCACCGGACGCGGCCCGGCCAGCGCGCGCCTGCCGCCGCGGGGCACGGGCGGCCCTGCAGCCGGGCTTCATCGCGGCGCAGGGCGGCGGCTTCCGAGGCTGCCCGGCGCCGGGACTCCGATTACATGTTCACACGGGGGGCCCGGCGGTTCAGCCCCCGCCGGCGCGGCCTCGCGCGGCCCCGCGCCCCCGCCCGCCTGTCCATTCTTCTCCATTCATGCGGACGCCCAGCGCCGCCGCCGCTGCCGCCAGAGCGGCTGCCGTCGCCAGCCACCCGATTGGCTGGCGGCCGCGGCGCCGGCACTTTCCCACGGCCCGCGGCGCGTGCGGCTCACCGGCGGCGCTGCAGGCGCGGCCCTGGCGCGCGGCCAGGCCAATCGGGGCGCGCGGGGCGGGGCGGGGCCGCGGCCGCCGGCGCGCTAGTGTTCTGGCCCGGCCTCCCCCTCCCGCGCTACCTCCTTCCCTCCCGCGGCGTCAGGCAGAGCCCCCGCGGAGCCGACGCACCGCCGCCGGGCAGGGGCTGGCGCAGGGGGCGGGCGCAAGGTTCGCCCTGGCCCTCTGCCTCTCTCGCGCCCCTTTCCTGAGCGGCTGCCAATCAGTAGAGCGAGGAGCCGATTGGCGGGGAGGAGGTTGTTGCCCGGGAGCCGCCGTCCCGCCCCCGCCCCCTCGCCTGCCCCCTCGCCCGCCCCCTCGCCCGCCCCCTGCACTCCCCGGCTCTCCCCAGGGCCCTCGGAAGGGGCGCACCGTGGGAAAGGGATGGTTGAGCTTTAACCGGAGGCAGAGCGTGAGCGGTATCAGTGTGTGCAGAGCGCCAGCAGCCGAGCGTCGGGAGTCGCTGCTACTGTTAACTCCTCCCTGCCCGCTGTGCAGACCCTCCCCGGAGCCCCCGCGCAGCCAGTATGAAGCGAGCCCACCCCGAGTACAGCTCCTCGGACAGCGAGCTGGACGAAACCATCGAGGTGGAAAAGGAGAGTGCAGATGAAAATGGGTGAGTTGGCAGCAGCAGAGCGGAGCTGGAGCGGGAGGCGAGCGCGGGCTGGCTGCGGTGACAACCGGCGAGGGCTGGGCGCGCCGGTGCCCTGCACTGACCTTTGCGCATCCCGGGCTGGCCGCCACCCGGGGCGTGGGACCCCCTAGGTGCTCTCAGGCCCAAGTTGCCAAAACAGTCTGCGTGTGGAGAGAGTGAGGGCGACCCCTCAGATCACCTACCCTCACCTAAAGGCGATTCCTGTTTTGTTTTTCCCATTCAGAAACTTGAGTTCGGCCCTAGGTTCCATGTCCCCAACTACGTCTTCACAGATCTTGGCCAGGAAAAGACGGAGAGGCGTGAGTCTTTTTACAGTGCTCTTTAAAAATAATAATAATAATAATAATAATAATAATAATAACGGAAAGAATCACCTTTCTTCACTTTGGGATTCACAGCCGTAATGGAATTGTCCTCCTTTGTTTTGCCTGCTTTCTGCAGATCATTGAGAAGCGCCGACGAGACCGGATCAATAACAGTTTGTCTGAGCTGAGAAGGCTGGTACCCAGTGCTTTTGAGAAGCAGGTAATGGAGAAAGTAGGTAGCGCGGCCTCTGTAGCCATCTGTGCCCTGACTCCTTTCCCCTCATTCATCTGAACCCCACGCGGGTCTTGGAAAATAACCGTGTTGCCTGTGTTCGGGGAGAATTCAAACAGATTCCGACACATTTTGGGAAGACAACTAATTTTGCCTTAGTCTGTACTGTTAGGATGTACAAAACACAAATATGCATATGTATTTTAAGTTGTTCCCCAAGGGCACGTGGTGCCAAATCAGTCTTTTGCCGTTCCCTCCTCCAGGGATCTGCTAAGCTAGAAAAAGCTGAGATCCTGCAGATGACCGTGGATCACCTGAAGATGCTGCACACAGCAGGAGGGAAAGGTACATGTCACTAGTCCCCTGCCTGGACCCTGAGCGTTGGGGCAGATTTTGCCACTGCGCAGGCCAGGACCTTTGCAATCCCTGCCTTATTTTTACTGTGTGCTTTGGGGGCAGGGAGGGATCCGTGTATAGTGTGTGCGGTGGCCTGTCTGTGCACTTTGAAATGCAAGGAGGTTTTTTATTCTAGGGACTTCTTCACCCCAACCCTCTGCACACTGAGTTAATGCACCTTCTTTTGGAAAATACCTATTTTGTGTGAGGTGCCCTAAAATTGTGACAGCTGTGATTAAGAAGAGCTGATAGCTTTCACCACAATTTTGTATTGCTATTTTGAGAACAAAACTATATTTTTTAAAGTATGCGGTCTTAATTTTATTTACAGGATTAAAAAATATATATGCTGCCACATGAGTTTTGAGGAAAGAAACCTGTTGTGGTTAAGCAGAGTAAACCTAATGGAAGGTGGGGGACCAGGGTCTGTGTGTCTGTCTCCAGCCGGTTAATGCTTTCCTCCGGACCAACTGCCTAAAAGCTCCATGATGATAACTTACATCTGTGTGTCTAATGAATTTCACTGCTCTGTGGTTTCTCTGCCCTTGATGTATTTTTTGTTGTTGGTGAGGGAAAACATTAAAGGAACGAACATAGTTTCATCTGCCGGTAGGGTACAATTCTAATTTCTGCTCGGCGGCTTCTAATTGGGCTTTGAACTTACATTAGCGAACACATAGGTCTCATGTTGATTAATGCACAGATTTTGGTCGACTCCAAAATATTTGGACTTTCAGAAGAGCCCGTGAATGCCGTCTTTTCAAGACATAGGTCTACTGGGAAGGGCTGCCCGTGGGGTTAAAGAAAAGCGGGCAGTGAGCAGAGCCTAGAGGTTTTTCTTTTGTTCTCTGCCCCAGGCTACTTGGACGCGCACGCCTTGGCGATGGACTATCGGAGTTTGGGGTTCCGGGAATGCCTGGCAGAAGTCGCCCGCTACCTGAGCATCATCGAAGGACTCGATGCTTCCGACCCACTTCGAGTCCGACTGGTCTCTCATCTTAACAACTACGCCTCCCAGCGGGAAGCGGCGAGCGGTGCGCACGCTGGCCTCGGACACCTTCCCTGGGGGAGCGCCTTCGGACAACCCCCGCACGTGGCGCACCCGCTGCTGCTACCCCAGAACGGCCACGGGAACACCGGCTCTGCGGCCTCGCCAACGGACCCACACCACCAAGGCCGCCTTGCCGCGGCACATCCCGAGGCGCCCGCCCTGCGAGCGCCCCCTACCGGCGGCCTTGGACCGGTGCTCCCCGTGGTCACCTCTGCCTCCAAACTGTCGCCGCCCCTGCTCTCCTCCGTCGCCTCCCTGTCCACCTTCCCTTTCTCTTTTGGCTCCTTCCACTTACTCTCTCCCAATGCATTGAGCCCTTCGGCACCAACACAGGCCGCAAACCTTGGCAAGCCCTATAGACCGTGGGGGACGGAGATTGGAGCTTTTTAAAGAACTGATGCTGTAGAATGAGGGAGGGGACAGCTCAAAATCCCAGCTGTGCTGGGCTGTTACCAACATCACCTTAAAGTCGTCAGTAACATAAAGAGGAAGAAGGTACAATTCCAGATAAATTTTGTTGAAAGACTAAAGGTTTGTTGGTTTTCTTTTTTTTAATGTTTTTTTTTTTTTTTAAATCATGACCTGTATTAGCAGTTTTTAAAAACTAGTTGTTAAATATTTGTTTCAAATATTAAATGGAAATAGTATGAACCAACATTTGCTGATAGGTTTGTACTATGCTTAATTTACTTTGTAAACTTATCCGTCTAAGAATGATTCCATCTTTGCCTCAAAGTTTGGGGAATTCTAACACTTAGTATTTTGGGGCTGTTTATCTGTATAGTTACATTCTGTTTTTAGAATTTATTTTCCAAACCACCATGCTCAATGTTAACATGATGCTCTTTGTTAATATTTTGACAATTAAGGTGTTGTATAAATAATATTCTTGGGGTGGGGACATTGAATTTTATATTTCTGAACAAAGCGTTGACAAATCAGATTACCAGCTTTATCTAAGAAATAAGACGAATTAATTCTCTGCCTTCTACAGCAGGAAAGGTGAATGTACAACCAGACCATTAGGAGCCCTGAGTTCAGATGACCAACTGCTGTCATCTGCCAGGACCACACTGGCAGTTCTGGCTTAGTTAGGAGGGAGCCACTTGTAGCTTATGTCCCCTTTTGCAGTTGGCTGGAAGGAGACTGAAGACAAGTACATAGACTGTGCCTGCATTTACCAGCCCCAATCAATGCAATGCATTTTTAACCTCACAGATCTCAAATTCACAGATGCTTAACACGGATAAGTGAACAGGTAGGCAAAAGAGTTCGTCCAGTGGAAACTTTTAAAAGCATAACTAATTCTTCCAGGAACGGCCATATTTTCTTTTCACTGGACAATTTTATGTTGTGTTTTCCCTTTTTGGTGCACAAAGATTTGGCTGCTGAGATATTTAAAAGGGTTTTGCTGCTTTCCTTTTGGTTTATTTAATTTGATTTAGGCTATGAATACATCCTTTTACAGGTTTATTCATCTAGCAGGTGTAGCTTAAATGCCCTTGCCTGAACTGGGTTTGACCTCTGTTGTACTGATGTGTTGTGACTCAATAAAAAAGGAGCAAACTATTCTGCTGTATGTCTTGCATACCTTTGCTTCCCCTCTATTGGTTAAGAAATGATACATTTTCTCATTTTCATTTTGCACAATCATCAGCTTTGCAATTCATTATTTGTGGAATTCTAAACTGTGCAAATTTGTGCTAAGATGACTTCATGCAAGGGCAGAGCTTTGGCCTGACTCCCACATGGGAACCTGGCCCTTAGCTGTCATGCTCACTGATCTGGCCCTAAACTGGCCATCAATGGACTGTAAAGCTCATCGTCAGGCTGGAGTTGCAGGGCAGGAGGAGACTCTGATGAAATCTGATAAAAGTGGGTTGACCATTTGAGAAATATTTACTGAGAGCATCTCCTGTGTGCTCAGTTCCATGCTAAGAGTAGAACATTCATTTCATTTCTTTCTTTTTTTTTTCCTTAAAATGGCAAAGTAAGACAAGCCAAACGTTGCTCTCTCTCAGACCTAGGAATCTGTGGCATGATGAGCGGTGGCAGGCTGTGCTTCTGCACCTGCACGGCTCCAGGAAGCTTTCCTTGTCTTGTTTCCAAGGGATTTGTTTAACCCTTTAGTTACATTTGACTCCTGAGCTGTGCAGTGAGGAAGCTGAGGTCTGCTTCAGGTAAGAACAAAAGCTGTCAGAACACAGGCTGTCAGCGGGCCCTGGCAGAGGCGTGCCTTCCCACTGCCTTAAAAATCTTCCTCCTGTAATTAAGGAGTGTCCCCTCCTAGCTCAGAAGGAGTTTGCCTTGATCCCCAGGGTGGTGGGGAGGCGAGGGAGAAAACACACTCTGGCAGATGACAAAGTAGAACCTTCCTTTTCTTTGCCCAACCGTTGAGTGCCTCCTCCCTGTTCTGATTAAAAAAAAAAAAAGACAGGAAGGCTAAGAGAAGTTTGGACTTTGAACTAGAGCAGTGACTTCTGGATCCCTGTGAAGGAACTGGAAACTGCAGCTGTTTTGTGATTTTAGGTTGCAAAGACTCACTCCCACTCAGTCTTTCTCTGTGTGGCCTCTGATAGAGGTTGGTCTCTCTTGTGACACACAGCTCTGTGCTGAGGGATGCCTGAGCCACACAGACACTCTTACTGACTGTCATAGCATGTGACGCAAAGTGTTATGATAATTTCTGCCAAGTGCTGGTTTAATTTTAGCAACCACGATTTCAGATGACATTATAGCATTCCTGAACAGCATTGTGCTGAGCTTGTCTTAGATGATGGTATAGGTACCCAGGCTTAGATGGCTGCTAAGGTGGTAAGGAAGGAGGAAAGCACGTGACATGCTTCACCTGTCACATCAGTGATCCCTAAATCACCATCTAGTTAGTACGCTTTTCTCTTTTTTGAAGGGGGTATGTGTGTGTGTGTGGGGGGGGGGGGGTGTCATTTTCAAGATTACATAGTTTTCCAAAGAAATAGTTTAGTTTCTTTATTCTTTTTCTTTCTTGACGTTTTCTCAATGAAAGTTTATATTTGATATTATCTTGTGTTGGTTTCAGGTATACAGCCTAGTGGTTAAACAATCATACTTTACAAAGTGGTTCCCCTGATATTTCCAGAACCCACCTGGCACCATACACAGTTATTACATTATTACTGATGGTATTTTGGTCTCTTTTTAAGTCCTTCCAAGGTGACAGGTTTGTGGAAATGGTGCAGGTGGAATTGGATCTTCCAGGGAAACAGGATGGAATTATGATGGTAAGCCAGCAGTATGTAGGATAACGAACGTAGGGAAACTAATTTCTATTCTGAATTGATGCAGTGGGAAAAGAATTAACTTTAGGGTCATTAGTGCTACTTTTATATTATACATATGCTTGTAATACTTCTACCTGTGTAAACAAATATGCTTTAGATTGCCTATACATTTACCCGATGAGGAAAATAATAGCCCTGGTCATAAAGATTCTTGAAAGGCTTCAATAATTACCCATTTATGTTCATTATGTGTATTAACATGGATTAATGTAATGATGGGCAGAAGCTCTTGCATCAGAAGACTTCTAAAAGAAAAAACCAAGACATATCATTTCTAATTTATTCACTATAGTTAAATTAGGAGGCGATTTCAATTCAGGCTTGCTTTGCCCGACTCTGTTCCTCACTATAATCATGATATTTTAAATATAGATTACTTATATTTAAAAACCCTCAGGAAATGTTCTATCTCCTTGTTATACTTCCCCAGCCCTTCTGGTCTACACCAGTATCACAGCTTTGATGCTTTCATTAGTTTGCAGTGATGATTTATAATTAAAAGAACTTCAGAGCTAATATCATCTGAGACACTGCTTCAAATGTGGCCCAATTTATTTCCCAACCAGAGCTCCAGGGAATAGGGGGAGTCTTGGGAAGAGGACCTGGATTGTGGTTCCTGCTCAACTTTCACTTAATTGAGTGACCCTGGGGAAGTCATTCACAGTTATCTGGACCCGCTTTCCCCATTGGCGGGATGCAGTGGTTGGGCTAGATGGGGGTCTGGGTGCACCCTCCCGGGGACAGGCACTGATGGGGAAGCATGCAGGGATGGCTGGTGGCTGCTGATCCAGGGAGCATGGCTTCCAGCACCTTTTGTCTGAAGGCCCATTGGTTCTATGTAGGAATTCGGGTTCAGCGCTGCCAGGTGTTTTCAAGAGCATCTCTGATTTTAGATTGTTATGTGAAACTGCCCAATTTGTATAGGTCAGCAACAAAACCACTGGAAATGTGTCCACCAGCCAGACTGGCCCTTGGGCAGCAGCCTTCTCACCCTCAGCTCCTGGGGCTGTCAATCCAGTGGCTCCCTGAGGGCTGGAATTTTCTAATATCTTTGTCATGCTTATGAATATAGTTAACGGGTAAACATGCACACTCTCCTGACAAAATAAACAAGGCAGGGATTAGGCAGCTGTGGGAGAGATCCTGCAAAGGTAAGGGCAGAGGGTTTTGTAGTTACTGCTGAGTGGCCAAATCTCCTCAAGGAGATAGAAGCTAAAATCATTCTTTCTGTTCTGTCTGGACATGTCACCATCACCAGAGCCTCTTCTGAGGGTGCTCTCCATGTGGTCCTGGTGTCCACTTTACCAGGGAGGAGCTGGGGTCTCAGCCTGGGGCCCTAACCCAAAGCAGTGAGTGTGCAGCTAGCTGGTGATTCAGCACGCCGAGGTCCTAAAATGCGCCTGCTGAGTTCAACAAGTGTGTAGTCCCTGCAAAGAGCAATTTGTTTGAACCTCAACTTGAAACATATAATGCTGGCCTTGAACTGCAGTGGGGTGGGGAGAGAGAGAAAGAAGGCAGGAAGCAGAACCTGAGGCCTTTTCTCTGGCTTGGTCTGCAGGTGTCACCAAGCCTTTGCAGCTGAGCTGCTTTGGGAGGCCCGCAGGTGCCTGAGAACTAGGTGACGGCTCTCCTGAGAGACGGTCTGGGTGGGGACAGGCAGGCTTTGGGTTTTGTGTTAACAGGCTGTGATGTCATGCATCTTTGGAGTTATGTGGGAAGATGTCTCCCCATATTTCCTATTATGTTAGTATTTTTCATTGAGTGCTTTCTGTTGGGTTTTGACATCACTCGTTAAATGACTGTGCCTATATTTGAAAACTTGAGTGTCCATCCATATGCACTTGTTAGGTGGTCTATGGCTTGATGTAGCAGAAGAGACTGAAAAATATCTCATTAATCGAAAGAGATCGGCAGTTACCCCTGAGAGGTTAATTACTGAAAATTTTCTGTAGTTAGTTTTACTTAAAACAACAACAAAAACTCCCCTGGGGCATGGGTTTGTTCCTGGTGTGTAGGAATGTTCCCTAAATGCAGCCTGAAATAATAAAATTTAAAAATGACCCATCTGATTGGTTATGCTTGCTCTTTACCCTCATTTCCTACCTCTTCCTTACTCTTTCCTGTTGCAGAAACCTGCCCAGTATGCGCTCACCTGTGGTGCAGGCCTAGCCACCAGAGTGTTTCCTGCACTGGGATGTCCTCAGCTACCTGCTAATCCACTGCAGCTTGGGCTCTAGGGGCTCAGCTCAAAGGTCACAGTGCCCACATGGTCGTCCTGACAGCCCTATTTAAAGAGTCACTCACTCTCACCCTCACCCCCTCCTGCTGCTCCCCTTACATCCCTCCTACTTTTGTTTTTCTCTGTAGCACTTTATCTGACAGATAGTTCATCGATTATCTGTTTACTGTTCGTTTCGTGGTTTGTCCACCACCACAGTTCTGTCACCTAAACAGCGTGTCACAGATAGGAGGCATCCAGTGAATATCTGTTGAGTGAATTTGTGAGTGCAGTCTCCCCTTTGTCACCATGAAGAAGCAGAGCAAGACAGAGCCAACCAGATATGTGTCCATCCCCTCGCCCCCCTGTCTGTTGTTTTAAAAACGACCAGGGAAGGTAATCTCATGATTCATGTCAGCATTTTCTCTTCACTATTATAAAATTCTGCTTAAAAAATAACTAACTTGAACATGATTCTTTATGTCTATTTCTTTTGTTTGCAGGTGCTTAGTGGGGATAGAGGGACATTGGCCCCCTATTTTATATTTCCACCAAAGGCCTCTTCTCCCTGAAGACATTCAGTTCTTTTCTTTTTATCTCTTCTGCTTTATCACCCAGCCCTCCAAACCCCCCCCCCCCCCATCTTGGCAACTATCAGGTTGTTCTCTGTATCTATCAGTTTCTCTTTTCTTTATTTATTTTGTTTTTTAGATTCCATGTATGTGAAATCCTATGGTACTTGTCTTTCAGTCTGACTTATTTCACTTAGGATAATACCCTCTAAGTCAGTCCATGTTGTTGCATATGTTAAGATTTCATTTCTTTTTATGGCCGAGTAGTATTTCATTATATATATATTGTATATATTTACAACATCTTTATCTAATTGTCTACTGATGGGCACTAGGGCTAATTCCATATCTTGGCTATTGTGTATAATGCTGCAGTGAACATGGGGATGCATATGTCTTTTCAAATTAGTGTTCTGAATTTATTTAGATAAATACCCAGAAGTGGAATTGCTGGCTCATAAGGTAGTTCTATTTTAATTTTTTGAGGAACCTCCATACTACTGTTTTCCACAGTGGCTACACCCATCTGCACCCCTACCCACAGTGCACGAGTGTTTTCTTTTTTCCACGTCCTCGCCAATACTTGTTCGTTGATTTATTGATGATAGCCATGCTGACAGTTGTGCAGTGGTGTCTCACTGTGGTTTTATTTTGCATTTATCTCATGGTTAGTGATCTTGGGCATCTTTTCATGTGTCTGTTGGACATCTGTATGTCTTCTTTGGAGGAGAGTCTATTCAGGTCCTTTCTAAATCAGATTTTTTTTTGTATGCATGTAAGTTGTGTGAGTTTCTTATATATATATTTTAGACCTTTATTGAATATGTTCTTGGTGAATATCTTCTCCCAACATTCAGTTTTTAATCCACCTCTACCTTCTCCCTGGTTAAGGGGTCTCAGTGGTTTTGATTTTGCCACATTTTAATCTTTTGAGGTGTTGTTGGGGGAGCACAGGGTCTGCATTTAGAAAAATTGAGAGAACAGAAGATGTTGGAGCAGAGTCCATCCATCCAGGGTTCCCAGGAGAGCAACACATATCAAATATTTAGACTAAATGGTCTGGGGTAAGCGGGAGGCTGAAGCACTAATGGGCGGATTGTTGGTGGAGTACGGAGGGGGAGGGTCTTCTGAAAGCGGAGGCCAGGTTCTCAGACCCACATCCCCACTCAGGGCAGAGACAATAAGGTTGTGATGGGGAGGGGACCTTCCTCTTTGACCTTGTTTCTGCCCAGCAAGCAGCCAATGGGTTTGTAGCAGAATTATTCTGAGCTAAGTCCCATCCATTTTTTTTTTTCAGTGAGAGAGGAAAGGAGAGAGAGAGAGAGAGAGAGAGAGAGAGAGAAAGAAAGAGACAGACAGGGACAGACAGGAAGGTAGAGAGATGAGAAGCATCAATTCTTTGTTGCGGCACCTTAGCTGTTCACTGATTGCTTTCTCATATGTGCCTTGACCGGAGGGCTCCAGCAGAGTGAGTGACCCTTTGCTCAAGCCAGTGACCGTGCAGTCATGTCTATGATCCCACGCTCAAGCTGGTGACCCCGCGCACATGCTGGTGAGCCCACGCTCAAGCCAGTAACTTTAGTCCACTTCATTTTTGTCAGAGAGCATCATAATAGCATCAGAAAAAAATTCAAGAAATCAACTTTCTCATTTATCAGGCAGAGAACCTGAGGCAGAGCAGCGAAGTGGCTGGCCCCAAGTCACCTCATTCAATCTTCCTTCTCCAGATATATACTGAGCACATCCTATGCATGAGCCCTTTGCCAGGAGCTGGGGAACGAGACGCAACTGGGCACATCTGGTGCCCCAAGACTTTCACAGTGGTGGAGGTGGGTCCTTCTCACTGCACTGTGCACCAGTCATCTTGGGGTGGGCTTTGTGGTGAGCACTGCTCAGTGACCCCTAACCAGGGGCTGAGCCTGGCCCCGGGGATAGAAGGGACAATCAAGAGGAGGGCTGAGCTGCTGACCGTCTGCAGCTTCTTGTAACGTGAAGAAAAGCGAAGAAAGCCAGAGGTGGGGGGGGAAATGATTGTGTCTATTTTTATTGTATTCAAGACAAAAGAGAATGCACATGGACAGTCATGCAGACTCCTATGTGCTCTTTCCGCAACATGCACATGTGTGTGAAAGCATGTGCAATCTCTGTCTCTCTCTCACATGTCCACATACCCAGGAAACCTCATGCCTGCATTACTTTGGCTCCTTTAAAAACATCTTGTGTATTTATTTGGGTGCGTGTTTATGTGGTTTACGTGGAATGGGGGTGGGGTGGGGGGCAATAAAACAATACAGCCTCTGGGGCCCCTGGGGAGAACCTCAGAACTGCCTGGGAGAGGAAGTTCCCTAAGAAAGCAGGAGCCATTTAGGTTCCCACCCAACAACAAAGCAAGCAGCCAAGATAAAAGGAGAGGGGGTGGGGAAGGATGGAAAACAAAACAGCTCACCCTGCTTTGGGGAAGCAGGTGCACCCACCGCAAACAATATCATTTCTTCTATTATTTGGAGAGTTTAGGAACAAAACAATGATCACTGCTCCCCACGGGTGGGGGAGCTCCAGGGATGTTCAGTGCCAAAGATAAAAACACCGTTTCTCAGCCCAGGACCTGCAGAGAAATGGAATTCACAACTAAGAAGAAAGAGAGGAGCCCCCAGACTACCAGACAACTAGAAACACCGGGCCCAATCAAGTGAAAATGACCCAAAAAGTCTACCTCTGGGTGTGATGGGGGTCAGCCTCCCTACTGCTTTCAGAGGTAATGAACTCAGAGGGGCTCATAGATTTGTCACCTCACACCTCAGTGTCTGTCTGTGTTCACACTGCCGTTGCTGCCCATCTATAATGCACACAGCACCCTGGGAAGCCAGGACCACAGGTCAGGTCAGAAGTGGGTACCCCGAGTGGCTTCAGCCCCCCCCCCCTCCCCACACACACACACTTGCTTGACTCTTTCCAAAGCCTGGGCAGGGGCCATGACAATGTGTCTACCTTGTCAGGTACTTTGGAAAAATCTGTGAAAATAAATTATTCTGTGCACTTTCAGTGACTCACAAATTGTATAAATTTCCTGCTCTCCGAAATCTAGCTCGACCCTGAGTGGGCTTTATTAAGGTTTCTACTCAAAGTCCTTTCTTACTGAAAAGAAAGCCCTGGGCCCTGGCCGGTTGGCTCAGTGGTAGAGTGTCGGCCTGGTGTGCAGGAGTCCTGGGTTCGATTCCCGGCCAGAGCACACAGGAGAAGCGCCCATCTGCTTCTCCACCCCTCCCCCTCTCCTTCCTCTCTGTCTCTCTCTTCCCCTCCTGCAGCCAGGACTCCATTGGAGCAGGGTTGGCCCAGGCGCTGAGGATGGCTCTGTGGCCTCTGCCTCAGGCGCTAGAGTGGCTCTGGTTGCGACAGAGCAATGCCCCAGATGGGCAGAGCATCGCCCCCTGGTGGGCATGCCGGTTGGATCCTGGTCGGGTGCATGTGGGAGTCTGTCTGACTGCCTCCCTGTTTCCAGCTTCAGAAAAATACAAAAAAAAAAAAATAGAAAGCCCTGGAGCTCCTGGGGCACAGGGGTGATAATGATACGTGCAGGCAGAGCTGAGGCTGGACCCCACTGACAAGGCCACTTGGATAGGAGGTATGTTTGGGGAGTAAGGAGGTGGGACTGCTGTGACTTGGGGACACTGGTGAGTTCTGGTTGGGGTCCCCTTGGAGAAGGTAGTAATGTTGATGATGGGCTCTTTCAGTTGCTAGAACCCTCTGAAGCCTCAGGAGGGACCTGGGCTAGCTCCTTGATATTTATCATGTAGTATTTAATACTATTTTGACCAAACAATTCAAGGCTTGAAGAATTGCACTTCGCTTCTGTGGGGTTGGGTAGCAGACCGCAGGCTGGCTCTGGTCAGGAAGGGAGGCAGGCAGGTCCATGCTGGTCTGGGAGAAGGGAGCTGCCCCAGGAAGGATGCAGGTGGCTTCCCAGAAGAACACAAGGGAAGAGGGGACTGAGGGAGTCAAGGACAATCCGGAAGACAGGGGTGGTTTAGAAGGCAAGATGGTGTCTGTCACTTAGATTTTCTTTCAGCTTAGCTTCAAGGACCCAATGCCAAGTTCCGCAATAAGGGAGTCAGGAAAGTTAAAAAAGTGTTTGCCAAAAATGACTGTAATACTAGTGGCCGAGGCCAGGTTGGTTCACACTGGATTCGGGCAGTTGGTAGAAAAATTGTGGAGCCAGAAAGTGTCGGGCCATACCCATTTATTGGAGGCTCGCAAAGACAGGCGAGCAAATAAACAACAAAAGGGAAAAAGCTAATACGCAAAGGAAAATCTGCTATTTGCAGTAAGGGCAAGGGAGCAAGGAAAACCGAATCTAATGGTGGCAGGAGAGCGATCTGGGAGAATTGCCAAGGAGAAACACCCATAGCCTTATATAGGCTACATGCCTCTGCCACGTGCTCACATGCTAATCAAGTAAAGGGCTTGTAGCTGGTAAACCTGCGAGCAAGCCTAACACAGCTGCCCCATAGAATGTAATGGTGCCAAGAACCGCAGACTGAACTATATAGCCCAGCATGATCTGGGGTGAAGGGCGTCTTCTCCACATTCACTATCAAAGCCCTATGTAGAATGGAACCGGCCCCAGCGTCCGAGAGGAGGCCATCTGAGCACAGAGCCCTGGGAAGGGACTCAAGGAAGACATGATGAGCGAGTGCTCCTGTGGTCTCAGCAGCTTACAGGGGACATGGCCAACTTTGGTAGCAACTGTTAAGGAGGATAGGGAAAAAATGGCATCTCAAAGCCAGAAGAAAATGTAGCCATCTCTGGGCCACTAACGAAACTACTCAGGTGGAACTGGACTTGAGAGTAATCGCCACGGCCAGCTTGAGACAACAACAGCATTGTCATAATAGTAATGATGATGGTAATTGTTTAATAATATATAATTTATAATTATGTATTTATAAAAGCCTATAATTAGCATGGGCCAAGCATCAGGTTTAGCTCTCGACACTCTTAATGCCTTTAACATTCACAGCACAAGAAAAGTAGGTCCTAGGATGATAGTTGCTCTACAGATGAGGAAACTGAGTCAGAGAAAGTAGGTAACTCACCAGGACCTGTACACAGCTAGTTGAGGGTTGGGGCAGCCATCCTAACCTGATCTATGAATTGTGAGCCCACCTTCTTACCTTCTACGTATGTGGTAGTGGGAGCAAGCAAAACCAGAGAAAGGGTGTTTTTATTGCTCTTATTGTGACTAGACTTTAACCCTCAGATTGCTGGGTGGCCTGGAAAACATATGATATTACTGTGAAAATTAATTAGATTGTACATTCACTCTTCATTTATTTATTCAAAAATATTTCTTTGTAAAAAAATTAAACATTTTTTTCAGTTGCCGTTGACATACAATATATTACTTTCAGGTGCACCACATAGTGATGAGATGTTTGTATAAGTCTAGAATGCATCTGGCACCAGACAGAGTTATTATAATATTATTGACTATATTCCCTATGCCAAGGGTCCCCAAACTATGGGCCGCATGCGGCCCCCTGAGGCCATTTATCTGGCCCCGCGCCGCACTTCTGGAAGGGGCACCTCTTTCATTGGTGGTCAGTGGGAGGAGCACATTGACCATCTCATTAGCCAAAAGCAAACCCATAGTTCCCATTGAAATACTGGTCAGTTTGTTGATTTAAATTTACTTGTTCTTTATTTTAAATATTGTATTTGTTCCCGTTTTGTTTTTTTTACTTTAAAATAAGATATGTGCAGTGTGCATAGGGATTTGTTCATAGTTTTTTTTATAGTCTGGCCCTCCAATGGTCTGAGGGACAGTGAACTGGCCCTCTGTGTAAAAAGTTTGGGGACCCCTGCCCTATGCTGTCCATTATGTCCCTGTGGCTGTTTTTATACCTGGAAATTTGTACCCCTTAATCCCTTCCCCCCATTCTGCCATCTCCTCAACATTGCTCCAATCTGGCAACCATCAAAATGTTCTCTTTGAGTTTGTTTCTGTTTTGTTTATTTTTTAGATTACACCTATAAGTGAAATCATATGGTATGTCTTTCTCTGTCTGACTTATTTTACTCAGCACAGTACCCTCTAGGTTTACCCATGCTGCTGCAAATGGCAAGATTTCATTATTTTTTATGGCAGAATAATATTCCATTATATATTTTATATATGTACATATTCATAATATATATACCATATATTCCATTATATATATGTGTGTGTGTGTATCCTATTTTCTTTATTGATGGGTTGCTTCCATATCATGGCTATTGTAAATAATGCTGCAATGAACATTGAAATGCACATGTCTTTTTGACTTAGTGTTTTGGATTTCTTCAGATAAATACCCAGAAGTGGAATTTCTGGGTCATATCACAGTCCAAAACATTTCTTGAATGCCTGTCCTGAGCTCTGGGCTATGCTAACTAGTGTCCTTTCACTTTATGAAGTCTTCACATTAAAATGCTAAAACACCTGGGTGATGATGTGCTCTTATAGCTTTCCTGTTACTATTTCATGACACCTTCCCCTTCAAGGCAGTTATTTTTCATAATTGTAGCTCTATCTAATTCAGCCTAAAGCTGGAACCCCCTACTTCATTAGATGTGTTTATGTAGTTGGACAAAAGGCTAACTTTTGTTTATTTCTAACAAGTCAGGCCAAATTGTGAAGGTTGAATTGTGTCTCTCAGACCGAAGGGAGGAAATTGGAAAAATGTTCTGCCAAAATGTGCTTAGTGACTTACTGCCACTATATACACAAGAGTCAAGGTTTATTTTCTGCCAGGAGACCTGACCATATATAACTGAAAGCACCGGCCTCTGCAGGTAACTTATACTGATTAGCAGATATATGTGTCATTGTTGAAGCAAAGAGGAGGGTATTTAACTTCATGAGGGTGGAGGAAGCTTTTATAGGCACCATTCCTGCAGAGATCATAGAACCCATTGACAATGTCATGGATGACATTGCCATCCATGGATAAATTTCCCTAACTCAAAACTCTATGGCTGGCAAAGGTGTGCCTCCTGAGTGAGGAAGTAGTTTGGCATTTCAATTTGCCCACTGTTGAAAAAGCAAAGAGTTACTGAATATTTAACTAATCATCTTTAATTACACATGTGCCTCAAGTAAATAATATCTACAATCCCAAAATATCAACATAAAATTTCATATGGAACCTTGTCATTGTTTTTGCTCACAAGTTCATGGATTCTTTTAAAGTTGTTTTTAAGATTCTGCCTTTGGATGATTTGAGAGATCTTGTCAGAACATTCTTGGATGATTTGAGAGATCTTGTCAGAACATTCTTAATGAAACATGAATTCAATTTCCATTGATCCAACTCCTATCAAGAGAGTTGTACATTTTTCTTTACACATACTAAATAAATAAATAAATAAATAAATAAATAAATAAATCCGACCATTGTTGATAACTTATTTCATGGAAAGGTACATGTTGTGATCCTGACTACTATATATAAAACTAGTTGCAGTGGGAGAATCATTAGTTTAGGGGAAACATATTCTGTTCTGGATAAAAATAGTTCTACTCACTCTATTGCCTTGCAAGGAAAACATCAATTAGATTGAACAATGCTCCCTGCAGAACGGAGATGCCGCGTTGTCTCTGGCCACCTCCTTTGAATCTGACTTAGACCCCGTCGTGTCTTCTGTTAGGAGGAAATTATCAACAACAAGAGGAAATCCTGTACTAGTATTGAATAGTCCTTATTTTAAAGGTACTTCCCTTCTTGTGGGAATTGTGTGTAATCAGAATAACACTAAAACGTCTGAATTATTTTACAAGGTTTGACTTTCAGCCCCATTTTTTTTTTAAAGATTAACGTATTGTGCTTAAGATACAGTCAATTGTTGGGCTCAAGAGCATTCTTCTCAGGCTGCGTGAGCCTCACCAAGGTGGGGTGGGGGGTAAGTCATCGCCACAGGAAGCAGGCGGTCTTAGGAGACATTGCGTATTCTGAAGCGCACAATGACTAATAAATACTAAAATTACTCAGGAAAAAACCATATGTCACCACATTTGCCCCTTTCTGGGCAGAGTCTTTAAGCTGGAGAGCAGGGTGAGCTACCTGGGACCGCCCATCATGCAATTTGCTCAGCTGAAGGATGAGAGTGGTGGGTGACCACGTCTTGAAGACCTGAGGTGGCAAAACTGTCAAACTGACTTTTCTGCTTCTGGGAGTCACTAGTTATTACCTGTGGGCAAGGAGATGCTTTGAAGCAGAAGGAGCCCAAAAGATGAGTCTTACCTCCAAATCTCGCTTCTCCTCTGGGTCCTGAAACCATTAAGTGATATATAAGGGATGTCTGATGCCATGTTCTAGGTGCCAATGACTGTAGTGCTTCTTACTCTCCTGATGGAGTGGTCCCAGCATGAGCAGGATGCATAGGCACATCTGCGGGCCGGGGGCTCAGCTCAAGGCAGCCAGGTGCAAACACAAACGCTGACTGAGTTCTTGAATCTTGTCTTAGAAATTCATAAGACTCTTGTCCTCTGCTCCATTTCCATATTGTTGTTGACTTCCGTATATGTTTGATACACCCATCTTCCATGAGGAAAATGTTCTTCTGAATTTTCTCAGTCTGATAGAGCAGCTACTGATTACATGTGGTTACTGAGTACTTGAAATGTGGCTAGAGTGACCAAGGAACTGACTTTTTTATTATGTCTCGTCTCTTCTTTTATTTTTTTCTGAAGTTAGAAGCAGGAAGGCAGAGAGACAGACTCTTGCATGCACCCGACCGGGATCCTCCTGGCATGTCCACTAGGGGGTGATGCACTACCCACCTGGGGTGTTGCCACGTAGCAACTGAAGTCATTCTAGAGCCTGGGGCGGAGGCCATGGAGCCATCCTCAGCACCCGGGCCAACTTTGCTCCAATGGAGCCTTGGCTGTGAGAGAGGAAGAAAGAGATAGAGAGAAAGGAGAGGGGGAAGGGTGGAGAAGCAGATGAGTGCTTCTCTTGTGTGCCCTGGCCGGGAATCAAACCTGGGACATCCACATGCCGGGCCGATGCTCTACCACTGAGCCAACTGGCCAGAGCCATTATGTCTCTTTCTAATTACTTTAAATAGCCACTGGTGGCCAGTGGCCACCATACTGGACAGTGTAGCTCTAGACAGAGACATTGCATTTAGCCACTGGCTTCATGGATTTCCTGGGACAACAGTAATTATTTCTGGAGACAAATACCACACTAATCTCTCAAGCATGGTCTACCCTCAAAGTCCATGAGACAGCTACGATGCTGGCTATCCTGCCATTCTCCCTGTGGCTCTTGGACCCCTGGCAGAGGTATCACCACCACTACCCAGCACCGCTCACCTGCTTGCAGCTCACTTGCCTGCCGCTTGCCTGTGTCTCGGTCAGCACAGCCCTATACACCTGGTATGGTTCCAAGGAACAACCATGTGACTTCAGGAGACCTAGAGAAACTTTTCCGAAGGACTGCTCAAGATGCTGACCCCAACCTGAAGCCCCATGTCTGTGTTTTCATTTCCCAGGAGGGAGCGAATTGCTTTCCCCGCTGGGAATACCGAGAAGAATAGCTCCTGCTGCCATTGTCCTCTGCCCAGAGCATCCTGCGGTTCCCACAGCCAGACTCCTTCCAGCTTCCTGCTTGCCAAAGTTCTGCTGTCTAACCTCTTCTCCACAGCTATGCTGAAGTTTCCCTTCACATGCCTCTGCTAATGGAGCCCGAGAGTCCCCCTTTACCTTATCTGTAGACAAGGCCAAACCCGTCTCTTGAGCCACCTTCAAGATTGTTTCTTTTTTACCAGTCCTGTACATTCTCTGTGTTTTTAACTCCCAGTCCCCAGGTCGTCAGGGCAAATTGGAGCAAAGAGCTCAAAGGCATTTCATACAGTGTACTTCAGGAACAGTCGATTTTAGCTTCCTGCAAGTAACTCTACCTGACAAATGTAGGTTAGCCAATTTTCAGAGAATTTAGTGCAATCAAACGGTCTTAACAACAACGTTATTCTAAACGTAATGAAATCTTACTTTGGTGGTCGAGAAGGCATTTCAGGGTCTTGCAAAGCCTTTGAGTCATCATCATGAGCAGTAATTACCCTCAATTGTGCAGTGTGGACTAACTATGTTTACCTTAGCTGTCCAGTAGGTTGGATTCAAGACAAACAGATGTTTGCTGCAAATAAAACAATTTCTAATTTTATTCTTAATAATGAGCACATTTTAATTTTGGGGGGGGCTCAATGTGATTTAAATTTATTATGTTATATTATTAAGTTCAATATCGCTCATATGGAATGTGTAACATTTACTTACAGATTATGTGTTCTAAAAACATGAAAACATTTATTTTCAATAGAGGTATTTTTGAGGCAATAAGTGTGATCCAGAAAGTTGAGTACAAACCAAGCTTTTGAAGAATGAATCTTGTATAAGGAACTTTATTTTTATGAACATGAAAGTAATGCATTCATCATAATACATGTGGAAGAAACAGACATTTTAAACAAGATCCACATTAATCCAACACAATGAATAACTTTGGGATTTTTTTCCCAGTCCTTTGCTTATGCATGAATATGTAAACTTTTTATATTTACAAAACAGAATGATAGGAAATATACTTTCACTTAATTGCAAAATATACTTTCATAGCACATTTTTTTTTATAATACTTTTTTTTTGTGTGTGTGTTTTTCTGAAGCTGGAAACGGGGAGAGACAGTCAGACAGACTCTCCCGCATGCACCCGACCGGGATCCACCCGGCACGCCCACCAGGGGCAATGTTCTGCCCCTCAGGGGCGTTGCTCTGCTGCGACCAGAGCCACTCCAGCGCCTGGGGCAGAGGCCAAGGAGCCATCCCCAGCGCCTGGGCCATCTTTGCTCCAATGGAGCCTTGGCTGCAGGAGAGGAAGAGAGAGACAGAGAGGAAGGAGGGGGGGGGGGTGGAGAAGCAAATGGGCGCTTCTCCTATGTGCTCTGGCCGGGAATCGAACCCGGGTCCCCGCACGCCAGGCCGATACTCTACCGCTGAGCCAACCGGCCAGGGCCTCATAGCACATTTTTAAAAAAGATTTTGCCGTGTCATTGGAGCCATTGACTTTTAAACCCAAATGCTGTACTTTATGTGATGATTTCTCTTCTTTGACATGTGGTCCTTTCCACTTTCTCTGTATAATATATAATGAAGTTGTGAACATCCTGTTCATAAATTTTGGGAGTGATCTTAACTGACTTCCTCAGCATTTGTTCCTAAAGGTATTACCTGCAAAGAATGTGACTGTTTTTAAAGCCCTTTGCATGTACTGCACAGTTTCTGGGAAGGTGTATCATTGTGTCTTTCACTCTGACTCTGCCGGACTGGGCACCCGGCGGCCACATGCCTGCTGGCCCCACAGAAGCTCTGGACCCTGCGGGGTCTGGTGGGCCTGGCCTCTAGCATGTCCTAGCTGTGGAGCCTGAAACAAATGACTTAATTTTGCTGAACCTCAGTTTCTCAAGATGAGACCTCATGTCAGCGGGATGACAGGAGGGAAAATTGAAATAACAATAAGTCATTTGGCAGATGAGATTTTTCTGACACACAACTGAAAAGGTATTTTTCTTTTATCAGATGTCATATTTACCTAACCACACACAGACGGTCCCCACACAGAATGGATGATGGAAGTAGAAAGAACTGGGGCTTTGCAAATCTACATCTGAGACCGTTTCTAAAGCACCAGTGAATGGGGGTTTGTGTCAGTGACAATACCTGTGGATTTTAATTTACAGAGATGGCTGAGTAACACAGACCGGCTAATGCCTTTGACATTTCCTAAGAAGAGGGGCCATGCCACACCATGCAAGGTCACATGGGGAATCACGAGTGTTGGTTAGGGGACAGAAAGGAATGAGGAAAAATGGAGGCCAGAGCCTTTACTGTGTTTCTTTGTGAGAAACAGCTTAGGAATGGCTGGTTGAATGATTCTGGCAGGCTCTAGGGCACAGGGGCTGTCTCTGGCTGTCTGGTACCTGTCCCTGGATTGGTTAAGGGCGGGGAAAATCCTGACTTGATGTGTGAAAGTTAGGTAAAGGAGGTGGTTGAAGGGGATGAACTCAGGATTGGGTGGTTTGTGTATGACAGGTGTGTTCCAGTTAAGTTATTTATTTTAGGAGTAAGCTACCCTGGGAGGGCCAGTCTCTCCTTGGCCATCTAAGCCACCCAAGGTGTCAGCACATCATAAAACAGAAAACCAAAAATAAGATTGACATAGCGTTCCATCAGGATTTTTTCCATTTGTAGAAGCATGGCTTGACCAAAAGGCTATTTTTTTTTTTAAGAGGCCCAAGCGGATTGTCTTGTAGGTCTTATCCGATGTAGATTAGATAACTAGACTAGATCAGTCCTGTGCATGTTGTCGTCAGCTCCGTTTCCTGGTTCTCACACACCAGCCTGACATTGTTGTGTTTTGATTCACAACAGGCTGGGGGATATTACATCCCCCCACCCCCCTCCCACAGCTGTGCTCATTGAAATAGGAGGAATGGTGATGCTCTTTGTTCCCAGAATGGCAACCTATTCTCTAAAAATAGGCCACTGTTTTACTTAGAGGTGACTTGAAACTGTTTCCCCAAACTCAGCACTGTCTCACTGCAGTTCTCTGAAGTTAGAGTAAGTTGAGAAATGGTCTTGTAGTATTTTGAAAGTATCAAAATGGTAGGTCTTTGAGATTCGGCAGATTTTTATCTCTGGCATCATCAGAAAATTTGACATCACGGTTCAGAGACTGTTTTCACGTATTTACTCTAAATTGGCCCCATCTGGGAAATCATGGGCGGAGCCAGGCCTTTTTCATGAGCTCTCTAAATAAGAACTGCTTGTAGGATGGCCGAACTCTGACCTTCCTGATGAGTTTCCGAGGCTGCCTTAATCCTAACCCACACTGGGCTAGTGAGGAGAGAAACCATGGGGGCAGAGGAGCTCGCTTTCCCGGTAAGAGGCCATTTTTGGTGACCTGAAGGAAGCAGGCTGATCCTCCTTAGGGTTGGCTTTAAAAATATGACTCTGTTTCCACCATACGCATGTCAAGGTGTAGCTCAGCTCTACGGACGAGCTGCGTGCTCAGGGAAGAGCCTCAGGTGGGTGATGACCTGTGTAATCTTTTCGCTGTTGAGCTCCCTAGACCCGGCTGCAGCCCTCCGAACCCTGCAGCTGTACTTCTCATACCTCACACGGCGCCCTCAGTGTCTCAGCACTTCTAGTGGAGCTAGAAGAAGAGGGAATATTGACAGGTCTCAGAAACTTGAGCTGTCTCGACAGGAGCAAGGCTCTTTCCTTAAAATACCAAAAAAAAAAAAAAAAAAAATCACTAAAAGAATTAAAAACACACTCTGGAACTAGGTTTTCAAATCTTCCCCTTTGGCTGGCAGAAAAGTGAGGTGAGAGGCTCTGATATCCATGATTCTCATGCCGGTGGAATCCTAGAAGAGCATCTGCTGATTCTGTGGTCGGCTTCCTTGCTGATTCTGTTATGTGAGGGGCACAACCTCAGCTGCCCACTCTGTATCTCTCTGGCTTTCTTCCAAGTGACAGGTTTTTAATGGAGCACATTGCTGCCTGGAATAACACCCAGGCAGCCCCCTTGTGGCCTGGAGAGGCCATTAGTTCCCAGTGGAATTTGTTGGAAGGGGCCTCTGCCAAGCGTAGCTGATGACTGGCAGTTTTCCTTGCCCACGCACTCTCAGTTCCAGACGACTGCCTGGATTGTGGACTTGAGGCCTAGCGCTTCAGCAACACACGGGACATTGAGGTGACCCTGAGGATGCAAGCCCCCGGCTGAGCACGGTGGAGCTGGGAGGGAGGAGTGTGGGCCTGGACTGGTGGTGCTGCTGTTGCCCCGCGGACTGCTTCCTCGGGGATTCCGTTCCTGCAGGGGAAGAACAGGCGTTCACCTGGCTTAAGCCATGAAAGCCACACGATGGACTGCGTTAGCTGATGCTGGCCCTGTTCGCATGATTGAGAATGAAATATATTCGAGAATGGTGCTTACCTAATGTTTGATTAATGCTGATTGAAAGCAAACTCTTCCTGGACTAAATGTGATGTTAATATAAAAGTATAAAAAAGAACCTGACCAGGTGGTGGCGCAGTGAATAGAGCGTCAGACTGGGATGTGGAAGGACCCAGGTTCGAGACCCCGAGGTTGCCAGCTTGAGCGCGGGCTCATCTGGCTTGAGCCAAAAAAAAAAAAAAAAAAAAAAAGCTCACCAGCTTGGACCCAAGGTCGCTGGCTCGAGCAAGGGGTTACTTGGTCTGCTGAAGGCCCACGGTCAAGGCACATATGAGAAAGCAATCAATGAACAACTAAGGAGTCCCAACAAAAAACTGATGATTGATGCTTCTCATCTCTCTCCGTTCCTGTCTGTCTGTCCCTATCTATCCCTCTCTCTGACTCTCTCTCTGTCCCTGTAAAAATAAATCAAAAGTATAAAAAAGAAAAACTCTAGGTGCCAAATTTAGAACTTGACTTTTAAAGACTCTGCTAAGAAGTCTTACTTTCTAATTTCCCTAGATAGTGGGGAAACTGTTCACACATACACACACACGTGCACACACACACTCATGCACACACTCACACACATGCGCACATACTGGACTGTTGGCCTTTGGCTCAGGCAGACAGACCTGTGTGGAATCCAGGGCGAGGCCTCTGAGCTGCTGTCTGCTGGTCAGCTGCATGGTCTTGGGCGAGTTACTTCTCTTGTAAGCAGCCTTTTTGTTCTTCACCTCACGAATGGGGGAAGAGGGTATGCACTTGACATTTGCTGAAATAGTTATAACAGTCAGTGCACGTATAGCAGAAGCTGCTAATATGCAGTGAGCTGGGTTGACTTAGTAGAACAACGGAGAAAAATTTAGACAGTCGAGAGGAGGGACAAAGCACTAAAAACAGACTTCTGCCCTCACTGCCGTGTCGCCCTATTAGCTGCTCTCGCACTGCCGGTCCGTGTTGGCCATGACTCTGCCTCTGCACTTTTCCCGCAGCTGTCCCTGCAGGCCTGTCTCTGCTTCCTGCCCATGCAGAATCCGGGTGTTGAAGATACTGCATGGTAGCATCAACCCTGAGGTCTGCAACGTCATACCTGGTGCTCCAAAACCTAAGCCTCCTGCTCTCTGCCTTCCCACATCCTTCAAGGACCCACATGTCTCCATCCCGAGCCAAGGTGCAGGGACCAACTCTCCACCTGTGTAAACCTGCAAAGTTGACTGAAGCCCATGACTTCCTCAAGGCCCTGCTCAGTCATTCCTGCTGTCCCGACCATGAACCACACAGTGTGACAGTTATTTGTAGCTTTATAGTATTCTCTGAAGCCTGAACGTTCTCCCCACCTCCAGTGGTCAAAGCGCTGGCTTTGTTAGTCTGTGTTAGAAACATGTTAGTTGCGTGTTTGACTAGGTAATAGTAGTGGTGGGGGCTCACAGCCCAGGGAAGATGGGCAGGCTGTCTGTCCAATGGCTGACAGACGGCCCTTGACTATGGGCATCTCTCTCCTGGGCTCCAGGTCAAACCTTCAGTCTCGCAGGTGCTGAAGCCTCATTTGATTTGTTTGTTCACTTAGTAAATGAGGATGGAATTTGCCACAGGCATTGGGTTTTTCAGCAGACCCAACCTCTCAAGGGCAGACTTACAGGAACTAAGATGATTTGTAAATTAACCCTTTGAGCAGTGAGTTTTATTCATGCTCACTGACCCCCAGGAGTGAGGTTTTTTTTTTTTCTTCAAAAAATGAAATTAGTTCCAATTCCAGTTTTATTAACTTAAAATCATATTTGTTTGATAACCAACTTATGAAAACAGAAGGACATACATTTGCCTTTTTTTAATGTTGCCTTACACATGTACGATCGTACTCTGGATGGTCAGGAGGCACGAGGACATACATGAAGGGTTAAGGAACTAAGTCGGTTGATAAGAACTAGCACTGATGAGGGGACCAGCGGCACTCTGGGCCCTCGGCGGGTGCACTGTTCCTCTGTGGACCTACGGTGGGGTCTTATCATCAGAGGGGCCTGGAAGTAGAAGGAACCACCTTGGGCTGCAGTCTGCTGCTGCACTGTCTCCCCATGGGGCTCCTGTGACCCCCCCCCCCCCGGCGAAGGAGAAGAGAACCTCAGACGCCCCGGGCCACAGGAGCCCCTGCTCCGTGCAGGACTCCCATCCCAGGGTGCACTGGTGGGGCACTGCCACTGTCCTGGGCTGGTGGACCAGCTCGCTGCCTCTCTGCTCGGCACCGCCAATGACTAACATATTCAGAGAGCCATTCTCACTGTAAGGTGACCTGGCCTATTTTCCAGGTGCTGATGACAGTTTCTCTCTCGAGGTCTAGCTCATCTCTTTGTGTGAGAGTTTTTTGAGGGTGGCTTGGCGCTGCCCCTAAGTGTGACATTAGCGTGCTCTGCCGCCCCTGTGGAGAGGGAGTTTTATCAAATATTTGCCACTGGATGAAGACAGGATCAAAGCAGTGCAGGTCCCAGAGGATTTATACTCTGAGGACAGTTATGTCTCATTTGAAAATGAGAAGGTGGCGATTCTTTCTTAAGTTCCTTGTCAAGCCCAGCTGTGTGGTTCGGCAACGGGGAGCTGTGGTTCCATGGCTCACTGCCTGGCCGTTTCCTTGTCACTGGGGTTCCCTCTTCATGCTCCAGGCCACCATGCAGGGACACGGGTGGAGGATGAATGAACCCCAGATGCTGGCTATTGGATTATTGACTCCGTACCCAGCTCTACAGGGGGGACCCTGCAGGAACATTGGCAGTAAGAGGAATACAGACTTGAGTGGCTGGCGTGGACGTGGTTACCGGCTCATTTCAAGGATAGAGGGAGGGAGACCTGTGGGTTTACGCCCCCCGCCCCCCTGCTATGGAGACAGTGTGCTTACATGGTCCCTTTGGCGGGATGATGGCAGTGAGGTCTCTGTGGGAGAGGTGCCACTTGGCGCTGTTGTTTTGTCAGACAGGTCATGACCTCCAGTGATTTAGAAGCTGTTTTTCTTTCTTCTTCCATGAGACAGTGCATCCTGCCTCTAGCCTGTGAGGGAAGAAGGAGGAAGGAAAAGAAAGACGGAAGGAAGTCCCTTCTCTATATCAAGTGAACAGTCTCCTTCCCTAGAACATCAGGGGTTCATTTTGGCATGTCTCCCCCCCCCCACCTGCCCATTACATGTCTCCTGACTCAGCTTCTCCAGTGGTCACAACTGGCCACACATCTCCCATGGACAGCTGGCCCTCCTGCTTCCGGGCAGGCTGGGCTGAGACAGGAAACGGTGAAACAGGCCCCAGAGCTCCATCTCATGTGTCAGGCCTCCGCCTCTAGATGTCATCACAGTTCTGCTCACCAAAGAGCTTGGCCCACTGCTGACTGCCAGGCTGAGCCTTGTATGGGGTTGTAGCCAGCCCTCCCAGTCCCCTGCCTCCTCCTGTCTGGGTATCTCTGGCTGATTTTTCCCCCCCTTTTTCTTGTACTTTTCTGAAATTGGAAACGGGGAGGCAGTCAAACAGACTCCCACATGCACCCGACCAGGATCCACCCGGCATGCCCACCAGGGGGCGATGCTCTGCCCATCTGGGGCATTGCTCTGTTGCAACCAGAGCCATTCTAGTGCCTGAGGCAGAGGCCATGGAGCCATCCTTAGCAGCCGGGCCAACTTTGCTCCAATGGAGCCTTGGCTGCGGGAGGGGAAGAGAGAGACAGAGAGGAAGGAGAGGGGGAGGGGTGGAGAAGCAGATGGGCGCCTCTCCTCTGTGCCCTGGCTGGGAATTGAACCTGGGACTCCTGCACGCCAGGCCTACGCTCTACCACTGAGCCAACCGGCCAGGGCCAATTTTTTTTTGTATGTGTGTCCTTGTTTCTAAACCTAGACTCCGCTGGGGATATCAAAGCATTGACCTCAGAGAATTCCAAACACAAGAAACATTCCGATTGTGCAATGTGTGTGTGTGTGTGTGTGTGCACATGCTGGGGGGAGCTCGCATGTGTTTTAGGAGGTTTCATTTATGCTCCCAAGTCTCCATAGCACTTCCGTTTCTTGGTGGGGCTAGCTGACATTTTCTCACTCCTGTGTCAAGTGCATCATGCATTCAGCATCTCTGGTCCTCTTCCATCCAAATTGCTGCCTCCAAGTCCTTCCTAAATGGAAATTCCGGAATTGAGACTGCCATTACCCCTCTGAGATGCATCTTCTTGTTTCCCTAAAACGAAGCCCTGACCGCCTGCCCACTGTGACTGGCCAGCTGCCCTGCCTGAGCTGTGCTGGGCCCTGGATTCTGGCCCCTGGGCCCTGTCCACTGTTGTGATCACTGCTGTTTGTCAGACCCGATGGTTTACCTGACTACCCCATGGTGCGTTCAGGGAGGACTGTCTATACTTCTGGACCAGGGGAAACACAGAAACACGGCCTCCCTGCAAGCTGGCAGCTTGTCACTTCTGTTTAACACACATGTAGTGGGGGTCAGGCACAGGGTGGGGAGCTGTTCCTAATACACTCTGAAAACTTGTCTCCTTTAGTAGCAGAAGAATGAGTTTACAACAGACCTAAGGAGTCCTGAGTGGTGCCCTGGGTTACCAGCCCCCCCCCCCCCATATCTTTCCATCAGATTCTAGCATTCTTCCAAGATTGAAGCGCCAGGTGGCGCCGTCAGGCCCAGGGCCCCTTCAAGTTGCTTTGGCACCCGGACACCCTTCCCTTACCTGTTGCCAAGCTGTCTGCAGATGTCTCCGGCCGGCCCAGTTTTTGTGTAAAGCACCCTGCCCGCCCTCTACCTCCACTCAGTGAAGGAATTGTAGCTGTTAGAAATGAGGAAAAACTCTGACGTGCAGTCTGTCCGTCCTCTGGGGCTCAGCGGTTTCCTCCACAGGCTTTCCCTGTTCCAGATGAAAACGAGCCCTCACACAGCCCTCCATCCGATCCCTCAGGACGTGTCTCTACTCTCTTAAATTGTCCTATCAAGACAACGTGAGGGAGAAAAAGTCATTTTTGTTTCTTCTCCAAGAAATTGATTCTAGCATTACCACACTCACAGGAAGGCCCCGCAGGAAGACTTTCTGTTCTGTGGAATGGCAGTGTGATGTGGGATGGACCCAAAAATCCTTGGGAAAATAAAGGAAGTGGCCATTTTCTTTGAGAGAGGATCCAGTTCCTGACAGCCTTCCAGGTTTTAAAAGGGCACATGTAACTGGTTTCAGTCAGCCCAACAGGTCACCAAGAATGGCCAGCTATATTGGGAATCTTCTGACATGGAATGCAGGGTTGGGAGCCACACTGATCATTAGGTTCTGTTCTTGCTCAAGGACTTCCCTGCGGGACACACGGTGCAGAGCAAGGCGGCCGCATCCTGCTTCCTCTAGTAAATGGCCCCTGCTCTGTGCTGTCCGGGCGGCCCTTCCAACCTCAATCAGGGCATGTAAAGTACTGTGTTAGAATTAGGCATTTGCACTTTCTACCTTCACTAGATGATACACTCATTCAGTGGGGTTCACCATTTCTATGCAACCATCCATCCCATAACAGTGTGCTGCCTAGCCTACCTACCCTACACACAATATTAAGTTGTCATTTAAACCCTGCAGCCTTCTGGAAGACATAGAATTAGCCCCATTTGCAGAGGGAGAAACTGAGTTGACATAGCTCAGTTATCCATCCCAAGCCACGCTGTTAGGCTGTGGGGGAGCCAGGTTAACAACCCACTATAAGGACCCAGGAAATGACCCCTAAAGTGACTCCATTCCAAAGCTCAGGCCCTGCAGTCCAATGCTGTGTTGCTGACTCGTCATGAGCTGGGCTTGGCGGGCGGTCAAACCCCGTGGTTAACGGTTCTGATGGGCTTTGCCCACTGTTCCTAACATTGTTGATAATAAAAATGAATTTCTTTCATGCTGCTGTCCTCTGAGGCCCAGAGATTTTTTTCCCCCTCATGAATGCATCTCTTTCCCAAGAAGTACTAAGTTACCAAGTAAAGAACACGGAGTGTGTTTACGTTTCCTTTTCTGATCGTACTTTGAAAAAAAATTTTTTTTTCGGACAGAGCATGTCAAATCAGTTCTGGACAAAGATATTACACTTTCTGAGAAATATGGCAATTTTGGCCCCTGTGGGAAAGTGTGACTTTGGCCTCTCGGTCACGTCTTTTGTGGTCTCAGAGGGCTGCTAATGTAGGAGGCAGCATGGGCTGTCGCAGCACTGAAGATAAAACCAGGCGCTTGTGGGCATTAGATGTGATCTTATTGTTTCCAGACCACCAGGGACAGCGAGGCATGTCCTCAATAATGATCCCCAGGGGCAGTGAGGTTCGGGAGTGGTGGAGTGCGGGGAGCCAGAACTGCAGAGATTGGAGAGCAGCGTTAGCAGACCCCCGTGGTACAGCTATTTCAGTGCGTTTGAAGGTTTCCAATACTTGGCTTTGTGTGTGACACGCCCCACCCCCGGTGAGCTGTGGAAAATTCCTTACAGCTCAGCAGGGGGAGGTAGAATGAGACACAGGGGGAAGGGTGGCGGGGCTGCTGCCTGGAATCCCAGGTCTGAAGCTGAAAGAGGTGTCAGTCGTTGGCAGTGGGTGTTTCTGAAGTCTCAGTGCCCTCCTGGGAACCAAGGAAGGCTGCCACCTAGTTAGGGAGCCTGGCACTTGTCATGGGTTGATTAATCACAAAGATATTGGTGTGGTCCACTGGCCTCACCTGCCTTCTCAGCCACAGAAAGCAAGCGCGCGGTGAGGCTGGGACAGGAAAGCGGAGCCAGGGAGGCCAGGTTGTTCCCGAGGAAAACATAAGGAGGAAGGGTCGGTGTGGAAGCCACCTGTGCAAATCTGAGAAGGAATGAATTGCTTTTAGCCGAGGGACTACTAAATTAAAACAATGGCATCACACTCACACACGTGTGTGCATGCACAGTCGCAACCAAATCCAAATGCCGCGTGTTGAAGCCTGCAACCACTGCCAAACTTCTGGCCATTATTTTACTTTTTACAATGGTTGATTCAAAACTCAGGTGTTGCTCAAGAAATTGGGTAGGACCTTTAGCCTCTCTTTGTCTGAGTTTCAGTGACAATCTGCTGGCCTTGGAGGGTTTGTTACTTGCTAGCTGGTCTCGGGCAACAGGTTTCATGTTTTATTCTGTGGATCATATGAGCTGTTTAACTGATGACTTGTAGTCAACATTTGCTGGATGCCAGGTGCTTTACTAGATAAGTTATAGCTCTAGAAGTCAGGTATCATCATTTCCATTTTATAGAGGAAGAAACTGAGGCTTAGAAGGTTACATGACTTGCTATCAAGGCCACAGAACTGGTAAGAGCTTGTATTCAAATGCCGGTGTCTCTGGCTGTCAAGAACTCTGCCATGGCATTGAGAAGGCTCCTGGGATCAGGTTTCTTCCATAGTCACTGCTGTCTGGTTAAAGCCAGCGTCGTAGCTTATTTCTAGCGAGTGTCCAGAGTCTGATGAGGTATATAGAGTGTACAGAATTAAACTGCCTGTCTTCGATCTCCACTACCTTTATGCCCCCATTTCCAAGATGTATTTACTTACTTGTATCATATATGATATTTATATATAATAAACTATCTAACATATATATATATATATTTTGTATTTTTCTGAAGTTGGAAACGAGGAGGCAGTCGGACAGACTCCTGCATGCGCCCGACCAGGATCCACCTGGCATGCCCACCAGGGGGCGATGCTCTGCCCATCTGGGGCATTGCTCTGTTGCAACCATAGGCATTCTAGTGCCTGAGGCAGAGGCCACAGAGCCATCCTCAGCACCTGGGCCAACTTTGCTCCAATGGAACCTTGGCTGTGAGAGGGGAAGAGAGAGACAGAGAGGAAGGAGAGGGGGAGGGGTGGAGAAGCAGATGGGTGCTTCTCCTGTGTGCCCTGGCCAGGAATCAAACCTGGGACTCCTGCATGCCAGGCTGATGCTCTACCACTGAGCCATCCGGCCAGGGCCTCTAACATATTTTTAAAATTTTAAATTTATTTATTCATTTTTAGAGAGAGGGAAGAAGGGGAAGAGAAAGAAACATTGATCTGTTGTTCCACTTCTTTATACATTCATTAGATCATTGGTTGATTCTTATATGTGCCCTGATGGGGGATTGAGCCCGCAACCTTGGTTATAGGAATGATGCTCTAACCAAATGAGCTACCCGGCCAGGGCTAAAATGATTTTGAAAGATATTTAGGGGATGTAATAACAAATGGGAAGGACAAACCTGTGCAAATAATAACTTATATAAACTCAATAATTGCTAATAGTTTTCCACAGTCATATATTTAGCATATCTCTTATTTCCCATTTCTTCACCCCCCCACTCCCCGTCTCCCCACCTCGCTCCCTTTTGAGTATAAAAGCCTAAAGCTACTGTCAGATGTTTGGTTGCATGCACATTATCTTTCTTTTTCAATAGATCAACTCAAACTCAATTATTGCTTAAGAAATGTTTGGGAGTTTTTCATGTTCTTTATTCTGGAGTCACTAAAGTCCAATCGGCTTTGGCTACAAGAGGTCCAGCTGTTTTATAACAGATCATTTGCCCAGGCAAAGCAGCGAATGAAACACATTGTGTAAAGCTGGTGAACAAGATGGCCTTCTCTCTTTGTTGAGAGAGGACAAAGTGACCATCTTGGTCACTGCTGGGCATTTCCTTTAACCAAACACCTTCTCTGAGCCTGAGGCCAACTTACATCCTTCAAGGCGATGACATAGCCTAACTCATTCCAGAGTACTGAGGTAGTTATGTCCGCCTGTGTTTCGAACCTCAGAGGCTCTGCTCCCTGGCAGGCTCAGCCAGAATGCTGCCTCCTGGTGATTTGACCTGTGGGTGCACAGAATGTGTTTAAGGGGCACAAGTGGGGGGATTTTTATTATGTATCATTTTATTATGTACTAGGAAAAATATAAGAAACAGATAAAAACTTAACAGGTTTTTAGGGATATAATCCCTCACTGTAAATCTAAAATTTAAAATATGAGTTGATTTTTTTGTGACAATAAGAAAGAAAGAACCATCTTGGTGGCAGCACAAAGGGAAAAACCTAAGGTGATGAAGGCAAATAATCACCTGGGGAATTGTAAGTGAGGACAGTCACTCGCGGGGAAGTGTGTGGGGGAGCCCTGCAGTGACTGTGGTACCATGTGGTGGAAGGTCCCGATGTCTTCCTGACCTTCTTCACCTTTGAAACTTTGCCAAGTGTGGCCTTCTTGACTGGAATAAAGGTCACTTTGATGTTTGTTGTTAGTGTATAGTTTATGGATGTTCTGATTATCGGCTTCCTCATAGTGCAACAAATTTCTTTTATGTTTCTTAGGTCATAGTTTTTATTATATTTTTTTCATTTCTTTGTTTTTTTTAGATTTTATTTACTGATTTTAAGAGAGAAGAGAGAGAAAGTGGGGGGAGAAGCGGGAAGCGCCTCATCTACTCGTAGTAGTCGCTTCCTGTATGTGCCTTGACCGGGCAAACATGGGGTTTCGAACTGGCGACCTCAGCATTCCAGGACAGTGCTTTATCCACTGCGTCACCACAGGAGAGGTGGGTCATGGCTTTTCAATTGGAGCTCCAGTCTTCAAGACTTTGCTTGTATATACCCTCACTGAGATTTGAACACTTAAATATAAAAGTCTATTTTTTCAAGTCATCATTTTCAATAGTTGTCAAGTATTGCGTTTCTGGTATTTTATAATGACTGATACAAAAATAAAACTTGTATATCACTTATTTTAATAAATCTAATGGAGTATAATCCAACAGAATCATGACCTGTTTAAGAGAAGGGTGCATAAGCAAGTTTCTTTCATACCAGTCAGAGTTTCCATCCCTGCTTTTCCTTCTAGAACTTCATTCACCCTTCCATGGTCAGCATGTGCCCTTTGTATGAGTCATGTTAAAATTCCCAATAACTCCCTGGGATGGTCAGGCCTCATTTTACATGCGCCTCTTTGGGGCTGACCTATACACCAGCCACTTACCAGGCCACGGGTTCTCAGACCTGCTTCATCAGGCTGTGGTCAGGTGACGTTACCTGGTACAAAGCACAGTAACCCACATGTTAGAAGACTCTCTGATTGAGAAGAAGATTGAGGCAGAACTAGAAGGGGTGACCATAACAGTCAAAGAAGTTGAATTGAAAATGTCTTTAAGAATTACCCAATCGCCTGACCAGGCAGTAGTGCAGTGGATAAAGCGTCGGATTGGGACGTAGACAAGTTTGAAATTCTGAGGTTGCCAATTTGAGCGCAGACTCATCCGGCTTGAGTGAGGGCTCACCAGCTTGAGCGCAGGCTTACTGGTTTGAGTGTAGGATCATAGACATGACCCCAAGGTTGCTGGCTTGAGCCCAGAGGTCACTGACTTGAGGCCCAAGGTCACTGGCATGATCCCAAGGTCACTGGCTTGAGCAAGGGGTCACTAGCTTTTCTGTAGCTCCCAGTCAAGGCACATATGAGAAAGCAATCAATGAATAACTAAGGAGCCGCAACAAAGAATTGATGCTTCTCATCTCTCCCTTCCTATTTGTCTCTTTCTATCTGTCCCTCTCTCTGTCTCTGTCACAAAAATAAAATAAAATAAAATAAAATAAAAATAATTACCCAATCAACCTTACCATGCTTAGGCAGTGATGTATTCTAGCTTTTTTTCCTCCCATATGTCTTACACATAGAAAACGCCTAGTAAATATTTTCTGGTTGGCTGTCTTTATATATATTTGATTTATTACATAGCCACAGCATATGAGAAATCCTAATGGTGTCTTATGTTGTGATTGGGCATGAATAAACTGAAGGAGGTCACCCCAACTTTCTCCAAATGTTTTGAATTTAAGAGCATCTGAACCCAACCTTGAATATTTAAACTTCTATTGTTGCCTTTTACAATTACTAGCATAACTTCTGATAAAAAGTGTTTGCATATATTATATTCATTTCATGGGTATCGAGGAGCTTGGTATTTATTTATAAAACCCATCTTAATGATGGACTAAGGGCACTTAAAATGGAAAACACAAAATGCCTTCTTGTTTAAAGGTTTATTTGTTCTGTTCTGTTCTAAGTAACATGCAGAGAAGAAAGAAAAAGAAATGCCAATGCTGACAAGTCTAAGAGCAATGAGTGACATGCTGAGTCCCTGCAGAGAAGATAATTTGCAAAGTATCGAGTCACGTCTAGAAGCTCTTCGGGCATTCTGCTTTGGGTATTCACACAAAACTGGGCAGACAGCATTAGCTGACCCATTTTCTAACAACCCATAGTTACCTTAAATATTCCATTCTGTAATCCCTCCATGGAAAACCTACTTCTATGGAATCAAGACATATACTAGTCTCAATTGCGGAAGGGCCAAACCTTAAGTATTTCTGCAGTTTCTGGTCTGGTAAATGTGTCATGCAGTTTATTTTTCAAAAAGTGACACATAAAACACTTAATTCAATTTAACAACAAGGTTTGGCTTCTAGGCAGTTTCTGGTGTGTGACTTTAACAGGTTTTTTTGGGTTGACTACGGGCATTTGTAAAAAGTATTGCATGAGTTAACAATGGTTGTGCACAGAAAATTAAGTGTTACCTTGCTGTTTTTGCTGCTATATCCCTTGGTGCAAATCCCAAAGGAAGACGTCTTTCTCCATGAACAATTCCTAGCGGAATACCCTTCCATTCCATGATACTAGAGCGAGAACTTAAAACATGTGAGGAAAGAAAGGCACACCAAACAGAAAGGCTTTCTGTTCTTTATTACCCCGGTGGAGTGGTCACACACTCCCTTTCTCAAGGCCATAAAGCTTTGGTTGTAATGCAACCCTTCTTGCCGGGTTGCCCAGGAACAGCTGAACCTACGTACTTACAGAGACAACCTTGCGTGGAAGGAGACGGCACTGTGAAGAATCCTCTGCATTGTGTGTGTATTCGGATTAGTAGCGTTAGCTGCCCTGGCTTATTGGGAAGCCTAAGGCCTTTGCTTAGCCCTGTGTGGTCTCCATCTCTGATTGGGTTGAGTGGAGACAGACGCCTGTGGGGGTGCTTGGTCAACGTCACCTTGGGAACAAAATTCAGAAGAGGGGCAAGGCTGTCTTCCAAGTCATCTCCGTTTCAATCTAGTTTCTTCTCAAAATTAATTTTTAATTGCACGGTAACACACGAATACATTCTCTTTATACAAATGGAGTGATACAATGAGTCTGAGTTTCCCTTGACTGCTCACCCCAAGCCCAACCTGTGACCAGAAGTCTCTGCTACTGTCTGTACACTGAGGGTCCCTCAAGAACATTTTCTGTGTATTTACATATATGTATATGTCCATGTAAGGGTTATGGCATATGTGTGTTTGCTTTGCAGTAAGGTAGCTTATTCATACTCTATTTTGTTCGGTGATTTGCTTTCTTTTCAATCAACAATATTTCCTGGAGTTGGTTTACGATATGCATTCAGCTGCTGTGTATATGCGTTGCCTTTGATGAGCAGGTATGTCGTTTCTAGTCTATTGGCCAGTGCTGCCTAGAGTTGGCCAATACCTTCTAAATCGCAGGCTCCTGAAGTCCACACATTGTCCCCGTGATGCCGAGAAGGAAGGACCCACTGAGCCTGCTGGGGCACCTGCTGTTGTGTAAAATATCCCTTCCACCCACTGGCTTAAACCAACTGATTTAGGGGTCTTCTTCTGTTTCAGAACTTGGGATGGCCCTCAGCTCCCTGCCACAGTGGTTCTCAGACTTTATTAAACATAAAAATTGTCTGAGGCACTTATGAAAAACACAGGTCCCCAGAATTTCCTCCGGAAAGCCTGCTGCGAGAGTGCTGGGGCGAGGCCTGGGAACCTGCACTTGGGCACCTACGTCGGGTGATTCCGTTGTGAGAGGCTCCTACACCTACAGCTTTAGGGATAATGACATAAATACAAATTTCTTAGCCCATTGCCACCCTCCCTGGACACGTCCAGCCTGTCATTCTCTTCTGTTCACAAATCAGACTCCTCTCTCCCATCTGTAAACACACTTATGCTTCTGAACTTTGCTTATTTTGTGTCATCTGCTTGAATTCCCTTTTCCTTCTCCCCTGCGAACCCCTCTTACCACCTGGCAAATTTCTACTCATTGCTTAAGACCCAGTTGAAATGTTGCTTTCTCCACAAAGTCTTCTGTTGCTCTGCTCCAGCCCTCCCTTCCCCCTCACTTGGTCCTTTGTTTGATTACTGCTCAGACACCCACATTTTCTATGTCCGGTTACACAGGGTCCCCTGTATGGCTGCTAAGGCTCTGTACCGCACAAGCTGGGGGTGGGAGCAGCATTCACATGAATAGTTATTGAGTATTTAAGATGAAAAATTTCTGGAAGGTAATAATAAAGCGTCTTGAGAAAAGCCTAGCTTTTTCAAAATGGCACAAGGCACCGTTTGGTTGATGTAGGAGCTATTTCTCCTTAGATCACAAGTCAGTTAGGGGGAAGTATCAGCCTGGTCTAGTGGCATGTGAGTTACCAAACTGTTAGCACAGCCATCAGCACACAGCCAACATCTGCTGAACATTTGCTAAGAGTGGGACACTTTCTAGGACTTCTCCGTTTCAGTTTATTGAGGTTATTTAGTTCTCATAATAACCAGATGAGACAGCGGCACTCATCATGTCATGTAGAGATGACAATACTGAAGCACAGAGGGGTTAGGTGACTTGTCTGAGGTCACTCAGCTGGGATTTAGCCCAAGCAGCCGGATGCCTAGTCTGAGCTCTTGTGTTTCTTTGAATCACTGTGTTCTGATCACAGTTTAATTTATTTAATTTTCTACGGTAATACTTTTAGGTACCACATTGTGTTTGTATCCTTAGGCATTGTGGGGAAAAAAGATAAGTTAATAATGGATATGTGTGTAACCTTTCTCATAATGACAAGGCATGTTTACATATATTGATAATAATAGTTTCCATTTTAAAAATTCAGTTTTCATTTTATAACACAAATTTAGTTTTCATTTTATCCTTTTTATTAGTATTTATTAATTTTATTATTTAATTTTTATGATTTAGTTTCCATTTCATTCTTATTTTTTATTTTAATTTATTGTGTTTACATAGATTCTAGTGTTGCCCTGAATGCATCCCCCTCCCCCCGTATTCCCCTCAACATCTCCCTTGCCCCCCTCCCCATAGCGCCCTCCCCCCTTCCCTTCAGGTTTATCCCATCCTATCATCCCCTTTCCCTCTGTCCTCTTTTCCTCTGGTCCCTTTGATCTCTTCTCTGTCTCAATTCCATTCCTCAGTTCACATTGTTCATTGGATTCCTCAAATGAGTGAGGTCATATGATATTTTTTTTTTTCTGCCTGGCTTATTTCAATTAACATAATAGTTTCCATGTCCATCCATGTTGTCGCAAAAGGTAAGATTTCCTTCATTTTCATGGCCCCATAGTATTCCATTGTATATATGTACCACTGCTTTTTAATCTACTCATCCACTGATGGACACTTGGGCTGTTTCCAGATCTTTGCTGTTATGAACAATGCTACCATAAACATGGAGGTGCATTTCTCCTTTTGGAACAGTGCTATGGTGTTCTTGGGGTATATTCCTAAAAGTGGGATAGCTGGGTCAAAAGGCAGTTTCAGTTTTAATTTTTTGAGGAATCTCCATACTGTTTTCCACAGTGGCTGTACCAGTGTGCAGGAGGGTTCCCTTTTCTCCACATCCTAGCCAGCACGTATTCTGTGTTGTTTTGTTGATGAGTGCCATTCTGACTGGTGTGAGGTGATATCTCATTGTGGTTTTAATTTGCATTTCTCTAATGATTAGTGATGTTAAGTATTTTTTCATATGCCTATCGGCCATCTGTATGTCCTCTTTGGAGAAGTGTCCAATCATTTCTTTTGCCATTTTTTGATTGGATTGTTTATCTTCCTGGTGTTGAGTTTTACAAGTTCTTTATAAATTTTGGTTATTAACCCCTTACCAGACATATTGTCAAATATGTTCTCCCATTGTGTAGTTTGTCTTTTTATTCTGTTCTTATTGTCTTTAGCTGTGCAGAAGCTTTTTAGTTTGATATAGTCCCATTTATTTATTATATCTTTTATTTCACTTGCCTGTGGAGATAAATCAGCAAATATATTGCTGCAAGAGATGTCAGAGAGCTTACTGCCTATGTTTTCTTCTAAGATGCTTATGGTTTCACGGCTTACATTTAAGTCTTTTATCCATTTTGAGTTTATTTTTGTGAACGGTGTAAGTTGGTGGTCCAGTTTCATTTTTTGCAGGTAGCTGTTCAATTTTCCCAGCACCATTTGTTGAAGAAGCTATCTTTACTCCATTGTATGCTCTTACCTCCTTTGTCAAATATCAGTTGTCCATAAAGGTGTGGGTTTATTTCTGGGTTCTCTGTTATGTTCCATTGATCTATATGCCTGTTCCTATGCCAGTACCAAGCTGTTTTGAGTACAATGGCCTTATAATATAACTTGATATCAGGAAGTGTGGTGCCTCCCACTTTATTCTTCCTTTTCAAGATTGCTGAGGCTATTCATGTTCTTTTTTGGTTCCATATAAATTTTTGAAATACGTGTTCTATATCTTTGAAGTATGTCATTGGTATTTTAATTGGTATTGCATTGAACTTATAAATTGCTTTGGGTAATATAGACATTTTAATGATGTTTATTCTTCCTAACCATGAGCATGGTATATGCTTCCACTTGTTTGTATCTTCCTTAATTTCTTTTATCAATGTTTTATAATTTTCTGAGTACAAGTCTTTAATCTCCTTGGTTAAATTTACTCCTAGGTACTTTATTTTTTTGGTTGCAATAGTGAAGGGGATTGTTTCCTTAATTTCTATTTCTGACAGTTCATTGTTAGTGTATAAAAATGTCTCTGATTTCCAAGTATTAATTTTATATCCTGCCACCTTGCTGAATTCATTTATCAGGTCCAGTAGTTTTTTGACTGAGACTTCAGGGTTTTCTATATATAATATTATATCATTAGCAAATAATTATAGTTTTACTTCTTCTTTTCCAATTTGGATGCCTTTTATTTCTTCTTCTTGTCTGATTGCCGTGGCTAGGACTTCCAGGACTATGTTGAATAAGAGTAGTGAAAGGGGGCACCCCTGCCTTGTTCCTGATCTTAAGGGGATTGCTTTTAATTTTTGCCCATTGTGTATGATGTTGGCGGTGGGTTTGTCATAGATGGCCTTTATCATGCTGAGGTATGTTCCCTGTATTCCCACTTTGCTAAGAGTTTTGATCATAAATGGGTGCTGGATTTTATCAAATTCTTTTTCTGCATCTATTGAAATTATCATGTGGTTTTCCTCCTTCCTTTTGTTTATGTGATGAATCACATTGATCGATTTGCGAATATTGTACCAGCCTTGCCTCCCTAGAATAAATCCCACTTGATCATGGTATATGATTTTTTCATATATTGCTGGATCTGGTTTGCTAATATTTTGTTGAGGATTTTAGCATCTAAATTTATCAGGGAAACTGACCTATAATTTTCTTTCTTTGTGTTGTCTTTGCCTGGTTTTGGAATCAGAATAATGCTCGCCTCATAAAAGGAGCTTGGAAGTCTTCCTTTCTCTGGTATTTTTTGAAATAGCTTGAGAAAGATAGGAGTTAGTTCTTTGAATATTTGGTAGAATTCACTTGTGAAGCCATCTGGCCCTGGGCTTTTGTTTTTTTGGGGATTTTTTGTACTTCTTCTGTTTAGGTTTTCTGATTCTTCCTAATTGATTTTTAAAAGATTATATGTTTCAAGAAATTTGTCCATTTCATCTAGGTTGTCTACTTTTTTGGCATATAGTTCTTCATTGTATTTTCTTACAATCCTTTGTATTTCTGTTTGTCAGTTGTTATTTCTCCACTCTCATTTCTAATTTTATTTATTTGATTCTTCTCTTTTTTTTTCTTGGTGAGTTTGGCTAAAGGTTCATCGATCTTGTTTACCTTTTCAAAGAACCAGCTCCTGGTTTTATTGATCCTTTGTATTGTTTCTTTAGCCTCTATGTCAGGGGCCCCCAAACTTTTTACACAGGGGGGGCAGTTCACTGTCCCTCAGACTGTTGGAGGGCTGGACTATAAAAAAAACTATGAACAAATTTCTATGCACACTGCACATATCTTATTTTAAAGTAAAAAAACAAAATGGGAACAAATACAATATTTAAAATAAAGAACAAGTAAATTTAAATCACAAACTGACCAGTATTTCAATGGGAACTATGCTCCTCTCACTGACCACCAATGAAAGAGGTGCCCCTTCCGGAAGTGTGGCGGGGGTCAGATAAATGGCCTCAGGGGGCCGCATGCAGCCTGCGGCCCGTAGTTTAGGGACCCCTCCTCTATGTCATTTATTTCTGTTCTGATATTTATTATTTTCTTCCTTCTACTACCTTTGGGCTTTACTTACTGTTCTTTTTTTAGTTCTTTTAGATGCAGGGTTAAGTTGTTTATTTGAGCTTTTTCTAACTTCTTAAGGTATGCCTGTAATGCTACGAACTTCCCTCTCAGGACTGCTTTTACTGTGTCCCATAAATTTTGAGTTGTTATATGCTCATTATCATTCGTTTCTAGGAATTTTTTTTATTTCTGTTTTGATCTCATTGTTAACCCATTTGTTATTTAATAACATGCTGTTTAGTTTCCAAGTGTTTGAGTATTTTTCAGTTTTTCTATTGTGGTTGATTTCTAGTTTCATGCCATTTTGATCAGAGAAAATGCTTGATATGATTTTCATCTTCTTAAATTTGTTGAGACCACTTTTGTGCCATAACATGTGGTCTATCCTAGAATATGTATTATGAGCACTTGAAAAGAATGTATATTCTGCTACTTTAGGGTGAAAGGTTCTGAAGATATCTATTAAACCCAGTTGATCTAGTGTGTCCTTTAAGTCTGCTGTTTCTTTGTTAATTTTCTTTCTTGAGGATCTATCTAGTGATGTTAGTGGGTATTGAAATCCCCTACTATTATAGTATTGCTGTTGATCTTGCCCTTTATATCCACCAAAGTCTGCTTTATATATTTTGGTGCTCCTATATTAGGTACGTAAATATTTATAAAGGTTATATCTTCATGTTGGATTGTTCCCTTTATTATTATGTAGTGACCTTCTTTAACTCTTACTATAGCCTTTGTTTTAAAGTCCATTTTGTCTGATATAAGTATTGCTACCCTAGCTTTTTTTTTCATTTCCATTTGCATGAAATATTTTTTTCCATTCTTTTACCTTCAGTCTATGTGTATCTTCTGTTTTGAGGTGTGTCTCTTGTAGTCAGCATATGTATGGGTCCTGTTTTCTTATCTATGCAGCTACCCTATGTCTTTTGATTGGATCATTTAATCTATTTACATTTAAGGTTATTATTGATATGTAGTTGTTTCTTGTCATTTTATTGTTTAAAGCTGTATTCCTCCTTTGCTATATTCTTTTCCCCCTTTGATCTGTTTACAACAGGCCCCTTAACATTTCTTACAGTATTGGTTTGGTTGTAATGAATTCCTTGAGGTTTTTTTTTTTTTTTGGTCTGGGAAGCTTTTTATTTCTACTTCAATTTTAAATGATAGCCTTGCTGGATAAAGTAGTCTTGGTTGTAGGCTCTTGTTCTGCATTACTTTGAATATTTCTTGCCATTCTCTTCTGGCCTCAAGTGTTTCTGTTGAGAAGTCGGATGTCATCCTTATGGGCACTCCTTTGTAGGTGATAGCCTTTCTTTCTCTAGCAGCTTTTAATATTTTCTTTTTAACTAAAATTATTTTATTCATTTTTATATTATATTTAATAATGATCTCATTTTTAAACTATAATGAGTAAGCTTGCTTTGAATATCTTTGTACATAGAGTTTTTTTAACTATTAATTTTTTTTTAATTTTTTAAAAAAATTTATTCATTTTTAGAGATGAGAAAGAGAGGGAGAGAAAGAGACAGAGAGAGAGAGAGAAGATAGAGACAGAGAGAGAGAAGGAGGGAGGATCTGGAAGCATCAACTCTCATATGTGCCTTAACCAGGCAAGCCCAGGATTTTGGACCAGCGACCTCAGCATTTCCAGGTCAACGCTTTATCCACTGCGCCACCACAGGTCAGGCTTAACTATTAATTATAATGGGTGATGTAGATCAGTCAGGGTACATAGGTTCAGAGAAAATATCTCCATGTTATTTTGACATTTGATTATGTTGAATACCCATCACCCAAAGTCAAATTGTCTTCTGTCACCTTCTATCTCAGCGGTTCTCAACCTGTTGGTTAAATATGTATTTTCTGATGGCTTTAGGTGACCCTGTGTTTTGGTCGTTCGACCCCCACCGGAGTCACGACCCACAGGTTGAGAACCGCTGTTCTATCTGGTTTTCTTTGTGCCCCTCCCCTCCCCCCACCCCCACCTTCTCTCACCTCCTCCCCCCCCATAACCACCACCCTCTTGTCCACATCCCTGAGTCTCATTTTTAGGTCCCACCTATGTATGGAATCATATAGTTCTTAGTTTTTTCTGATTTACTTATTTCACTCCATATAATGTTATCAAGGTCCATCCACATGTTATTGTAAATGATCCAATGTCATCATTTCTTATGGCTGATTATATATGTACCATAGTATATATGTACCACATCTTCTTTATCCAATCATCTATTGAAGGTTTTTTTTTAGGTGTTTTCATGTCTTGGCCACTGTAAACAATGCTGCAATGAACATGGGGCTGAATATTTTCTCTTTGTCTCTTAGTTTTGGTATTTTAATTATGATGTATCTTGGTGTAGATTTCTTTGGGTTTCTCTTTAATGGAATCCTCTGTGCTTCTTGAACTTATGTGTCTTTTTCCTGCATCAATTTCGGGAAGTTTTCAGCTATGATTTGATTGAACAAAGTCTCTGTTCCTTGTTCTTTCTCTTCTTCAGGAACTACTATTATGTGGGTATTATTTCTCTTCATGTTGTTACAGAGTTTCCTCAGACTTTTTGAGTCTCTTTTTTTTTTGCTGCTCTGCTTCTGTGCCTTTGTTTATCTTGTCCTCTAACTCACTGATTCTATCCTCAGCTTCTTCCATCCTGCTTTTAATTCCTTCCATTGTGGTCTTCATTTCTGATATTGTATTTGTCACTTCTGACTGATTCTTTTTTATTATTTCAATGTCCTTTTTTATACTTGCTATTCCTTTATTTAGGTGTTTGTAATGACCATCCATTGTTGTTCTAAGATCCCTAAGCATCCTAACAATCATTATTTTAAACTCTGCATCTGGTAATTTGGTTATATCTGACTCATTCAAGTCCTTTTCAAGGGATTTCTCTTGATTCATTTGGGTTGCATTTCTCTGCCTTCCCATTTTGTCTGTGTATAAAAAGTGTGTATAAGAAGTGTGTGGCCACTGGAGTCCAATGGATGTGGCCTCTGTGTTCCCTAGGTGTGGTCTGTCTGCAGGTTCGCCACCCCCTCTGCTGCTGCCTTGGGCGTTCAGGTATGGGCGTTGCCGGCACTGGCCTGCTGCGGCAGTCACTGCAGTTTCCACCTCTCCTCCAGGGGAGGGGCTGTGTTCACGTGCCCAGTTGACAAGCTTTGGCTGGCCTCAGCCTTCACTCCACCCTGTGGGTGGGGCTGCACGCCACGCTGGAGGGCCGCAAGCCTCCGCAATGCAGGTGGGGCTGCGCACCTATGCTCAGCCGCGGGTCTCCACCTGTTCCCCGGTGCTTGGGCAGGCTGCAAGCCCGGGCCCCATGGTCCCGGCAGGGCTGCGTGTCCACGCTCAGCCACGGGTCTCTGCAGTTCCCCAGCTTTCACCTTTCCCCTGTGAGTGGGATTGCGGGCAGGACCGCTCTTGCTCACCAGAACCGCAGCCAGGTTGGACCGCTCTTGTGCACCCCTTCTGCTCTTGCCCAGCGAGATGATGAGACTGAGCTCATGCCAGGCCTCAGTTGTGGCCAGCCTGGCTTCCACCCCCATTTTATTCTTTTTATTAAGTGTCTCTTATATCCTAAGCATTGCCCTAGAAGATTTTTTACATGCATTTTTTATTCCGTTTAAAAATTACAATTACATGTAAAAACAGGTAATATTAGTCTCACTAAATGGGGAGGGAAACTGAGGCTCAGTGAGGCTGAGTGACTTGCTCAACACCACACTGCTAAGAGATTCCAGGATGGCTTGACTCACCACCCCTTGACCCACCATTACCCATTTTACAGAGGAAGAGTCAGAAGTTCAGAGTGGTTAAGAACCTTACCCTTACCTTGTGAGTCAAAAACTCAAATGCTTCATGCTTTGAGGCATGTTGGCCCTCTAGCTGATGAACAGTGGTGAGATTCAAATAATTTAACAACCAGTTCTCTGCCCTAATGACCGTTTTAAGTATAAAAAATGATATAACAAATGGTAGTTTATTATTTCATGTATTTAATACTTAAATAAGAAGAATAAAAGAGGTATGCAAAATTAGAATATGCTATAAGAATGAGTTTTAAAATATTAATGAAAAATATTAAATAATACCTGACAAAAAAAGAATAAAACTGTTATTTAAGATATTTCCTTATTGCTTCTTGATTGGCGTCCTCACTTGCAATTTTTTTCACCTATGGATGGAATGAACATTATTACGGGTACTTAGAATACGCTGTTGTGCAGATGAATGTTAAAAAAGAGTAAGGAATGTAAATTTGTGATTTCCACATTGGGCGGCTGCCCAGGCACCCACTTTAGAGAGAACTCTGATTACAAGTGCATTTTAACAACTGATTCGTCTAACTTAACAAAAAATGAAGTATTGGTTCTGCTGAACCGGTGCAAAGGGGCTGAATCCCACTGTTGATGGGTATTTTTGTTCTGTTTTTTGTTTGTTTGTTTTTAACTGTGAGTGTACTGTGAAACTTAATGGTTAAAATTGCAGATGAGGAGATGAGTTGGAGAGTGTCAGTGACTTGGCCAGCATATAGCTGGACAATGGCTAAGCTGGGACCCGAACCCAGGGACCCTGGCTGCATATGCATCAACAGCTTATGACCCAGGTATGCACTGCAGAGGCCCCACTGCCCCTGGAACCTCACCTCAGGGTCACTCAGGTGGAAAAACAGAGACACATGCTGTTTGTGGTTCACCTGAATGAAGGCCAGCAGCGCCCGCTGACTGAGATTCCCGGGGAAAAGCTGGAACCTTCTGGTGGAGCACAGGGAACTTGAGATGCGTGTGGCCAGTCTCCCTGGAACCCAGAGACAGGATGTAACGTGCTGTCCGTGCTGTGGACTCTGGCCTGAGGCCAGTTTGTTCACATTGCTCTGAGGTGCTCTGCAGCTCACGTGAGGCTGAGACACGCTGTGTTCACAGGTGCCACTCTCAAAGCTGCCCAGCTGGCCAGGCCGCCTGCTGGGGGGCCTTGCTCACCACTGCACCTCTTCCTGGTCAACGTGCTGGTAGGCCAGGGCTTTGGGACCATTTAGAGATGCATGCGTGGCACACTGGAGTTTGGCTGAGGGTGGTGTGGAGGAGATCGCACTGTTGAAGAAAGATTCCCAGGCTGGAGTTAGTGGGAGTCCCAACTTTAGAAGGCAAGGCTGTCTGACTCCAAAGCTGAACTTGTTTTGTCCACTTCCCAACACTCAAGCCACCACCGGCTTCCAAATGGGGCACTTCTGAGCCCTTCGCTTTTCAGAGTAGGGAGCAGGGAGCAGGGGCTCTGAGAGGGTCAACGAGGGGCTCACTCTGGAAGGCCAGACTTCGATTTCTGGTCTGAGGCCTGCAAGGCCCTACTCCTTGCCCCTGTGGCATGTCGCTCTTTTGACTGGCTTCATATCAGAGCCAAAACTGACTGCTTTTTAAACTTGTTGTTTTGTTGGTTTCATTTGATTTAAAACGACAGGTGATCATGGACACACTCACCGGTCATGAGTAAACACTGTTCTGACTGCGCCGGTGGCCTGGCTGTGGCGTGAGATTCGAAGTTTATGTTCTGCAGCAAAGAGGGGAGTGGGAGGCAGGTACGGCTGGAGTTGGGTGTCCATGGAGGGTCTGAATATGAAATGGGCTTTGCGACTCTGGGGTGTGCCGTCAGGAGGGGGCATGATTCAGTGGTCAGTTCGCTTTCCCCACTGAGGGAGCTTCCGATTTGAAACCTATTCGTACCTGGCATGGCCCCATGTCCCTCTGTTTGTCGTGTGCCTGCTGTGTTTCAATGAGATGTGTCCCGTAACCCAGGGTCCGAATGTCTGGCTGCCATAGTGGGGCCCACAGCTGCCTGCCTGGGACAAGTGGGCTTGGAGGCAGTTTCTGCTGAGGACGTAGGCACTTTGAGGGTGAAATGTGCCCGAGTGTGTGTACTTCATGTGGCCCAGGCATAACATATTTGAAACAGAGGAGAGGTGGGGTGACAATCATGACAATATGGCAAAAATGCTGCTGTAGCATGTGTCCCCTATGTCTTTTTTTTTTTTTTTTTTGTATTTTTCCAAAGCTGGAAATGGGGAGAGACAGTCAGACAGACTCCCGCATGCTCCCGACTGGGATCCACCCGGCACGCCCACCAGGGGGCGACACTCTGCCCATCAGGGGGCGATGCTCTACCCCTCCGAGGCGTCGCTCTGTTGCAACCAGATCCACTCTAGCGCCTGGGGCAGAGGCCAAGGAGCCATCCCCAGTGCCTGGGCCATCTTTGCTCCAGTGGAGCCTCGGCTGCGGGAGGGGAAGAGAGAGACAGAGAGGAAGGAGAGGGGGAGGGGTGGAGAAGCAGATGGGTGCTTCTCCTGTGTGCCCTGGCTGGGAATCGAACCCGGGACCCCTTGCACGCCTGCCGACGCTCTACCACTGAGCCAACCGGCCAGGGCCTGTCCCCTATGTCTTAAAGCAGCTGTCACCTTACAAGTGGATGTCTGTAGATGTGTCTTGTCTCCTGGTGGTAGACATTACTGGTGGCTTATCTACCTCCCAGTCACCCTGTGGCAGATGGAATTTTCTAAAATAAGTTGCAACAACAATTCCACTCTCATATGTTCTTCTAGAACTTTGCCATGGAAGCAACGAGATGTGGAATGTATTCTCCATCCCCTTGAACTTGGGTGAACCGTTGTGACTTGCAAAAGGAATGTTGCAGGAGTGAGGCCGAGTGAGAAAGGCTACACACAGCACCCCTTTGATTCTTCTATGTCAGGACAGGTGCCTCCAGAGCCCCAAGCCACCATGTATGAAATCAGGGGGGTTGATAGCTGCCCTCTGTGCTGGGGATGCCATGTGGAGACTCCACAGAGACAGAGACACCGAGGGGCCCCCTACTGAGCTTCAAGCTGCATGTCCCCCAGATAATGCCACACGGAGCAGAGGTGAGTTGCCCCTGCTGAGTCCTGCCCAAAGTGCAGACTTGTAAGTGCAGTAAGATTGTCATTGAGATTGTTCTGAGGCGCCTAGTTTTGGGCGGTGTGCTGTGCCCACAAATAACCAGAACATTCTTTTCCCTTCTTCTTAACACAAGTTCGGGTTTGTTCGCTCTCCAGCCCTCTCCCACCAGCTTGAGCGCCTGGCCTGGAGGAAGCTGGCCCCACCCCAGTTCCAGGGGTGGCTCCATTTGGTTTAAGGGTATTCCTGTCTACTTGCCAATGATTGTTTCAAGATTCAATTCAGGTCCAAATACAAGAGGAGAGCTTTGGTGGGGACATCTTTGCATGTTCTTTTTCTCTTTTCTGGGAAAACTTCTGGAAACCACTTTTCCTCTCCCCAGATTTTTGCCATGTGCACACACGAGTTCTACCATCACACGTCATTACCAGCCTGAGGTGAGTCTCCCTCACGGAGGAGACAGAGGCCAAGAGAATGGCAGAGGAATGGAGCCAGAGCCACTATATCACCCCATTCCTGAAGCCTGCCCTCAGCAGGACTTCCCATCTTATTCTTACATATTAAGGTTAGCTTTTGCTGTGAATCACGTAGACCTCAGAAAACAATGACTAAATAGAATTAAAATTAAGCACACTTAATTCTTTTTCATGTAAAGTCTGTAAAAATGCAGGTCAGGGCCGATGTGCTGATCACATTCTATGATGTCCTCAGGGACCCAGTATTCTTCCAGATCACCACTCTACTAGCTCTAGGATATGGCCCTTATCCATAAGGTCTGTGATTATGGCATCTGTTTTCTAGATGGCCAGAGGAGGAAGGCATAAGGAAGAAGAAGGCCAAGTGTATGTGCCATCTGTCTCTTGGGGAAGAGCCTAGAAGCTGCCAAATGCACTTGGCATTCTATCTTGTTAGCTAAAACTTAGTGTGAGGGAGGCTAGACAGCAGTTTTTATTCTGGTGGCCATATGCCACCAGGTAATGATGAGGGTTGTATTAATATGAGATATCGAGGGACAATTCAGTCTCTGACACGATAAGGCAGTACACTTCTTTACCATTTAAAATGTGTTTATATTGGATTTTCTGTTAACTTGCAGCCAAACAGACTGTGACTAATGGAGTCCCCTTCTAGTGTAGAATAAGTAACATTCTTCTCCAGTCTGTCTACCTAGAGTCCAAGTCCTGGAGACTTTGAATTATCAGGCAGTTAGGAGTAATTGTGTCTGTTTCCCCTTTCTTGCATTACAAGATGATGTGTTAGGATGTGGATAGTCTAAGCCACGGTGGAAATATCTTTTGCATTAAATGGCAACCTCTCATCACACTATCTCAAGGAGGCGGGAGCTCCATTCTGTATTGTGTTGTTATCACGGAGCACTAATTACAAGACCTCGCAGGTGGTAGATGTGCAGTGAATAGTTGTTGAACAAATGAATGACTCAGTGAGGTCTAGATTGATGGAGAAACCGAGGAGCTGTGTGGAGAGGATTCCCGGGCTTCTTGGCCGAGCTCTGGCCAATGCCTGGTCTCTGCTCTGAGCTCAGGAAGGGATGCCGGGTGTTTGCCATTGCTAGTGATTCATGGAGAAAGAGCTCGGGTGATTCTTTATAGCAAGTATCTGTTTCATTCTTACCCATTGTATGCATAGTTGCATTGTCAGTTAAAAACCATCTTTCCCCATACAATGGTATTTTTCCCACATAAGAAACCTGCCATAGTGACGTGCCCATGGTGGAATCAGTCACATTTGTTAAGTGTCAGTTATGTTTCCCAATAACAGTGCTTTTCAGTCATGATGCAGTCAACCAGCTGCCCAGGGTTTGATGTGTCTTAATTAAATATTTCTACATATGCCCCAATCAGTACCCTTTAAACCTAAAAAGAGAAATAAAATCAATACATCACAACCGGTAGGTAATTTTAAATGGAAGGTGTTTTTCTCTTTTCTGGGAAAACTTCTAGAAGCCACTTTTCCCCTCCCCAGATTTTTGCCATGTGCAGACATGAGTTCTACCATCACACTTCATTACCAGCCTGAGGTGAGTCTCCCTCACGGAGGAGACAGAGGCCAAGAGGATGGCAGAGGAATGGAGCCAGAGCCACTGTATCACCCCATTCCTGAAGCCTGCCCTCAGCAGGACTTCCCATCTTATTCTTACATATTAAGGTTAGCTTTTGCTATGAATCACGTGGACCTCAGATAACAATGACTAAATAGAATTAAAATTAAGCATACTTAATTCTTTTTCATGTAAAGTCTTTACAAATGCAGGTAAACACATACACACACACACACACACACACACACACACACACACACACACATACCTCCCCCCCCCCAAAAAAAAACCCAACAACTATGTGAAAATGGTATTTGTTTATTTTTAAGGGAAATAATTCAAAGTATATATTAAACTCTAGGAAGTGACAAGAGCAGGAACGTTAAAGTAGTCAGGGTGATAATGGAGAGCTAATGAGACCCACGTGTGCAAGGTGCCCTGCTGGAGTGGGAAAGAGCAAAGCTGTTCTGCTGGAGTGCCCCCTGGAGGAGGGAGGGTGCCTGTCCATTTAGAATAAGGCCAGGGCCAGTTTTCAGACTCTGCGCTCCATCTTCCCAACAGGCTCACATGAGTGGAATGAAAAGAGAAAAGGGCATGAATAATGATGGACAATAATGGCCATGTCGATAGAGGTCCTTCTGTGTACTGGGCATCATGCAGGTCACTTTATATGTGTGCTCAATTCAGTTCTCAGGAAAAGCCCAGGAGGTGGCTACTAATTTGGAGCTGGGGACTGATTTGTGATTAGAAATACAATGACAGGACTATGTATAGCTCAGGTGAGAAGGATCAAGAAGAAAGTAGGCGTTGACTCTAGCATACACTGAATTATTTAAGACCAAACCAGGGTCGCTCACGTCTGACCCGACCACAGAGCAAAGAGACATATACTTCAGGAGAGAAACTCAGGCTGCTGTCTGAGGACAGCATTAAAACAGAAGTGGGAGAGTCCCCGCTGGTCCTCAGGGTCACGCCCTTTTGAGAAGCTGGACTGTCTCAGCGTGGATGGCAGGGGCAGCCTCGGTGGGTGCTGGCTATCCACCAGTAGCAGTCCCTGCGGGGTGTGGACCCCTTGGCAGGCAGAGAAATGGCGAGGAGATGTAGGCACAAGGGAGAAGTGCTATGGTGAGGTACTCTTTGTGACCTTGCTAACCTTGAGAGGTTATACACTTTTAGATGAGAATATCGCCATCTCCAGACAGTTCATATAAAAAGTCATTATCTCTTCTCTTTTCTCTCCTCCTTTTCTATGTTTTCTCTCTTAAAAAGGATTCAATTGCAGTGCTGTGAACAGGGGTGGATGTATATTAGGCAAATGTATCACGGCCCCTCTTCCGTCTTCATGGGTTTCTGTGTCCTCGGAGTGACTGGGAAGGGACAGAATGTTACATGAAAGTTGACTGGTGACCAAGGGGAGAGAGCAAGTCACAGTGCCTTCTACACCACACGTTAGCAGCAGCCTTTCATTGCCCAAGGTCCCATTGCCTGGTCTTCTTCTGCCCGGGAATTGTGTGAGAAACTCGGAGCATGGTTTAAATAAAGCTCCTATGCCCAGTCCTGTCATGAAGAACTTCTGTCCAACAGTCTGGGAACATCACCAGGATGATTACAAGGATGAGGGGAAAACTTTAGAGTTGGTGTTATTGGTTTGAGGTATGATTAAAGGCAGAGCCAGGATGGTACCTGAGCCCGGTTCCCTTTCTCAGGGAGGATCTGGATTACTCTGGACCCATGTCTGAAAGTCCTTTGAGAATGTCTAATGTACTGCTGCCCATGAGATAAAGACTGTGGAGGAGGATAAGAAGCCATTTCTCTTTCTTTCTTTCTTTCTTTCTTCTTTTTTTCTTTTTAATGTGAGAGGAGGTGAGATAGAGAGACAGACTTTTGCATGTGACCTGACTGGATTCACCCGGCAACCTTGTCTAGGGCAGATGGTCATATCAACTGAGCTATTTTTAGTGCCTGAGGCTGATGCTCAGACTAACCTAGCTATCCTCAGCACCCAGAGTTGATGCTTGGACCAACTGAGCCACTGGCTACAGGAGAGGAAGAGAGAGAGAAGCAGGTGGTAGCTTCTTATGTGTGCCTTGACTGGGGATCAAACCCAGGATGTCTGCATGCTGGGCCAATGCTCTATCCACGGATCCAACTGGCCAGGGCCGAGGAGCCATTTTAATAATGGAAGAAAACCGGGCAGATGGGATGAGGAGAGAGGAAATTGTGTAATGCCCAGGAAGTAGAACAGGGGGTAAGAATTTAAGTCCAGCATCCATGCTTGGATACATTCTTTTTAGAGTCCTAGCCTATGCTAAAGTAACTGACCAAGTGAGGGCCGTGGTTCCCTTTCATGATTAGAATGCGTGATCTTCGCTTGTGGAGATAAAGAGAGATTAACACAAGGTGGCATTATTCCACATCTTCATAGGTGTTTGAACTTAAATTTCTGTAAAATGAGAGTGTGTTTGAACAAATTATGAGATTCCTAAATGACTAAAGGGAGAGATTTGAAACTAACAGGAATGAACTAAGTCAGAGGGACAGAAGTGGAGTCAGAGAGGCGCCCACATGATATGAAATAAGGAATCTAGCGAGGAGAGCATTGGGCACATAAATTATTTTGGGAGCAACTTACGGGCTGCCAGACACACATGGAATCTCTCCCCTCTGCCATTAGAATCCCTGAGCATTCAAGATCAAGATCTTCAAAGAAACCAGAAAACTTCTATTGACTTTTAGGACCCTGTGACTCTCTGACCAGTAATAGAGCTGACACCAGAGTTGAAGTGTGACCTCGGGCTGCTTGTCAAGGCCAATGTGCAAAGGCAACTGCGGGGAGGGAGAGAATTCCATAGGGGAGTTGCAGGGTAAGGGATTCAAATTTGGCGTTTAAAGTGCTCCTGTCCCCTGGAGTTTTTTCTTCTGGAGTTCTTGTATATTTTAGGAGAATTCTTTCATGGCTTGGACATTGGGAATAAAATCAGGTCTTCCTGAGGTCTGCAACTTTCTCCCAGGGATATCAGTCTTGTGCCCAAGTCCTGCTTTTTCATTCTTTCTTCTGCCTCTCCTCTGTCTGCAGACTCAAATGACATGGACATTTAAGTTTAGGAATACCGAGCCTGTCTAAAAGGGGACGAGGCACGGGCATGCAAGGTGTCAGGGCTCCCAGGCAGCACGCAGTGCTGACTGACAGCCTGTCTGCTGCTTCAGCTTGGCCCTGGCTGGGCAACAGCCACCCATGAACACAAACTGTTGGAAGAGCCTCCTGTGCCCACTTCCAGATTGTTCTTAGGCCCAGCTGTGGTTCTGCAGCGTCTGAACACCAGGGCACATCCTACCTCTCCAACCTGACAAGTTCTAGATCCTCCATTTTACCTCTGGCATCACACCTGTGCTCCCCATTCAACCAGGAATCTAGTGTCTCCCTCTTCCCCCGTATAGTCTTTTATACATTAGATCCTCGCACCTTATTCATGTTACAGATCCAACTTTGTCCCTTACCCAGCCTCTTCCTATTCCCCCCTAAAGAAGGATCTAGTTCCTTATCCCATTTTTAGCTGCGAAGTGGGCAATTTCAAACTGCACTCATGTCCCATATAGCCTCCGAATTCAGAGAGGTCTCCAAGTTGGAACCTGACACTGATCCGTGACATAGTACCTGGGAGGTGATAGTTAGGGGTAGGGAGCTGATTCTGGGGCAAAAATTCAGGGAATGAAGAGCCTGATGACACCTGGGGGCTCCTCTGAGGTGGGATGGGGCTCCTGATCCTGGGAACTACGGTCTTGTAACTTCAAAATCATCAGGGGGATGATTAGAGACTTTTATTGCTGCTGAGAACCAATAGAATTGTTTTTTAAAGCATGGATCCAGTGACCCTGGCCCGGTGGTCTAGTGGTATGCCGGGGCCATGCATTCAGTCCTGGTCAGGGCACATACAAGAAGTAATCAATGAGTGCACAACTAAATGGAACAGCTAAATGGAACGAGTCGATGCTTCTTTCTCTCTCTTTCTCCCTCTTCCCCTCCCCCTCAAATCAACGTAAAAATTAAAAAACAAAACAAAACAAAAGAATGGAAACAGCTTTCAAAACAAAGAAAAGTTCCTTTTGTTTGTCTTTTTTTTTCCCCTTTCTTGTTTCTTTTCTTCTGCCCCCTCTCTCTTCTTCCTTTCCTCCTGTCTTCCCCCACCTCCTGCCAGTAATGCATAAGGTTAAAAAAAAATCCAGGAAAAGTGATCCTGTCATTGAAAAGTGGGGATCCACACCAATGATTCTTCCACTTTGTGGCCCTGGGTGCTCTGTTCACACCACATTGTGGTTGTGTGATGCCTATCGAGGGTTATGGGTACAGGCACTGGGAAAAATATGAATGCACTAACTGGAATCTGAGTTGTGCAATCTACTGTCCTGGTTTCCACATTTATAGGCAAGAAACAGATGAAGATACAGCGTAGCAGACATTTCAAACTCAGTTGAACTGTTCAAGAGGTCTTTTGCCCTGCCCTGGGCAGCAGAGGCCTGGCCTCAGACACTTTCCTGCCCTGTAGCAACCGGCCCAGGTCTCAAGGTCAACGCTCACTCAGCTCGGACTGTGGAAATGCAAGTCATCATCAGTCTGAACTGCCTGTCTCCCTCACGCTGTTGTGACTTTCTAGAAGGTAGAAACCATGCCTTAAAACAAAACAAAACAAAACACCACAACACTTTATGTCCCACATACTAGATATTATGTGGCACAATCATTAAACTGTGGTACATGGTTTGTGCTCAAAAGGTGATGATTAAGTTGATTTTTAGGTGTGTAAACAACTCCTAGACTGTATTTGAGAAAAGTTAATAAATAAATGGAGGGGCATAGAGTATTAGGTGATCTGTTTATTCTATTTTATTTATTTACGTATTTATTTAAAAAAAATTAAAACCTTATTGGAGTGACATTGGTTAATAAAATTACACAGGTTTGCAATGTAGAATTCTATAACACATCGTCTGAATACCGTACTGTGTGTTCACCAACCCAAGTCAAGTCTCCTGTCACCCCCCCCCCCCTTTACCTTCTCTACCCCCCACCTCCTTCCCTCTGGTAATCACCACACTGAGGTGTTGTTTTTTTAATCCTTTATTCTTCTCTTTTAAAGAAGGGATAAAAGGACACCATGATAGTTATAAGTTTGGGCTATATGTCTAAATGTGGGCTACCAGCTTGGGTCATGTTTTAGAGGTCAGTGGCTGTGGCTTATTGACTTTCCTCTGTAGAATGCTCCAGAAATCTTTCATCGTGAGTAACTGGTGTGTGGACTTAGCATCACGTGAGCCCGTGTGCTATGTTCTGCATTGGACACCATAAGAAGGCGTGAGCAGGGCTGGAAGGGGAGGCACCAAACGAAAAACCACAAGGTGGGCTTTTGGCTGCAGGAACTCACCATCTTCTGGGTGAATAGTTAATGCTGGCAAACGCATCATCCCTGCCTGACTATGCACCTGTGGATATTTCCACATTCTTAGCTGCCCAGTAACCCCAAAGAAGCTGTTTTGAGACTGTTAGAATTTGCTTTCTGGAAGCAATGACAGATACCTAGGTTTTTCCAAATGGAACTGGCATCTCCAGGCTCCTGTCTGCATGGCTGTATTTTACACACATGTGCGCGCATGCGCGCACACACACACCCTTCAGTGTTTTCTTGGTTAGGCTGGGTGCCCTTTGGCCTTGCCTGAGTTTTGCCACATTCTTTCACACAAAGAGTGATGACTAAAGACATCATGTTTTCCTAATGACTCCTGGCTTCCCAGCAGCTTTCAGCAGGTGTGGTTTTAATTTATATGTAGTCTCTTCAACACTCTGGGCGGCTCATTCTCACCACAAGGTGAATACTGCTTGCTGCAATTCCCCTTCCTGAACTTGGTCTCAAGGAGCTACTTTGAAGGCGGCAGTTCATGGCTGTGTTGTACTTTCTCCTAACAGGTCCAAAGCGGCTGTAGACAAAGCACCATTGCACTTGATAGGCTTTTTCTTTGGTGGAAGGTAGGGTATCCTATTTTAGGGAGGGAGAGAGAGACACAGAGGGGAAGGTACTCTGTTGAGGTCTGGGGCACTTGTACAGACAGGAACAGAAGCCTCTGGCGGGCTCTCCTCTCTGGTTCAACCTCCTGCCCTCAGCTTGGGGACACCAAGGCTGATTTTGACTTGGAGGGGGTTCCCCTGAAGGAAGGTCACCCAACAATGATAGTGAACTCTCCTATACAGACTGCTTCCCTCGGAGTCCAGAGAGAACCGTTGTGTTTTGGGCTTTTGCATAACCAAATATGGGGGGTTTTAGTTCTTCCTGGTTTAGTCTTGGAAGGCTATATACATCTAGAAAGGTATCTGTTTCTTTCAGAGTGTTGAATTTGTTTGCATGTAATTGTTTATAGTATTCTTGAGTGAATCTTTGCATTTCCGTGGTGTCAGTTGTAACTTCTTTCTCATTTATGATTTTATTTATATGGGCTCTCTTTATTTTCTTGATGAATTTGGCTAAAGGCTTGTCCATTTTATTTATCATTTCAAAGAATCAGTTTAGATTTATTGATCTTTTCTACTTTTTAAAATTTCTATTTTATTTATTTTCACTCTGATCCTCTTTCTTTCCTTCTGTTTACTTTGGGCTCTGTTTATTCTGATTTTTATAGTTCCTTTTGGTGTAGAGTTCGATTATGTATTTTAAATTTCACTTGTTTCTTGGGGTTTGCCTGTAAGCTATGAACTTCCCCCTTAGAACTATTTTTGCTATACCTCATATATATTTTGTAAAGTGGTGTTTTCATTTGTTTCAAGACAGTTTGTGAGTTCTTGCTTGATTTCCTCTTTGACCTATTGGTTGTTTAGTAGCATGTTATTTAATCTCCAGAAATTTGTGTTTTTTCTCTTGGTTGATTTCTAGTTTTATGCCATTGTGATCAGAAAAAAAATGCTTGATGTGATATCAGTCTTCTTGAATTTACTGAGGCTTGTTTTGTGACCCAAGATGTGATCTATCCTGGAGAGTGTTCCACTTGAAAATATGTGTATTATAAAGTTTATGGATGAAAAGTTCTATAAATGTTAATTAAGTCAGTCTCATCTAGTGTGATATTAAGGCCATTATTCCATTATTTACTTTCTGTCTGGATGATCTATCCATTGATGTGAGAGGGGTATCCAAACACCCTATTATTATTGTCTTACCATGGGCTTCTCCTTTTTTGTCCATTAATAATTTATAATTTAGGTGCCCCTATGTTGGGTGGGCAGATAGCTATGGTTGTTGTATCCTCTTTTCGGAGTGCCCCCTTTGTAATTATGTAATATCCTTCTTTGTCTTTTTAAAAAAATATATTTGTTCTAAAGTCTGTTTTGCTTGATATGAGTATTGCTACTCCAGCTTTCTTTTTGTTTCTACTTGCATGACCTATCTTTTTAAAAATCCCTTCACTTTCAGTCTGTGTGTGTCTTTTGATTTGGAGTGAGTCTCCTATTAGTAGCATATAGGTAGGTCATGTTTTTTAATCCAGTTGTCCACCCTCTGTCTTTTTATTGGAGTATTTAATCCACTTACATTTACATGATTATGGATAAGTATGTATGTACTCATTGCCCTTTTGTTCATTATTTTCCCGTTCTTTTTATAGTTGTCTTCTGTTCCTTTTTTCTTCTCTCGATCTCTGCCCCTGTGGTTTGCCGGGGTTTGGTGATGTCTTGCGTAGGTTACTTTCTTTGTTCTCTGTAGATCTTCTGCTGGTTTTTGGTTTGTGTGTGTCATTCTTTATCTATACCAGTCAATTTTAAGCTGATAGGCATTTAAGTTCAAATATATTCAATAAGGACTACATTCTTCCTCCGCCTCCACACTTTGTGGTATCCATGTCGTCTTTTAGATCTTTGTGTGTTGTGTATTTCCTAACTACTTATTGTAGTATGAGTTGCATTTGATACTATTTTCTTTTAACCTTCATAGTAGTTTTTAAGTATATGATTGGCTGTATTTACTGATGGTTTGGTTTTACCTGTAAGGTTTTTCTGTTTCTCATATTTTCTTATTTCTGGTTATGGCCTTTCCTTTTCTGCTTAAAGACCGTTTACTATTTCCTGTGAAGCTGGCTTAATGGTCATAAAGTCCTTTAGTTTTTGCTGGTCTGGGATGCTCTTTATCTCTTCTTGAATTCCTTGCTGGGTAAATTGTTCTAGGTTGTAGGGTCCTTTCTTTCAGCACTTAAAGAGATCCTGCCACTCCCTTCTGGCCTGTAAAGTTGCTGCTGAGAAGTCAGCTGACAGCCTTATAGGGTCTCCTTTGAAAGTAACTTATTTTTCTCTTGGTCCCTTCAAGACTGTCTCTTTAACTTTTGCCATTTCAACTGCAATATGTCCGGTGTGGGTCTCTTTGGGCGCATCTTGTTTGGAATTCTGTGCTTCCTACACCTGAACTTCTGTTTGCTCTTCCAGGTTAGGAAAGTTTTCAGCCATCTGCTTTAAATAAAGTCTTTTTTTTTTTTTCGCTTTCTTCTCCTTTGGGGTCCCTACAATGCAAACATTACCATGCTTGATGTTGTCCCAGCGGTCTCTTAAACTATCTTGTAGTTTTATAATTCTTTTTCTTTTTTCCTGTTGTTCTGATTGGATGATTTCCACTAGTCTGTCTCCAGGTCACTGCTCTATTCTGTGTTAGCTACTCTACTGTTGATTCCTTCTAGAATATTTATTTCAGTTAGTGTATTCTTCAGGTCTGCTTAGTGCTTTCTTACACTTTTTAACTCTTTGTTGAAGTCCTCCCTAAGTTCCTCTGTTCCACTCTCAAGTTTGGTGAGCCCCTTGTGACCATTTCTTTCAACTCTTTGTCAGGTAAGTTACTTATTTTCTTTTCCTTAAGATTCTCCCCTTCCGCCCCCCCCCCCCCCGGGGTTCTTCTTGTTTCTTCATTTGAGGGACAGTATTCTGTCTTTTCATTTTGTTTGACATCCTATGCTTGTTTATATGAATTACACAAAATAGCCGTCTCCTCCAGTCCTGGAGACATGGCCCTGTAGGAAGTGCCAGGTGCTTTGTCAGGCCAGGGGGAACCAGGCCGGTGTGTGAGGCGTCTGGGCACCAGCCCATCCAATGAAGCAGCTTCGGGTGGGGAGGCCAGGTGCGTGACCTCCTGCTCCCTGGCCCTGCCTGCTCCCTTTGCTGGGGCTGGAATGTGCTCGAGTGATGTGTATGGGATCAGGCAGTAGCGACCTCACAGGCAGCCCCAACAGCTGGACAGAGCCCCCACCTACCCCATGGAGGTAGCAGGGACATGAGCAATGGAGCTCACCTACAGGAGAGTTCCCAGTCCTTGGGGGCTCCGTGGCTCCTCACCTTCTCTCTTGAGCCCCTCTCTGGTGTGTTGTACTGAAGGTGATCCCTGTAGCAGCAACCCCTGTGTGGGCTCTGCAGGCTCTACCTGCCGGCTAGTTGTGGGCAGGTGCTGGGCCGAGCACGAGCTCAAGGCACCGGCAGAGCCCGTGGGAGGAGCAGCTCTGGCGGGGAGGCTGGTGTTGTGCTGACACCTGTTCCTGCTTGCTCCCTTGGTCCAAAGGCACCGGAGCTGTGAATGCATCCTCAGGGCGACCACAGCCCCCGGTAGCGCTCCCGCTGTCCTATGGAGGTGGTGGGGTCCCCACTGTCCCAGAGTTCCCATTGTGCCTGGAGGGCTCCCCGGACTTCTGTCAAGTCTGGTGCCTCTCCTCTCTAGGCCCAAAGGTTCCTCCTGGCTCGACTCTTATAACTTTGCGAGGAAACACTCCCATTTTACAGGTGTGTAATTCCTCCCAGGTGGACACAGCATCTGGTGTGGTGTTAGGTAACTCTTGGGAGCATGAAGACACACCTCAAGGTGAAGGGACTTCAAGGTGAAGGGTGTGGGCGTGGGGCCCTGGGCAGGAGAGCTCATGGGCAGAATGCAGGCATGTGTGATGTTGGTCACCCGAGGAACAGGGGTGCTCTCTGGTACATGCGTGGGTACGAGGAAGGAGTGCCAAGTACAAAGACGTTCTTTAAGTTCGGTGTCCAGGTAGGTGCTCCATGTCACCTGTTTTCAAGATGGCTTACCACCTGAAACAGACTAGAAGGTGAGGGTCTCAGGCAAGGGGCATGTAGGCATGCCAGCCGCCAGTGAGCACTGTGTTCAGAGGGGAGCGTAAAGCACAGGGCCGCTAGCTGTCACAGCATCAGAGACTTGTGTTTTATGGGTCAGATTAGTTTTCTGAGCGCTCTTCCTGTGTGTCCACTTTATTCTCTTTTATGACTTAGTAAAGACTTTTACGGGGCTTGGCTTAGGTCAGTGCCGCCAGGGGACAGAGCAGACCTCCCTGGAATCAGAGCGTGGTGGTGGAGGTGGAGGTGGAGGAGGAGGAGGTGAAGGTGGTGGAGGAGGGGCACAGTGGGAAGACACCGAGTCAGAGCAGCTCCAGAGCTTGGGAGGCGGTGCAGTGGAGCGACAGACCTCCTGTCTTCTCACTTATGGCTGCATAACTGCTAGGGGACACCTTTGCCTCTCGGATTCCTTATCCATAAAAAATAATAATGACATCTACTGAATATGCTGGGAAGATTAAATACAAAGCAGGGCAAAAGCAGGTTTACAGTTGTTCGTATTGGGAATAATTAATAAATAATGATAATACAAGAATAGCTGTTTCATATACTCACAACTATAAACCTACTTTTGCCCCACCCTATATATTAATAGACATCAAGTGCATAACACAGTGCTTGATATATAACATATATTGTATACCCTTTGTCTTTCACCTGGAAACTCCACTTTCGGTACTAAAAATGGAAGGTCTGCCTTTTACTTGGTGACAAGAAATGACAATCTTATATTCTTCATGCCCTGAAAAATTTACTAACCTCTTTGCCTCTCTGACCAAGATTTTCTAGTTTCTAAACCACATATTGCATCTTATAGCCAGCAAACTTTTCCTCATGACCTTGGATTCATTCTGTCTATGGCATGTCACCTTTTTCTCATCTCTGCTTTGCTCAGGGTAGTCTCGTCTACTTTCCTTGTTCCTATCTCTTTGAGTTCATTAAGAATATTCCCTTACCTGGCCCTGGCCAGTTGGCTCAGTGGTAGAGCATCGGCCTGGCGTGCAGAAGTCCCGGGTTCGATTCCCGGCCAGGGCACACAGGAGAAGCGCCCATCTGCTTCTCCACCCCTCCCCCTCTCCTTCCTCTCTGTCTCTCTCTTCCCCTCCCGCAGCCGAGACTCCACTGGAGCAAAGATGGCCCGGGCGCTGAGGATGGCTCCTCGGCCTCTGCCCCAGGCGCTAGAGTGGCTCTGGTCACAACAGAGCATCGCCCCCTGGTGGCAGAGCGTCGCCCCCTGGTGGGCGTGCCGGGTGGATCCCGGTCGGGCGCATGCGGGAGTCTGTCTGACTGTCTCTCCCCGTTCCGGCTTTAGAAAAATGCAGAAAAAAAAAAAAAGAAAAAGACTATTCCCTTACCTGAACTGTCCTCCGTTCCCAGTATTTCCCTCCATGTCCACCTCTACCTCCACCGCTGCCTCCACCCCACAAGTGTTACTTGTTCTAGATGAATGCAAATGTTTCCAGGAAGTAGGCTATGACAATCACTCTCAGCTCTCAACCATTAGTGGGCATCTGCCGCCTAAGGTGTTTCACATGTGCCTTGAATTCAGCATATCTATTTCTAAGCTCTTTATCTTCTACTCCTTGAATTCATTTTCTTATATTTTCTCTCCTATTGCTCCTGGGCAGGCGTGAGTTGAGGACACCCAGTCATGACCTAATGGAAATTAAGAATACGCAAATACAAAATAGAAACACATCATCATTGACACTTCTCATCCCTTATCTCCGGTATCAATTGGCTACCATGTTGTCTTGGTTCTACATCCTAGATATTCTGTATCCCATCTCTCTCATTAGCTTTTGTCTTAATTATTGAAATATAATCCTATTTCCTTTCCTCTAATCTTGTTCTAGTTCAAACTATCTGCCACACAGCAATTAAAATGAATTAACTACCACACAGATGAAATTGCCCTAGTCTCCTCTTCATATTTTAATAGCTTTCTATTGTGTAAAGCTTAAGTCCTGTTTTGTTTGCCATTTAGTCTCTGCTTCTACTGTTCTCATCTCCCATCATTGCTCAATGTCTACTTTGAGCTTTAGCCATGAGTGAACCATGCCATTTCCAGACTCTGTGCCTTAGCACACTCAGTTCCTTCTGAAAGACTCTTCACTCACGAGTCTACTTGGAAAACACCTTCAAGATGCTTGCCACTGTCCTCTACCTTTCAGTGATGTTTCTTCTACTTCTCATGCTCATTTTAAGCATTATCTATCAATCTACAAATAGTTCAGTCTTCAAAGCAATAATATATATATATCGATTCCTACATGCAGACACTACATTGAAAGCAAACAATTTGTTTACATGTCTGCATCCCCTACCAGACTGAGTTTCTTGTGGGTGGGATTGTGGGTTATTCATTTCCCTCTTCTTTCGCATGATATTCCGTATGTTCTAGGTGGTCCACTAATCTTCAGTGAATACCTTAATAAACAGAACAAATCATACTTTTTACAACAAGAGTGTCAAGTCTGCAAGGGCAAGCACAGGCTTTTATATACATACACCCTTGCCATCTCACTCATATTTGGAACGTAGTTAGTGATCACCAAATACTTACTGACTCTGTAAAACTCTGCCACACAGAAGTAGAGTCTGTTTTACATTAGGGTCAACAAACATTTTATGACTATATGCCATGCTCTCATAATTAGATTTGAGTTTCTTTAGGGTAAGGACAATTATTTTATACATCGCTATCCCCACAGCAACTCCCGCGGTGCCGTTTAATGAATGCTCACTGTTGAATAACCAGGTAGCAAAGCCTGGGCTATTTCCTTCCCACATTTATGGCCTTTTCTTTCCTGGAACAGATCTGGGCTCTCCTGTTAATGGTTCCTAGTGAAGATGTTGCTGAGGGCCCTGGGAGCCACCTTCTTTATGTCGGTCCTGGTATGCTCTACCAGGAATGGCATCCCTAGGTGTCTCAAATAACACACTTTTGAAAGCACCTGGCCGTTGACTTCTGCAGGAAGTGGCAGTGCCCCGGGGCTTGTTCACTCTCTGGCAGAGAGTCGAGTGAATTCCGGGCAGCCTGTCAAACTCAGGAGGCCGCTTTCAGTTCTGTCCCAACGGGCAGAGCGCTCCTCCGTGCTTCCTTATCTGCCAGGCAAAGATGATAATTGCCTCTGTCTGTCTTCACAGGTTATGAGGAGGTGGGACGGGACTATTCAGTGGGAAGGCGGCAGCGATTGAAGGCGCTTAAACAGCCGCAGTGCTGAGTAGAAGCCGGAAAACACCCTCTTACCCCGTATTTGTACCTGCTGTGACCTGTAGCTGAGTGATGAAAATGATAAATGATTAGGAAGCTGAGATGTGTTCCGTTAGGTAAGGATAATTATAGAATTATGAATATGGAATGCCTTTCTTCCGTTTTCATAACACTGTGATCCAATTACAGTATTTGTCACCATCCAGGATAGTGCATTTAATTAGTAACATAAAAGGAATGCATAGAATTTTATGTCTAAGTCTTTTATTCCTTAACACATGGAGCAGACAGGAGGGTCTTTTGTGAAAAAACAATTGGGGGGTGAGGGGGGGAGGGAAGTCAAAAGAGTGTTATCACACGTGTGATCAGACACTGCCCCCTGGTGGTCTAAAAAGATGACTATAAAGTTTTTGGCTGTGCAATTGGGAGGATAAAAACGCAGGAGAATGAGGGGGGGAGATTGGGAGGGAATAGTGGGAGTTGGTAGTAGACGTGTTAAATTGAGGTGCCTCTTACACAAATATACAAGTGTAGATGTTGAGCAATTAGTTGGCTCTCTGAGTCTGAAGTTAGGTGATGGGTCTAGGGATAAATGTTTGGGAGCCGTCAGCATATGTTTAGGTTTGGGGCAGTTCAAACCACGTGAAGAAAGTTATCACGGAGGGGAGAGTCATCAAGTGGAGACAATGCTTTAGGAGTTTTGCTGCACAGTGGAGTGGAGAAATATGTCTGTAGCTGGTGGGGAGAAATGCAATAAAAACTTTCTAAGATAGAAGAAGTAATAGCACGTTTTTATGCTGATGTAGGAAGAAACAATGGAATAGGAGGGAAAGGAGAGAATTCCTGGAGCAATGTATCTGATTTGGCGAAAAAAGATGGGCCTAGTGTAGCCATGGAAGGACTGGCTTCTGATCGCTCATCTGGGGTGGTTGACAGGAGGTGGAAGTGGTTGCTGGGAGTCTATGCATATCGTATCCTAATTACTTCATTTGCTCAGCGAGCCAACAGGAGGATAGGGGAGGAGATATTAGAAGTTCGAGGAGGTTTAAGAGAGTCTAAGAAGGAAACTAGAGAAATAAAGCATGGTTTCCGGGAAATGGGAAGGGTTCACTTGAAGTTCAGGTTCATGAATTTAAAGGAAGACCATCAGAATAGCTGAGTGATGTCTACAGCTGATTTCGTCTGTCTGGGAACAGGCATGGACTACATGGAGAACTACTGCAGTTTGGGTTATGGGTTTGGCTAACTGAGAACAACAGACTAAGGGAGAGAGTTATAAGGACACAGAAGAGAGAGAAGGCAGTGATATTCATGCAAAATAAACTAGTGAGGAGGGAAATGACAATTGTGGGGCAATGACAATAAAAAGGGAGTCCCAGTGTGGTTGAAAGATATGTATCCAAGTACTGAAGTTGTTTGGCTAGAAAGACAGGAGGTGAAATGGGGGTCAAAGAGGTGGGGTTCATGGCATGGAGATGGCAGGGGTATTGTGATTATTGATGATGATAAGGTCTAGGGCAGGGGTTGGGAACCTATGGCTTGCGAGCCAGATGTGGCTCTTTTGATGGCTGCATCTGGCTCACAGACAAATCTTTAATAAAAAATAATGTTAAAAATATAAAACATTCTCATGTATTATAATCCATTCATTTCCTACTGTTCATGTTCATGGTTGCCGGTGGCTGGAGCCAATCACAGCTGTCCTCCGGGACAACACCAAATTTTTATTGGATAATGCGTAATGTACATGGGTTGGGTCGTTGTATGGCTCTCACAGAATTACATTTTAAAATATGTGACGTTCACGGCTCTCTCAGCCAAAAAGGTTCCTGACCCCTGGTCTAGGGGATCACCATGAGGTAGAGTGACTTAGAGAAAGCAGAGGAACAAGATCACTGGAGGAGGGAGGTGAAGGAACCCAGAGCAGAACGGGACCACCAGCAGTGTGGATACTGAAATGGCTGTCATTAGGACAAGAATGGAGCTGAAGAGAGTAGCAGTGTGGGGCACTAAGGTCACAGGGAAGAGAGGGGACATGCCCTGAGGGCTGCTTGTGAACACCAACAATGAAGAGAAGAGGTTGAATAGTCTGCCTACCTGAGATCCAGAAAGAGGAGGTAGAATGATCTGTAAATGGCCGCCCAGAGCAAGGCGGAGACTTAGGCTACCTCCCTTTGAAGCCTGCAGGGGAAGAGCTGTCCTCAGGGATTTCCGCTGGGAAAGACATTGTTCAAGGCAGGAATTGAAGGCTTAAAGCAGATGATATACACATGGTGTTTAGGACAGAAAGGCCAGGGATTTCTTTGTCACCACCCTAGGAACTGTGCTGGTGCCATACTGTCCCATTTTTAAAGGTAGTTCAGGAGGCTTTGCGACTTGGGTCCAGCAGTGTTTGATAGTGTGCTGCCAAAAGTGTGGTCTTACACTTCTTTCTCATGAGCGAGTTGCCCCCAAGTGACTCGATTCTGTTTTTCTTTATGGTTAGATGTGAGCAAGTTTTCCAATTTCTGATCACCTAAAATGGTTATAAAGGTGAATTTCAAGCTCTAGTAATATAAAGCCAAAAGACACTATCAGACTGCAAGAAGAAAAAAATATGATAGAAACTAATATTTATTAAGTGCCTACATATGCCAAGCATTGCACTACATATTTTTCTTGTTTGAACTCATTAATTCATTTTGCTCATTTATTCAAGTGTATGTGTGTGTGTGTGTGTGTGTGTGTATTGAACACTTGCTGAATACTAGGTATTCAACAATAAAGTACAGACTGCTGTAGAAGAGGTAATGGTTCAAGGAGAGAAACAGCCGGGGGGACAGAAATAATTGTATCTAGTGAAATATGTTAATCATGAATAATTATTGACTTTTTCCTGTGTGCCAGGTGCCTTGTGGAGATATTTTTTATCAGCTGCTCTTGTCTCAGCAGTCTTCTCCGATGTTACTGACATTAATCATCTCATCACGATGCTGGGTCTACGCCCTTCTAAGCCTTGGTGGCTCAGGACAGCAAATATTTACTTTTTCTGCAGGCGTCCTTCTCTGTGTCAGGCCGTCAGTCAGCCGCGCGTGGCTCCAGGCTTTTGGGTGGGCTCAGGTCACTCGCATGCCTCTGCATTCGCCTGTTCCAGCATGACACGTCCTAGTGACACGTCCTCATGACAGAATAAGAGTGGCAGCTGGCACACCTCTGCACATTGACAGTCTTTACTTATGTCAAATCTATTGTTGTCCCAAGGGTCAAAGTATAGCGTGTAGCCAAACCCAGCATCAACTAGCTCTTCTCTTGGGAGGTACTATAGGGTCACATGGCAAAGGACAAGGGGATAAGGAGAGAGTGAGAGCTGAGAACAATGAGTCCATCAACCACCCCTAACTTACAGGTGAGGAAATTTAAGGAGGATAAACAAGGTGCCCAGGGTCTTAGAGCCAGGACCCTTAACCCCTGAGCCCAAGCCCTTGACCACTACAGTATTTGGGCAGGGTGCTTTGTGAGCACATCAGAGAGGTGGGTGGCTCACCAGCTTAGTGGAGCGGGGAGGGTTCAAGGAGGGCTGTTGGGGCAGGTGGGACATGGAGCTGACCTGAGTAGCATTGCCAGACTAAGGGTTTCTTATTTAGCGTGGCAGCCAAGAGGCCGTTGCTGGTAGGAGTAGTTTCAATGGAGATGGACAGCAGAAGATGGACAGTGGCAGGTGAAGGGGTGCATGGGAGGGGAAGGAAGAGAAACAGCTTCCAGAAGCTTGACTGAGATGGGTAGGAAGAATGTGGCAGTAGGGTTAGAATAGGATAGAGCAGGGGTCCCCAAACTTTTTACACAGGGGGCCAGTTCACTGTCCCTCAGACTGCTGGAGAGCTGGACTATAAAAAAACTATGAACAAATCCCTATGCACACTGCACATATCTTATTTTAAAATAAAAAAAAACAAAATGGGAACATACAATATTAAAAATAAAGAACAAGTAAATTTAAATAAAAAAACTGACCAGTATTTCAATGGGAACTATGGGCCTGCTTTTGGCTAATAAGACGGTCAATGTCCAGTTCCATATTTGCCAGTGCTAGCCGTAACAAGTGATATGGCGTGCTTCCGGAGCAGTGACGCATGCATCCCACGTCACCAGAAGTAGTACTGTACGTGAGCAATGCCGGGCTTTGCGCAGATACGTCCTGTGCTCCTCTCACTGACCACCAATGAAAGAGATGTCCCTTCCAGAAGTGCGGCAGGGGCTGGATAAATGGCCTCAGGGGGCCGCATGCGGCCTACGGGCCGTAGTTTGGGGACCCCTGGGATAGAGCATCGCATTTATTTTTCTCTAAAGATCTGAGTGCTTTCTGCTAACCTGGAAGTCAGTAGAGACCCCTGTAGTTGGATTTAGAGGTAGTGTCTAAAATACCCATCACATCCTTGTCCCTTGGTACAGGATGGACCCCATTGGATTATGGGAATGAGGGATAAGGAAGAGTTGCTTATGACTCAAAAAGAGGGAGAGGGGATCATTTCAGAGACTGTGTGTACCCTCGCCCACTGAGGTGGTCTGGCTTCCTACCACACAGCTCATCGAACTGAATTGATACATTTATTTAATTGGTATGTAGGATGTGAGGTACCAAATTTGTTGCAACTAGATTTGAAGAAACTTTTGGGAGGGGGGTCCCCATGGATTTAGATGAAATGTTAGTAAACCCTGCTCCTACCTTTAATTCACAAAAGGGTCTGTTGAAGCCTCCGCCACAGCGCTTGGTGTGTTAGGAATTGTTACATTCAGAGGTGGTTGACAGAGTATGCATGAGAAGCATTTGTATGCTAGTTTTGTATTTTAGCTTCTTGTTCTCTTACCCTCTAAAATAATGCCTGTGACAATAGCTACCACCAAAGTAAGCAAAATGAAGAAACGCATTTTGCCTTTTAGTATCTGAGATAAGTAGTTCTGTTGGTAAGATCAGGCCTCCCTCCCAATATTATGGCTTTAACTGGTTTCTTTGGCATTTGGGGCTTAAATGGATTGGAAATATGTAACTACCTGAAAGCTTAAAACATTCAATTTCAGGCTGGGGATGAGGTGACTGGCAGAGAGACCTGTGTGATGGTGAAAAGAGTTTCTATTCATTAATGTTTATTAAGGAATAACAAACAACTCCTAAATTCAGGGGCTTATCTGCAAAGAGCACGTCTTACGCAGGCTACCTGTCGCTCACAGATGGGGGCTGTGCTCTATTTTATCTTTATTCCAGGTCCCAGAAGGAACACAGCCTGGTGAACAGCGAATTTACTCTTAAACGACTACTGAAGTGGCGCATGTTACATCGGCTCACAGGTCCCTAACCAAAGCCTGGGGCTGTGTCCATGGTGACTCATGCTGGACATGTGGAGCAGGAGCTGGAAACGGACCTCGTGGTTTTCTTACACTGAGATTTTGTGGGTTTCCTCACTGCCTGATTGCTGCCATGGTGAGGACCATCCTAGAGAGAGGCCAGCATGTGCAGGGCAGGGGGCAGACATTTCATGTCCAAGAGAGGAGCCTGTTGTCCAAGGAGAGTGATGTGTTTGAAAGAAGACAGGGATGGTGGGGCATGTTGAAGCCATGGGGAAGAGTGAGATTTTATCCTGTTCATAAAGACAAGGGGAGACATGGTCACAGTGTAGAGGAGGCTGCAGATGGCGACAAAGGAAACTTGTTGGTTGTTGTAAGAGTCGAATAGGACCCAGATGAGGACAGTGTTTATGGGAGTAGAAAAGCAGCAAAGAATGAGGGACAGGAGGGGGGACAAAGTGATGCTACTTGATGAGCCACTGGGAATGGGTGATGGGGGTGGTGAGGACTCCCGGATGACTCTGGTCATATTTGGGGAGGAACTTGGGAATCTTGGTTTTGCTCTGGGCTCTGTGTTTGCCTTAGCAATTTTTTAGTGAATTACTTGTCTAGAAAGAAGTCAAGGCTTGTCTGGTCTAGGGCTGGGAATGCAATGAGTGGTTGAGGATGTGGTTGCCAAAGCCAGGGGTGCCACATCTGTCCCTTCTCAGTGTCTCCCTCCGTGGGAGGGGTGGATGTGGTGGCTCCCAGTACATTTTTACCTTCATTTTCTCCTCTGAAGTGTTGTCAAGGCGGGGCCTGCCTCCAGGGAAGAGAACACTGTTGACACACGACTGTGCTATACATTTTCTCTAGTGTGAAAGTGATGGGAGGGGTGGGCGGATCTTCAAACCGATGGGATTATGTGAATTTTCTTCACAGAAGATTGAGAAGCCGTAGACACAATTTTAACATGGTTTTGCAGAAAGCAGTGGCGAGGTCACAGAATGGCATCATGTCTGAAGACAGCTCTCAGCTCATCTTTTAAAGGATCAGGATCATCTTCAGATGACTTCAGCCCTACTGAAAGAATACGTTTCCCGAGAGAAGCGATGTCATTGGGTCCCTGTCCTCCCCGATCTCAGCCCCGGTGCTTTCTGTTATCCTGCCAGGCGCACTGGTAATTCTTTTCTCTTGGATTCCTCTGCATTCCACTCTCACTTTTTTGAAAAAGATTGCATCAGTTTCTTTTCACGTCCCACCACCAATGCAGCATATTATGAGCATCATAGAGACCCTCGGGAGGCTGTCACCAAGGACCCCCATACCTGTGTTGATTTCATGGCTTGTACTGAGCCTTCCTCAGTGAGTCTGCTGACAAGATGTACACATTCTCAGGCTTCCACGCCGGCCTCAGGAATCAGACACATCAGTGCTGGTGGGGCTCAGCGACCTGTTTATAATGAGTCCTCAAATGGCTGAGACACGCTGACATTGGAGGACCTCAGGTCAAGGAAAGCTTCTTAGGCATAACTCATCCCCATCAGATTGGTGAGATTAGGGGATGGTATCTCTGATGAGCTACTAACAAGGACAGAAATGGTGAAAAGTGGGTGTTGTGACCTGCAGCAAAGTCTTGTGTCCCTCTCTGGACCTCAGTGTCTTCACCTTCAAGATAGAAAGTTGTACTGGTCAGCAGTTCTGACTTAGGGACCCACCCACAAAGTCGTATGAGAAATACTACCCATAACATGGTGAGAAATAGTTGTTAGCTATTTCCAGTATTTGAGAAAGCTGCCTGGAAACTATATGTTTCCCTTCAATATGCTGTAAGGACTGGCCATAAGATCCTGTTTGCTAGTCTGAGCCAGAGTAAGCAACTAGACTGTGAGCTTCTCATAGTCATCTATTTAACTGTTTCCAGGGCTTAATCACAGGGTATGGCCCAGTGGAAGCCCTTTGAGTAAAGTGTTTTGAATTAAGTTCTATAAAAACCAGTGTGCAAATACAGCTTATTTTTATTTTATGCCAATCATAAGCTCTGATTGACTTTCCAAAAAAAAAAAAGTTATGGCGCTCATATTTTAAAGCATGTGTGTGTATCCATTATTGCATGTTCGAGTCCCACAAAGGATATTCAAGATGGAGACCAGGTGGCCTCAACCCTCAGCTTGGCTTGGTAGCACCACTGTGGACCAGAGCCCAGATTACTTATTCATAAATCCATGTGGCTTCAATTATTTATGGCTTCCTGCTAGAGCTGGACGTGGTTCCTTTGGTCCTATAGGACCATCTGGGTCGCAGACAGGACCCTGCTGTGCCCATGTGTGCACTGTGTTGATTGGCAGTATGAAATTTAGCAGGATGGCAGGAAGTTCTCACTTTAACAGGCTGGGGGAGGTGGTCTGCAGCCACAGGGGAGACCGCGAGGTGGTGCTGGGAACCTTCCAAGTGCTTTGAAAGGGGCTCTCTTCCTCCAAATGATAGTCTGAACCTGTGGTGGTGTCTCCGACCCCCCTGAAGGTTTTTAAGGGGAACAGATTGAAGACACCTCCCACCGTGTTGGCCTGACAGAGGGACAGAGCTAAAGAAAAGGCCGCCTGCTGCTCCAGAGGGAAGTGGACCAGCTGGATGCTGGTTTCCTCCAAGCTCTGAGTACTGTCTCTTTGCTTGTTTATCTGTTGGCTTGCTTATTTTAGATATTTTTTTGTGTGTGTGTGAGCTTGTTTGAGCGAAACTGACAATCTACACCACGGGGCAAGATCTCAAATGCTCCAGTGTCTCTTTGCTTATGAGATGGCTAATACCCTGGCCATTGAAACCTGAGCTCCGGGGTCAGACCCGTGATGGGGCCAGAGAACAGACCAAACCTTTGTTAGTTCACAGAACTCCAATTCTTTATTAATCACAGCTTGCTCACAATGACATACAGGAAAATAGCACTAATGAAGAGTAAATATGCAGGCAGCAACCTTCAGGAGTTGGGAGTTGGGGGGAGAAACAACTTCAAAACTGTGACAGGTACGGTGGGTATCTGATGGTTTTCTTAGTTGGCACAATGCCCCGCCTACCCCCTCCACTGCATCAGCCCTCACAGGTGGAGTAATTTTGTTTGTTTAAATGGGCAGGATTGCCTCACACTAGGGAAGAAAGACCAGCTTGAGTGGAAGTCCGCAGTGTTTCTGACTCTGTGTGTGTGTGTGTGTGTGTGTGTGTGTGTGTGTGTTTCAATGCAACAACCAGCTCACAGTTTCCAAGTGGAAAATATTCAGTAGCATCATGTACTTGTACTATAGGCAAGAGCCTAACACGAACATCCTCAATCATTGCATCCACAAATAAGCCACCCGACACATTAATTCATTCCATCAAAAGAACTTAAGCTAGAGAATCAAGCTCATTTCATGAAGAGCGATTTCATGGCTGCTTGGAACCATGGAAAACATAGCACTTTAAAGGTTTGGTCTTCTTTTTTTTCTTTTTTTGCTTCTACCCAGATTGATCTCAGGTGTCTGTCTTCTCATCCACCCCTTTCTAAAACCAGAGCATGTTGGCAGCATATAATCCAGTAGAAGCCAATGTCAATGCTATGGTTGGTGGCTATTCTTAGCCTGGTTTTATCATTTCTAGGCAGTAAGTAGGTTATGAGCAAACACGTGGAGAGTCTGGTGTGGAGTCATAACCCGTATGGTCTAGGGATGGCCTTAGTCAAGTTCAGAGATGACAGCTGTCTAGGTCATTAGGCAATGGTGGATTTCTAGCACCATAGACTGTCTATTGACCTCATTTTTCTGTTAGAATGAAAAGGGCAGGGAAGGTAGTCAGATGTGGGGAGCTTCGAAAAGAACAGACCTAGCAAATTCATTTGAGTGGAAAGACACAACATCAAAAGCCTGTTACAGGACATGTAAGATTATGAAATAACTTGCATAATGCAATACTTGTATTTTTTAACAAAAATGTAAGTATTTACAAAATAAGATCCAAGGTAATTTTTTTTTTAAACATCAAGCAAAACATTCTGCAAAGAGACCGCATTGATTTTTTTATTTTGATTCTGTTTTTTGTTTTTCTTTTTATAGTGAGTTCATTTTAAACCATTTCAAACATTTCCCATACTGATACCGCATGACCCATTGTGATAGAGGCAGGGGGCGTTCCAAGCGGCGGGGCGTGCCAGACCGCTGCTGCCTCAGCCAGACAGCTCCACCTGCAGCTCTTTGTTCCTGCGCACCTCCGCGGCGTGCCTCTCCTAAACAACAAGGGAAGAGCAATGTCACCAAGCCTGCTGACTGCCCCACACAGGACCAGGAGGACCCGCCCACTCTTTTGTATGTTTTGTGCTGGACTGGAAGTAACCCAGTGTGACATCTACCTTTAGGACATTTTCCTCGTTTCCCAAGAAAGGAAAACCTAGGACCTAAGACATGTCACATGGCAGAAGATCTGACAAGACTTAACAGCATCTTTACCAAAAACAACCCCTGTCTTCAGTCGAAACATTGACCAAAAGATACTTTTTAATATTATGGCCACTGTAACAATCCAGAGAATATCAGTAAGACATCATATTGTTTCCCCTTGTTTTTAATGTTTCCCTAATGTTTTTTTTTTAAATTTATTTATTTATTCATTTTTTAGAGAGGAGAGGGAGATACAGAGGGAGAGAGAGAGAGGAGAGACAGAGAGAGAGAAGGGGGGGGGAGGAGCTGGAAGCATCAACTCCCATATGTGCCTTGACCAGGCAAGCCCAGAGTTTCGAACCGGCGACCTCAGCATTTCCAGGTTGACGCTTTATCCACTGCACTACCACAGGTCAGGCCTCCCTAATGTTTTAAGGGCTTTATAATTGCCAGTGGACACTTTGCTAGAATTAGATACAAAAAGGTCCTGGCCTACATCAAAAGATAGTAAGTGAATGAACATTTAACTATTTAACCTTAAAGTTATATGTTTAATGAATGTATGCATTAGTGTTCAAATGATTATACCTGCTTTAACTAATTTTTTCAAAGTGAACCATTCATTACAGTACCCAGTTAGGTCTGAAAAGAGAGAGGCTACTGCTCAGGGTTCCTAATGTGTCAGGTGGGGAAATTCTGCAGCCACATAGAGAATCCTGCTGCAGTGAGATCAGCCTCCCCCATTCCTAGCAACACCATGTAATTTGTCTCCTAGGGCTTAGGATGTGAGATAAAGGGGGAGTCACAAATTGTCCTGAATAGAACACAGTGGTTCTCTACTCTCCATGGTACCAGCCCCTGTCCACTGGCATCTCCTTAGTCATGTGGGGAAGTGGGAGCTGAGGGCAAATGGAGTACGACTGACTGGTTCAGGGTCAAGGGTGTAAATTGTAGCCAGTGGAACTTTGCCCTCCTGCATCTCAGCCAAGTGCTTGCTGTGGTCCCGCCATATGTAACCTGCAGCAGGCTGATTTCTGGTGCCTCCACCAAATCCTGACCTGACCCATCCAGGTGAAGCCTAGCCATATAGTCTGAGAGTATAAAAGGACTAGCTTATATAAATAAATTACGTCTCAACTTAAGGTTTTGACTAAGGCATCTAGTGGCCATTCTGGCTCCTGCCTGTGTTGCCCTGAACTTCACACACCCTGAGAGCCTCACGCATCCTTCCCTGGCAAAGCTTTCAAAAATTCCCTCAGAGTACCTGGGGCCCAGGAAAATCTCCATGACATTAAATATATAAATTTTTAAGTTTTATGTCTGATTACCTTTGGTTCTGGCCTGACATTTGTAGTCAGAGAATAGGGGTGACAACAAAGAGTCAGTAGACTGTCGGGATCAAGCTGCCTGATTCTTAGATGGGATGGGCCAACTCAAAGAGATGACACGAGGCTTCCCAAGAAATACTCAGAAAGCAGGAGGCTACCTTGTCTAAACTCTCAGCACTCCGATGACAGGGCAGTCCCACGTCTCTCTGTGTCTCTAGTGCCTAACATGTTATAGCACCCAGCATGGGCAGGGAGGGTGATGGCTCAAAAGGGATCCAGGCAGCCTTTCTCCAAGATTCTCTTTCTCAATGTTCAGTCCAGCTTTTGGAAATGGACAGAACTAGATTCCACACAGCTACACTATCCATTTTCTTTTCTTTTTTTTTTTTTGTATTTTTCTGCAGCTAGAAACGGGGAGAGACAGTCAGACAGACTCCTGCATGCGCCTGACCGGGATCCACCCGGCACGCGCCCTTCCGGGGCGTTGCTCTGCCGCGACCAGAGCCACTCTAGCGCCTGGGGCAGAGGCCAAGGAGCCATCCCCAGCGCCCAGGCCATCTTTGCTCCAATGGAGCCTTGGCTGCGGGAGGGGAAGAAAGAGACAGAGAGGAAGGAGGGGGGGGGTGGAGAAGCAAATGGGCGCTTCTCCTATGTGCCCTGGCTGGGAATCGAACCCGGGTCCCCCGCACGCCAGGCCGATGCTCTACCGCTGAGCCAACCGGCCAGGGCCTACACTATCCATTTTCAAAAGCAGTTTTATTTTTGGGGAGGGGGCTGGAAAGACAGCAAAGAGGCCTACAGAAGGGCAAGAACGTTTTCTGGAAGACCCGCAGCCCTGCCCATCCTGACCAGTGGGACTGAGGCCACGTTCAGTGGCGAGGAGAAAGGCACCAGGATATCCAAACACGAGGAAATGCACATCCCTCATTACCTGCCCTGTCCCTTTGGTTCCCTGCAATGTCATTCAGCTGAGTTCTCCATGCAGATGTTCCTGTGTGGAGAGGACGGGCTTCCCACCGCTAGTAAATACTCTGTCCTTTTCCGACAAATAGGTTTCTTCAACTTAATAGTGATATAGTTAATGCTACATATTATTAATTAAAGGTTAAACTAAAATGAAACATTATATATTATGTATGCATGACGTATTTAATAGTTCTAATTTAATATTCCCAGTAGATTGGCTCTGGGGGTTTGTATAGCGGTCTCTTATACATTTGGAAAGCATGACTCAGCCTCCCTAACTCCACTCCCTACTGGAAGGTTTGACAAAATCCCAGCTTCCCTATTGGATCCCCATACCTGGCTCACGTTGCAGCCCCACTAGGTCAGTCTACACTGGGAGACCCCGCACAGACAGGTTTTCACCAAGTCTCTCATGCTCAGATTTGTGCGTTCGCCTGGCTGTGTGTCGCTTCTGAATGAACGCACCCTCTCAGGACTCTGTAGTGGTTACCTTTTCCTGCAGACGTTCAATAATAGCAGCTAGATTCGCCTCACGGTTTTCCTTGATCTGTTCCATTTTCAGGATGAGCTTTTCCTCCGCCATTTTGCTGAAGTTGTTGTTCTCCTCCAGCGCCTTCTGCAGGACTTCCCGCTCATGCTCTCGCTTCTCCGCCAGCTGTCTGAGCACCTGCGCCTCCTGAGTCTGGGGGAGAAAAACATGTGTGTCTGAATCATCCGCACGCAGGCCCAAGTGCCGGGCACCCAGCCGTGGGCACTGCTGGCCATTCTGTTCCTGTCCCCATGGAGCCTGGCACCTTCTACGGAGTGTGGTTAGCTGGATCTTCAGCTGTGAGCGTTTCGGATAGGCTGTCATAATAGAAGAAATATTTAACCCTGACTGTGGAGTTTTTGTTTCTGTTTTTTATAAGTTGCGGCTAAGCATCTGTGTGACAGGGGATGCTGTAGTTAATCACTGGGAGGTAAACGGTGGAAGCCTGAGGGCAGTAGGTGGGATTGGGGCACGTACCCATGTTTTCTGCCTCACTGTTTTCCATGGGCTGTTGGCTGGGTCCTGTACCCAACATGCTAGCTCTCGCCAATCTAATCACCAAATCTACTTTCCTGTTCTAGTCCAAACCCCCTCACCCTCCCCAAGCCATTTTTTTCCGGTGCCAAGTTATCTTTGGAGATATTGTGCAAGTTAATGTCCACGTGGCTTCTGACCACAGGAAGCCCTTGTTCTGACCTCTCTGTCCCTTTCTGTGGTCACCTGGGTCATCTTTGAAGCCCTGTGGTTGCTCAGTGGTCAGAACAGAAACATCAAAGGCAGACCCCCCTCTCCCCTGCATTTTCTTCCCACTCTGTGGGCTCTGCCTCTCCTGCTGCAGCGGCGGGAGGGATGAAGAAATGGTTCTGTATGGTGATGTTAACAATCACCAGGGAGCTTGACGAAAGGGCAGAGGCCTGGTGTCCAACTCCAGGGAGTCTGACTCTGTGGCTCTTTGGGGAGACCCAGGAATCTATATTTTTTGGTAAGCATCCCTCGTGGTTACAATGCAGGTGCTTCTCAGTCTACTTTTTTGAAAACCACACAGGCATGGGTGTTGGTATCAGGCCCGTGTTCCAGTTTTGACTGTGTTGGGTGATCCTGGATATGCTCAACTTCTTTCCACATTCATTTTCTCCTCCACGATGCATAGCTAATTAATACTGAACTATCCGGGTTTAAGACTAAATTATTACCCACTGATTGTTTTTCGGTAATTCCCTGGGGACAGCAGGCCCTCCTAGATGGCCTTCGCAGGATTAAATGTCTCTAAACAATCGTAGATCAGAAGTATATTTCATCAGTTGTGAAGTATTAATACCACCGAAAGCATTCATAGGAAACCATTTTAGTTGATAGTAGTGGTGTGGGCTCTTACTGGAGAAATATTGCTATATAAACAATATGCAGTGTGACAAGGGACAAACACTTATCTTCAGATAAGATTCTCCAGGCATGATACAATCAGAAAGCCTTAGTGTCCCTGTTCATGTGTTTATTTAGACATTTATCAGAAACATGCTGAGTGGCTCACTGGAGATTAGACAGAAAATCCTAGGAACTAGCCCCAGTTCAGCCTTTAGTCCTATCATGGCTTCCCTGACATCTTAATAGGCCTGCCACATTCTTGCTCTATTGTAGCTTGCTATAAAACCAAGGTCTTCAATGGGACACTTGAATCTATGTAAACACAATAAATTTAAATAAAAAAAAACCAACGTGAAAAACTAGAGAAAATGTTAATACTGTACAAAATAAGTTGCAAATCAAGTGCAGCCTCTCTCTGGAAGAAACATGAGAACTATTTCCTAGCTGGTTCATGCTCCTGCCTCTAGGTGGGACTGTTGGTAAAGCGTTGATCTTGTTTATTTTCTGCTCCCAGGACTCCTGAATTGTTTCGGAGAGAGAGACTGACTGTGTGTGTATCTGTGTTTGAAGTTTCTCTCAGAAAAGTCTTCATGCAACTATTGTTTTTTTTGGCATATGAATAAAGATATTGCCTATCTCATAGGATTGTTTATGAGTATCAAATGAGATAATGTTTGCAAGGTATGGACTCAACACAATGTCTAATAAAGAGTTAGTACCCAACAAGTGGTAGCCGTTATTACTGAAAGTGAAACTCCACACCCTGTGAGAGGGAGATGATGGCATTGAGACCTACTGGTACAGCTCTGCCTCAGGTGTGTGAGATCTTTTCTCAAACTTCCTTGGTTATTGACATTAGTGGATTCAGGAGTCCTTATGTCGATGATGGTCAACATTGTCTTGCCTCCCTCCTTGGCACCCTTACTCATCCACTGCCTGGACTGTCGGGGCAGAAAACTTCACAGTGAAGCGAGCACCGCAGAGAAAAGGGAGGAAACAACTTATCCTTCATCTCAGAAAATGCAGCTCTATCTATGTGACCTCCAGGCCAGAAAACTCTCTGGGGAGAGAGAAGTCTGGGTTATCACAAAACAAGAGTGCCATGTGTCCAAGAACGAGAGGTAAGATCGGAACCCAGGTTTCTCTTGGAATGGATAGGAACCCATGGGGCGGTTTTGGCAAAGAAAACCCAACAGATCAAAATCACGCAGGACAGAATGTAATTTCTCACAGTCCTCTGTGTCAAGCAGTGCTCCTGGGTGGCTTTCTCTCTGCTAAAGGCTGGTAGACACGTGGACTTTCCGGGCAGAGTGCTAGTCTGCTCTTCTCCCTTCTGCTCTTTGTCCTCAGTGCATCAACAAGGAGCTACCTGGCTTTTATGGCTACTTTTTATTTCTCCGTGGAGAGAATAACCATGGATAGTTATCAAGGGGCAACTGCATAATTTTTAATTTTCAGATGCTCAAGTTAACTTTGGCACTTTGTATTCTTACTTTTCTCTTGCAAAAGAGCCAATGATGACCCGGGAACTGTACGGAGAAAGGCCTGAGAAAGAAAACCCTTGGAATTAAAGGCTAAAAGAGCAACACATACTCTTTCGAGCTTCTGGCCTCAGTGGGAGACCCTTGGTCTGTGTGGACGAGCACCCCACAGGCCCCCATCAGTGAGGGAGAGCGGCCATGGCATTGGCCTTCGCTGGGGCTGTGCTAGCTCAGTTGAAATGCTCCAATTGGGGTGTTAGTGCTTTTGCAGCCACTGGGGCTCCATGAGGTTCTGCAGCCTAGGTATCAAGTGCATTTCATTAGCACAATTAACAGGGCGAAGAGAAACAGAAGGCGCAGAGTATTCTCAAGTGAGGCCACCCTACAGTGGCAGAGACCTGGTGCCCTGAGGCCTGCTTCCCCCTGGGTGCCTGTCCTCACACCTGGGAAGGCACTGTTACCGCCACTGCTGTCTCAGCCAATGCACTGGTAGGACCTAATCATTACCTATGTTTCTAATAGTCAAAGCTCCCCATGGGAAAATAACTGCAGGATGAGACATTGGTTATGAAATGAATTCCTCACTGAGAAAATGTGTGTGACTCCCTACCTCAGTCTTTCCTTCCTCTGTGTGATCAGCTCTTAAACCAAGTCTGCAAGGAGCTAACAGTCTTGAGGACCTCTCCTCGCTTCCTAGGCCTCCACCTCCCCCGCTGCAGAGGACCATGTTTCTGCTCCCCACACTCGGAGCCCAGCTCCCAGATCCCACTGCCTGTGCCTCCTGTCCCCTCCTTCCTGGGAGAAGTCGGTTCTCTCAAGCATCTTGCTGACTGTCCCAATCACAGCCTCAAGGAAGAAAACTGGCTCGGATCCCAATGCTTCTATCAATGAGCAAAGAGGCATTTAGTCCAGAAGGGTGGTGCATGGAAACATGGCAGGTAATGAGTATGAGGATGCAGAATAAAAACGTGACCTACTAAAACAGGGGAGCCTTTGCCTTCATTTTTTTAGAAGTCAAGTTCTCACTCCCTGGTCGAATAGGTCCCCTTACTATGTCCCTTGCTGGGAGTAGATTAGCAGAAAACAATCTTGATTGCACTGACTGACAGGGAGGCTGGTCAGGTGGGATTTGCTGAAAGCCGTTAAAAATAAATTGTTCAAGAGAGAAGGATCTGGTCATGAAGGGACATTTCTGAATAGCCTGTACCCAACATAGAAGGTCACTGAAATGCTGAAGTAGAAAATTAGGGCATGAGAAGATCAGCTGATATAATGCAAATGTCAAGGCAAAGTATTTATAGAACCGAGGCATCAGCATGACATTCTGGGAGACTAAATACCCTTCTCCATCCCACCATTGTGATTGCAGGGGCACAGCATTGTCAAATGCCTTCTCTTGGTGTAGACACCCTCATGCCGAACTCACCATCACTGGTGTAAGTATGTGAGAGGAATGGGGAGGGAAAAATAATGAGTCTGAGAGAAGAGTTATGGTACATTTAGGAACACTTTAACATTTTCCAAAGAGGTTCATTACCATTTCTTATATTGCTGAGTATAAGAGTTTAATTATGGTGCAAATGAAATGGAAGATAAATTTGAGTTAAGTGGTATATAAAACTCACTTTATGTTAGGTATACCTAAGAGATTTAAAACTTCATTTAGGTAGGGCTAGTTTTTCATTTACTTCAGAAGTAAACACATTTTTCTGTCTCATTATTGGATTGTCCCTTCTCACTGTTTGGATATATTACTTGCCATCTAGAGCCATTTATCAGACACTAGATGTCCTTATAATAGGTTAGATGATACCTCTGATTATTGATTTACTATTTACAATGAAAAAAAAACACATGAACTCAAAGTTACAAATAATGTCTTGTTAAAATATGACAACTGAATACAATTGTATGAAACAAAAGGGTGCAACCTTCACTTTGTGTCTGAGGATCAGAAGCATAATAAGAAATTTTAAAATGATTAAAATCTAAAGGCCTTTACAACAAGCATCTGCTAAAACCTGTAGTGCATTTACTGTGGTGAGCTCCTCAGCACAGAGCCACAGGGGGAGGGAGTGACCCACGGGAGGAGCGTGTGGCCAATGGGCACAATTTCTGAAGAGCAGAGTGCTTCCTAAATGTTGACTTGCGAGTAAGCCAGCACTGTAGTTCAGAATCCATTGCTATGCACGCCCCCCTGTCTTTTTCTGGGTTCAACTTTAATTGCCATCTACAATGTGAGGTGCCAACCAATGGAAAAGATAAGTCTACCAAAGTTGCTGACTAATGATCCCCTTTATGCCATTTTATTAAAAAATAAGCAACATGTCAGGCCCTGGTCAGTTAGCTCAGCAGTAGAGCGTCGGCCTGCCATGTGGAAGTCCTGAGTTCGATTTTGATTCCCGGTCGGGCACACAGGAGAAGCACCCATCTGCTTCTCCACCCTTCCCTCCTTCCTCTCTGTCTGTCTCTTCCCCTCCCGCAGCCAAGGCTCCATTGGAGCAGAGTTGGCCCGGGCACTGAGGATGGCTCCATGGCCTCTGCTTCAGGCACTAGAATGGCTCCAGCCACAACGGAGCAACACCCCAGATGGGCAGAGTATCGCTCTTTGGTGGGCATGCCGAGTGGATCCCGGTCGGTTGTATGTGGGAGTCTGTCTGACTGCCTTCCCGCTTCTAAATTCAGAAAAATACAAAAAAAAAAAAAAGCAACACATCTTTCTTTCAGAGGTTTAGTGACTGAACTGAGGTGATTGTGCCAATATCATCATTATGGCAATTATATGTCACTGGACTTATCTGAATGGCACTCTTTTTTTTTATCTTTATTTTCTGACAGAGACAGACAGAGACAGAGAGAGGGATAGACAGGGACAGACAGACAGAAAGGGAATGAGATGAGAAGCATTAATTCTTCATTGCAGTACCTTAGTAGTTCATTAATTGCCTTTTCATATATGCCTTGACTGGGTGGCTATAGCAGAGCGAGTGACCCTTTGCTCAAGCCAGCGACCTTGGGCTTCAAGCTAGTGACCTTTGGGCTCAAGCTAGCAACCATGGGGTCATGTCTATGATCCCACACTCAAGCCAGTGCCCTGAGCTCAAGCTGGTGACCTCGGAGTTTCGAACCTGGGTCCTCTCTGTCCCAGTCTGACACTCTATTCATGGCGCCACTACCTGGTCAGGCGTGAATAGCATTCTTTTTAATTTAATTTATTTTAGCAGGAGATTTTTATCCATGCCACTTAAATCTTTAAGTTTTCATTATTTTTTCAGAACATCAATTTTTTCAAGCCACTTATATATGTTATCTAGCAAACTGTCTTTCTTTACAATGTGAAAAGTATTCTCAATATTTCAAAGTATGTATGAAAGACATTGTACAGTAACACTTCAGCATCTACATTAATGAGAGACTTCTTTGTTAGACCATCATATCTGTGAGGTCAGGAACTGGACGTGTTTTTACACAATCACAGCTCACCGTGCTTCACAGTGCTTGTGATGTGTCTTTATGTAGAGTAAGTAATTCCTCTCATTCTCACAATGACTTCACAGTGTAGGTCCTATTGTTTGTCCCATTTTACAGATGGGTAAAATAAGACAGATGGAGTTTAGTGTCTTGCTCAAAGTCACACAGTGATCAAGTGATGGAAACTGACTTTAAGTCATAGGTATTCCCTTAACCACGTGATCTTAACCACTATACTTTAAAAAACACTTTTAAATACTGTGCTTGGCTCAGGGGTCTCAAACTCGGGCCCGCTGGCCGCATGTGGCCCGCAGGCCGCGAGTTTGAGACCCCTGGTTAGGGTATTCATATAATTTACTGTCCAAATGGGAACACTAATAAGATTGAAATAAATAATAATGATATCAAAACAGCAGGAATAAGCTGGAATTGTCTTGGGTTAGCTGGGATGTATGGTTTAGATTAGTTCTTTTGCCTCTCGCTAAATAAATGTTTGTTGAATGAATAAATGGATAGGTGGAAGGATGGATGAATAGATGGATTAATGGATGATTAAAGTGTTCCTATTATTTCACCCATGTGGGTCAGTTGTAGTATGAAACTTTGATTTCAAAATATGCGCTTCAAGCTAACCTCAGGAGATAAGGTGGTTTCATGGAAGTGAACACTGATTTCCAGAGATAATAAAAAATGGAGGGAAAGCAGAGAAAAGTCTGATTTTTTTTTTAAAAATAATAAACTCCCACGAACTCATCAATGGAACATTAATTCTGGTTTAAAGGAATGGTCCAATATTGACACCAGATGGTCAGAGCAGTAATGGGATCAGCAGGTGAAGTGAGGACCTGGGGAACCATCAAACACTTGACACAAAGTGGATTCAGGCCCATGTGGGCCATCTCTATGGAAACCTGGCAGTGGTAAATCTGGAAACCTCAGCACAGTGGTCGGCAAACCCCGGCTCGTGAGCCACATGTGGCTCTTTGGCCCCTTGAGTGCGGGTGCAAAGGCCAGCTTAGGAGTACCCTAATTAAGTTAATAACAATGCACCTACCTATTTAGTTTAAGTTTAAAAAATTTGGCTCTCAAAGGAAATTTCAATCGTTGTACTGTTGATAGTTGGCTCTGTTGACTAATGAGTTTGCCGACCACTGCCCCAGCAGCACAGCCTCGGCCACTGTTTCCCTGATGGGGCCCCTGAACGCTCAGAAGCAGGCTGTTCAGGGGTACTAATGGAGGGGGAGGAGGACTCATACGCTGTCTTATGTCTTAAAAGCATATCAAGAAATCATATTTCATATCTATGTCTAAGTCTATCTTTATTCTATTTTGAGTTAGAATCATATCAATTTAGTGGAAAGTGCTTATTATTTTATGAAAATTGTAGTTACTGACAGTTACTTATTCCTTTGATTATAACCATGACAAAAAGAATTTATAAGTATCCGTTTAATTGTAGTGTGTTTGGTAGGCAGAATATTTAAAAATTTATAGCATGTGGGGGAGGGGATGGGCCCAGGGCAATGAGTATGTAGTTGACCACTGGGCCGGGTTAGAGAGCTGTGTGTGTTTTTTTTGTTTGTTTGTTTTTTTCATTTTTCTGAGGCTGGAAACGGGGTGGCAGTCAGACAGACTCCAGCATGCGCCCGACCAGGATCCACCTGGCATGCCCACCAGGGGGCAATGCTCTGCCCCTCTGGGGCATCGTTCTGTTGCATCCAGAGCCATTCTAGCGCCTGAGGCAGAGGCCACAGAGCCATCCTCAATGCCCGGGCCATCTTTGCTCCAATGGAGCCTCGCTGCGGGAGGGGAAGAGAGAGACAGAGAAGAAGGAGAGGGGGAGGGGTGGAGAAGCAAATGGGCACCTCTCCTGTGTGCCCTGGCCGGGAATTGAACCCGGGACTCCTGCACGCCCGGCTAACACTCTACTGCTGAGCCAACCGGCCAGGGCTGAGAGCTGTGTGTTTTTGAAAGCTTTCAGTGACTCCTTGTTTGTCACGTGATAGAGTTTGAGCACCTAAATTGGCATTCAAGGCCCTCCACAATCTCACCTCTCTATTCCCCCACCTCCCACACCCATCTATCAGTTCAGAGAGCTGGTCTACCCACCGCCCTAAAAACACACTTCCTGTGTTTCCTTTTTGGGCATCTCAGTTCTGGAATCACTCCCTTAGTCTAGAGCACTGTCTCTATTTATCTAACTCTAATTAGTTTTCTAGGCACCTGGCTTTTTAAAGCAGGCATTTCGCTGAACAAAAGCTGCCATTCCCATCAAGTAAGGTAAGAGTTCTTTCGTATTTTGTTTGTTTGTTTGTTTTTTGTGATAGAGACAGAGAGAGGGACAGATAGGGACAGGGACAAACAGACTGGAAGGGAGAGAGATGAGAAGCATCCATTCTTCATTGCAGCACCTTAGTTGTTCATTGATTGCTTTCTTATATGTGCCTTGACTGGGAGGCTATAGTAGACAGAGTAACCCCTTGCTCAAGCCAGCGACTTTGGGCTCAAGCTGGTGAGCCCTGATCAAACCAGATGAGCCCTTGCTCAAGCTGGCGACCTCAGAGTTTCAAACCTGGGTCCTCTGCGTCCCAGTCTGACACTCTGTTCACTGTGCCACTCACTGCCTGGTCAGGAAAGAAAATGTTTTATATTCCTCAGTGATCAAAGGGGGATTAAGGTCAGTTGAAGCCCTGGGCACAGAAGAAAATATTGGGCCCCTTGAAAAAAAGAGGGAAAATAAAAATACATATTAACCATATTTTTAAATAAATAAAAAATATTATGTACTATTTTTTTTTTTTTTGTATTTTTCTGAAGCTGGAAACGGGGAGAGACAGTAAGACAGACTTCCGCATGCACCTGACCGGGATCCACCCGGCACGCCCACCAGGGGCGACGCTCTGCCCACCAAGGGGCGATGCTCTGCCCCTCCGGGGCGTCGCTCTGCCGCGACTAGAGCCACTCTAGCGCCTGGGGCAGAGGCCAAGGAGCCATCCCCAGCGCCCGGGCCATCTTTGCTCCAATGGAGCCTTGGCTGTGGGAGGGGAAGAGAGAGACAGAGAGGAAGGAGGGCGGGGGTTGGAGAAGCAAATGGATGCGTCTCCTATGTGCCCTGGCCGGGAATCGAACCCGGGTCCCCCTCACACCAGGCCGACGCTCTACCGCTGAGCCAACTGGCCAGGGCCTATTATGTACTATTAATGTTAAAATTGCACATATGAAACCAAACTTGGTGTCATTAGAAAAAACTGTGAAGTTGGGGTTTTGCGGGGCCCTTCTGAAGTCGGGGCCCAGGGTGCGTGCCCGGTGCACCCGTCATTAAATCTGCCTCTGTCAGTAACCTATGTTTGCTCAGTGGTTTCAAAACTTCCAGAACTCTATGAGAAGCATCAGAGCATAATTTTACTCTCACAACTGTGCCCTTGAATCTTCCCTGAATTGTGTAACTTGTGTTATTATTCAGGTATGGTTACAATGATTTTACTCAGAACAAATTATTAACCTATTTTAGGGACCTCATGCTTCTCTTCAAATGTTCCCCTTTTCAAGAGGCCTTTTCTGACCACCCCATACGAATAGAGTCTTTCACTCCAGTACTAACAGTTTCCTTTGTCCTCCTTCAGTTACTATGAAATGACATATATATATTTATATTTGCTATTTCTCCCCCATTGAAATGTAAGATCGATGAGAGTCTCCCTAATGCCTGGAACAGTGCCTATCAAATAAAAATGCTCAATAAATATGTGTTGATTGAGTGATTTTCCCCAGACAAAGAATTCTTTGGATTGTAGAGTTTATTTAATGCAATATCAGAAGATGTCATTTGGAAGCTTATTGACTATTATTTTGTTTTAGAATGAGAGAAGGAAATAAAAAGTCAAGACAAGTTACACATTGCCACATTAACATTTTGCTCTGCGAATGATCACCTAAAAATATTCACAGTACTAACTATGGCCAAGCACTATTAAGCAGAAGATATAATCCTTACCTTCATGGAGTTTATAATTTATAGGGGGGGTATAGGGTTAAATAAATATGCAGATAAACATGTTTATCAATTGTGCCAAGGGTGACAAAGGGAAAAGAGACCTGAGAACCATGAGAGAGAATGACAAGTAAAAACTAGGCTTGGAGAAGCCCCCTCCCCACAACAAGGAATTGACATGAAAACTGAGACCTCGTCAGGCAAGGAAGAAAGTGTGGGATTTAGAAGATCCTTTCACTTACAAAGGGTCCTCAACTCCACCCGGGTTGGTTCTGATAATGGTAAGATTGCAATCATCGCATGGAAGTTTCATTTCGACTTTATAAATTTATGTCAATGGAATTCTTAGAGAATATGCAAGAAAAAAGAACAAAGTTGAATCTGAATAATTACCTGGCACCAATTTGAAAAAGTTAGGCCTGACGTTCCCCATGGCTCACTACAAGTGCTCTGGTCTAATCTTGTGCCATCCTGCTCGGTAGCCACGTGTGGCTAGTTTCAAGACTGCTAGAAAAATTTAGAATACATTTACTGCTCACAGTATATTTCTGGTGGACAGTGCTGGTCTAGATACCCACATCGATCACTTTTTTTGTTCTTATTATATCAAAATAGCCACATGGGCTGTCAGCGGGCCTAAAGAAGAGAATTACAAATTGAATAGTGCATGAGCTAAAAAATTATTCTAATGGTCATCTAAATGTTTGATTAAAAACTGGGTGCTTGCAATTTTTCTTGTCTAAGATCCATTTCCCTTTCTTCAGGTAAGAACACCTCAGTTTCCTTTTGGGGTATCACTCCTCCTCACTTCTAACCTCAGAAATCTTAACTTCTCTGTGGGTCATTGGTGATCCTGTGATCCAGGGTAGCCAAATGAAGTGCTGCCTCCCCTTGGCCACAGGGATTGCTAAACTCTCTTGCTGTTGAAACCAACTAGAACAAGATAGAAGAAAGTTTCTTGACAATATTGCTTGATCTCCTGAAGCTGCAACCTGTCCTAGACTTTTTTTAGTCATAGACCTTGTTCTTGTTTTAGCTAGTTGAGCTGGGTTTTGGTTATATGCATGTCCTCATTTTGATAATTGCTGAGTTATGTTCACTTGCTGAAGGCTTTTCGAGAGAATGAGCAGTTCTTCAAATGAGTGATAAGTCAGTACGACCCAATGGAATAAAATCAACGAATGATATTTTTAGGTTGGTACTTGCTGTTAATTAGTTGTATTTTCTTCTAACTAAAGACCTACTATGAAGACATAATCTATATAATGATTTTTTGCTTTGAAAAATTTAAAAACAAGCTATACCAAAGATGCGATGGAATACTGATTTCAAAGGGTTCAAAGAACATTTTCCTGGGAGTAAATACTGGATGATCACATGTGCAGATGTCTTTTAGCCATGCGGCCAATTTCTTGTTCAATTCAAGTGCATTAATGTATAATTGTTGATAAACTATTGTTGTTAGGGGGCAGGAATTTTACTAGAATCAGTGAGTAGCTGATTAGTAAAGCTCTGAGTTAATATTTTTTATCCTTATTGTTTTTCTTTTTCCTTGAATAATTTTCTTCAAATTAAATGCATAACCTAGAATCACCAGCAATATCCTGAACCATGATGTTGAATTTTAATCTCTAAGCTCCCATTTTAGCTCAGTCACTCAGTTTGGATTCTATTCAAGTCATAGCACTGCACATGTCAGCCCATGACTGATACGTGTGACCTCTAAGATGCCAAGGCTCGGGCGAGGGCTTACACTGCCCAGAGTGCAGCATGCTCCCTACCGTCATAGTTATTTGTTTAAAGTCTTGATGGACTGGCACTCAACAAGTTAACTCAGCTTTACTATGATAGGAAAGCTATAAATAACAACCAAAAAAAGCTAATAAATATTTATATTTTTAAAGCAACTTTCTGGACCTATACTTGATTAGTAACTAGTTTTCTCCTTTTAAAATTCTTCTCTATAACAACAGTAATTGGGGAAATACAATGAACATATATGTAAAGAAATAAATACTCAACAGACATTTGGAGACTCACTCTTTAGTGAAAACTGAAATCATGATTGGTGTGTTGCATGATACAGGAAGATTTTTTTCAACTACAAAAGTTAAAACAAAAAAGTATTTTCTAGTTCAGAAAATTTAACCTGAGAATTTCTAATTTTTGATCCTTGTTATTTGAGACTACATAGGTGTGTATTTATCTGTATGTATGTATGTGTGTGTGTGTATATGCACGCACACACATGCATTTGGGGTTTTCCTGTACTCCCTGTTAGAAAATTCAGTCTTTAGAAGAAAAACTATCTTCATTCTTGTTGTAACTATCCCATAGAGGTGTTTACTAGGTTGGCTTTTAGAGATAATATCTTAGTAAAATTAAAATTTTTATAAATGCAAAATTTCCATTCAAATCATGAGACTATGCTTGGAGGATATTCTTAGTGACTAAACAGTTCTAAAAATACATGATGATAAAGCCAGTGTAAAAGATAACATAGTCAACCTGGTCCCTACCGCCCACTAGTGGGCGTTCCAGCTTTCATGGTGGGCGGTAGCAGAGCAACCAAAGGATAAATAAAAAGATAGATTTAACTATAGTAAGTTGTTTTATAAAGATTTATTCTGCCACACTTAGTGAAAATCCAACATAAAGTACTTGGTAAATAATTATTATTATATGCTTTAACTTGCTGTAACTCTGCTTTATAAATTTTACAAAGTAAAGTTACTTCCCTACTTTATAAATCACCATTACTGTGGAACCGTTGGGCGGTTAGAAAATTTTACTACTAAGAGAGATACAAAAGTGGGCGGTAGGTATAAAAAGGCTGACTACCCCTAAACAAATTCCATTTGGGCTGATTAAAGGTGTCCCGATGGGATGGCCTCTCACAATCATGTGTTGGTACAGGTGTATTCAGACATAACTTCTGTGTATAAAGTCCTCAGGGCTTCTGAGTGCCCTCCATTTTTAACACCCTTGGCTTTTCTTAGTCGCCAGATTGTCGAAAATTAAAATTTGGCAAAAAGAAAAAAAAATTATATAATATAAACAGGGACCAATGGAAAAAAAGAAAAAAAGAACCATCAAGGCTTAGAAGTGAGTACAGGAAGACACGCATAGATCCCAGAGAGGGTCTTGATCGTGGGAGGAGCAACTTTAAGGGCAGGTAGCAAAGCCTTGAGGAGGGCAGGCAAGCTCCTGGTGCCCATCCTGGGGGACAGCAACTTCTATAACAAGGGACTCAAATGGGGGAGGGTCACCAGGGCACTGAAGCTCTGTTAGTTTCTGAGCTGGCTTTCGCTGGTCTAAAAGCAGCAAACTTTACTTGACGTCTGCTGATTCTAGGTCTATTGAAGACCTGCATGTACTCAGGTGTCACTGTCCTCTGGAACCTCTCCTAGGTGTGTGTGTGTGTGTGTGTGTGTGTGTGTGTGTGTGTGAGAGAGAGAGAGAGAGAGAGAGAGAGAGAGAGAGAGGTATATAAGTGTCTACTCACTATGTTATACACCTGAAACTATTCCAATGTATGTCAACTATAATAAAAAATAAAATTTAAAAAAAATGCACGGAAAAGTTACCTTCCTTCTTTCCTCAGCAGCCTCCAGTTTTTTCTGGATCTCCTCCAGGGACAGGTCTTTCTTTTTTGGGGAAGCTAAGGTTCGAGGGGCTTCGGAGATGGGAGATGGTGGCTTCAAGATCAGCTCAAAAGCCTGGCCGGAGGCACGTTTGTTGATTTGCTTCACTTCCATGTCTGAGAAATGAATATTTGAGAGTGTTAAACACACAGAGCATGAAACATGGTCTTATTTTAATAACCTGAATCCTGGAATTGAAAATGGCATTGCTGTTCTGTTAAACAGGAATAAAACGCTTCACAGGACCATTTGCTCTACCTTGTTTTGAAAATATAAGACTTCTTTCTTCAGGATAATTACAGATATATTTTAGGAGGCCAATGCCTTATCCATTAGGCTACTGTACGGATATATTTTAAAAGAATAAATATTTACGGTGTTGGGGAATTCAACGATGTCCATAGGAAGTTGAGTCATGGCAGGCATACTTAGGAAAAAAATAGCCTGAATTTATTTTAATCTAAAGTTTATTTTCCTTTTGAATAAAATATGAGTGTCACATGAAAATCAAGTAAATATTCTTGTGTGTGGAAATGACCATGGCTGCAGGCATTTTCAGGCTAAAGGATGAAGAGAGCAACAAAGTTCTCCAGTTCCCATATGTAGTCCTGTGGCTGGGAATCACAGGAGCCACTAGGACGAACGTAGCTCCCTGAGAGGTCGGAAATACCGGGCCTGGCAGTGCTCATGTGCAAAGCATCCTGTCATTTCCTGGTGTATACCCTTCAGTGTGTTTGTCAACCAGAGTCATCATCAAGCATGTTTAGCATCCACAGTGGGGAGGACTCGGTGATGGGGTCCCTGTCTTCAAGGCGCTTACAGTCTAATAGGGACAAGAAGACGAGATCCCACTGCAGTATCATTGCTCCTAGGTTGTTGCTTCTTAGAGCATCTTCCTTCAGGATGTCTCAGCTATAGACAGGAGCCTAGAGAAAGTCATCCTGTTGGAGGAGGGAGGGGCCACATCTGCCTAGCTGAGTCACACACTGTGTACATTTAAGAAATGTCTAGGAACTGAAGAAGGCTAGCCGTTTTCTTCACCAGCAGTTTAGGTGTGAGAGATAAGCAGATTAACAGACTCTCAGGTTTGAATGCTGCGTAATTGATTTACAACATAATCTCATTTATACATAAATAGAATGATGGCACCTGCCAGGGTGTTTTTGATTATACAACTTAGCACTTAGGAAAAGATAATTTCTTAAAAGCTCACCAGACAACTCTCACTTTTGGGTGAGTCATTTTACTTTGAGCCCAGACGATCCCTCTCATTTCAGGCCCGGGGGCCTTACTCTCCGAACCTGCCCGGAGCCGGGCTGTGTGCCGTTCGCTGCTGTGCCTCCCCTCTCAGGGGTTGGAAAACAGCGGTGATTTTGTTCATGTCAAGTTCTGTGCGCACGGGTTTAACCACCTTCAGTGGCCTAGAATGACATCTGGATCTTTACCTCACACTGCTTCCTAACACTCAGGTGCTCTCTAATTCTTAATGTCCTTTTAAAGTTGTGGCAACCAAGCTGGCCAGGTGTCCAGGTGAGTTCCGACTAGAGCGGAGCAGAGAAAAAGGGTTACTTCTCTTGACGCGAATACTATGCTTCCTTCAAGTTCTTTTGCCTGGTTAGCGCACTTGCAAGTTCTCAGGTGAGATCCGTGTGGAGAGGAGCTGCCAGCAGACCCTCTAAGGCCAACAGGAGATGTACACAGAACCAGTTCAGTATGTGCATTGGATAGGAGATAGGATTTTGTTTTATAACTGTAAAAATGTTTAAAATTTTCCTGAAGGCATCCAAGTTTGTACTTGTGTTATAAATAAAATTCAATAAAAATTATAGGACCTTATGAAAAAAGGTTTCAGGCAAAAGAACACAGGCAAATAAAAATGGCTTGTTTGATAAGGTGATGGGATTCTAAATGGCTTAGGTTAGAGGCTCGGGAATCAGAACTGCGCTGTTTGCACCCCAGTGGTGAACACGGCTTCCTGGCTGTGTGACACGGAGCTGGGCAGCTTCTTTCAGCTTTACTTCCTCACCTAAAAGATGGAGCTCCAGAGAGCCCTTTCGTTATAAGATTGTTGTAAACATTAAAAAATAAGACTTACCAGTCCAAATTAATTATATTCATTAAGTTTGTGCAGTGTTTTCTATGTCAATTATAGCTCAACAAAGAAAGCTCTTTTAAACAATTAAATTGTCAAGATGTTGAAAAAAAGAAAAGATAAAAGATACTAAATGTAAAGCCCAGGCCACAACACTTATTGTGTATAAATGTAAACTATAATAATAATAATAATGATGATAAATGTTACATAATTGTTATCATAATCATCACCATCATAATAATAATTAGATACCATTATTATTATTATTATGTAATAATAATTATTAGATACCATGTCTGCAATAAATACTTCAAGTTATGCAAGGCAAGGCTGAAGACTGAACATTTGAAGTTCTCTACCAATGCTTTTAGGAAGCAGACCATGAGATGTTGTGCTGTTTGTTCAAATTCTAAGACTGAGTTTAACATAACCTCTGACTCTTCTTGCCCCTTAATCCCTGAGTCAGCTGAAATCGCTGGGTCGTCTCTGTTCGGCGGCACACCTTGCACATCCTCTGTCTCAATGCAGGGCCATACTCGCTCTCTTCACTGACCTGTTTAGTGTGACATTCTTCTAGGCCCTGAGTTCCTGGGGGGGCGGGTGCTGCTTGAGCTGGGTCCACCTCAGAGCCTTAATGACAACACATAGTGAGATAACAGAATCTCAGGAGACACAAAGGGATTACGAGTCACAGCTGAATCTAGCGAATCAAGGATCTGTGTCGTTTATTTGTTGACTGGATGAACTTGCACAATGTGGGCACTGGGCCTGCATTCTAATGAGAATGGCCAAAACTGAAACCTGTTCACACAGGGGACATTTCCTTATGAAACAGTGGATTAGCCTTTATGATGCTGTGTCATGGTAGAAACATTCTCACAAGAAAACACCTTGGAGTTCTTGCTTTAGAGGCACAGAGGGGTTAACTAAGCAGGATCCGTCACCTGACCTTGAATGCCTTTCTTCACCCATGCAGAAAAGAAAAATAATTGTGAGCCAGACAGCCAGCAGAATAGGCTTCAGCGACATGTTCCTGTGCCAGACATTTGGAGTATATCGACTGAATTGAGGATGAGGATGGTATTTTTGGTAATAGCTACAATTTCAGGATACTTATAAGAGGCCAGGCTTGGTGCTAAGTGTTTAACTTGTATGAAGCCTTTTATACCCCACAACACCCTTGGGAGGAAGGTACTCCCATTAAACGAGGCTGCAGAACCTGTATGACTTGCCAGAGGTCACGTGGCTAGTGGCAGAGCCAGGAAGAAGCAGAATGAACCAGGATAAGTTGGACTGAATGGATCACACTGTGGAAAAGGTTCATAGCCAGACAGCTCTGGAGGCCTTTCCTTTTCAATTCTCTTTATCTGGGGCCTCTGTTGTAAGTCGCTTTTGTTATTGGAAGCTAGGAGGTTGTTGACATGCATATATCACCTATTGGGGACTTTATAAAGATTATACTAAGGCAATCACTGTGATGGCTGTCAATCCTCTCTCCTGAGTTTTCTAAGTAGAAAGCATTTTTTCCCCCTCGCTTAGCATATGACATTATTTGCAAAAGAAAGCCTCGGACATATTGTGGATGTTGATACGTTAGAGATGGCTGCAGTAACAACTCAGCTGTGTTTCTTCAGAGATGTCAGTATGCTGTGATTAGCACCAAATTCAAACCGTTTCAGCAACAGGCCACCAATGAGGCATAATAGCTAGGCAGAGCAAGTCAACAGTGAGGTCCACCAAACACTGATTGAAGTACAGTATATCGGGAGTTGTGAGGGAGAAACAAATGGGTTCAGGCTTTCCCAAATGATCGAGCTGCCAGAGAGGCATGTTGATTGTAAAACTCACCATCGTAAGTGTAGATGTTGATGTTGCGAGGTTCCGGGTAGAAGCAGGAGCAGATCAAGGAGAGCATGGACAGCTCCTTCATTTTTTCCTTGTAGGCTGAAACAAAGGGCTCATGGTTAGAATCTTTTCTTTTTCTCAATTTCCTCTTAATGCTTTGGTTAAGTTGAATAGCAACCACCTTCTCCCAAATGCGTATGACCACAGATCCCACTTTGCTCTCTTTCATAGACTATAAATGGATGAAAGATTAAAACAGAACCCCAAAGTGCATATTCCTCATTACAGAGGGCATAAAGCACATTAAAGCAGGTTAGGCAAGAAGCAGGGGAAAAGGAGTGAGAGAACAGGATGTGAGAGGGATTGGGATCCAGCAGGACAGGAGGGAGAGAAAGGAAAGGTCTGGAGGAGCAGAGGCAGAAAATTAGCAGAGAGACAGGCCCATTCCAGTTCATGTGCAGGTCTGTCATATGCAAGTGAGATTCAGGAGGTGTCCTTGCTGGTTCAGCCTGAATGGCCACATTTCATTTGGAGATAGCCAGAGAACTCATCAGGGTAGCTAGAAAGCAGACCTATCCCCCACCCCAGGGACCTATGTTGCTGCTTTTTCTTCATCCCTAGTTTACTTTCTTTAGTCTTATTTATTTATTTATTTTTGTGACAGAGACAGAGAGAGACACAAAGAGAGGGACATATAGGGACAGACAGACAAGAAGAAAGAGATGAGAAGCATCAATTCTTTGTCACAGCTCCTTAGTTGTTCACTGATTGCTTTCTCATGTGCCTCAATCAGAGGGCTGCCTCAGAACGAGTGACCTCTTGCTCAAGCCAGTGACCTTGGGCTTCAAGCCAGAGACCTTTGGGCTCAAGCCAGTGACCTTTGGGCTCAAGCCAGCGACCTTTGGGCTTGAGCCAGCGACCATGGGGTCATGTCTATGATCCCACACTCAATCCAGTAACCCCGCACTCAAACTGGATGAGCCCATGCTCAAGTTGGTGACCCAGGGGTTTTGAACGTGGGTCCACTCTGTCCCAGTCCAAGGGTCCTATCCACTGCACCACCACCTGATCAGGCCCTAGTTCACTTTCTTAGGTCTCCCTCTTTCAATGTCTCTCTCTTTCAACCTGGTCTGAGACCTAGAAGGAGCTCCTTTGCTCTCTGCATAGCCTAGTTTGAGTGCCCACTTGCCCGGCAGCTGCAGCTCTGATGGGCATCGCCTTCCTTCTTATCTCTTCCTCCCCATTTCAGCTCCCCCTTTCTCTTTAAAGAGGTGTCCTTCCCAGGTGACTTTGGAGGGCATTTTATCACTGTTGTTGTCACCAGGACAAGTGAGGACCAGATAGGGATAAGAAGGTGAGACCCTCTCTCAACTCTTGTTAATTCTTTAATTAGTGAAATGAATAAATTTAAAAAATGGGAGGAAAATGATAGGTATATTGTGCCCTAACTTGTGAACAAGTATAAACAGATGGTGATGGAATAACATATTGAATCTCACAGGCGACATCTGCCCCTTGGCAGGGTCTTCTGATTATCTGTGACCCAGGGGAGATTGAGCACCTTGGGGAGATGGAAACTCAGAAGGCTAGTTTGGGCACTAGTGACAGGGACATCTTTTGTAGGCCAGCAGAAACAGACTCAACACCTGGATGCTTTAGAGCCGCAGAATATTAGACTGGGAAGGTCTCAAGAGAACATTTAATCAACTGTCCACCCACCTGACCAGCAATTTTACAAATGAAACTGGCCACAGAGGGCAAAGTCACATGTGTCCAATGACAGAACTGGGTCTCTGGTTAAAATGCAGTAAATTAATCTCAAGGTTGCCAACAATCCTCCTTCTATTTTGCCTTTCAGGTGAGGTTCAATGTGCCAAGAGGGCTGGACATGCCTGGTTAGATAAGGGTGGGGAAGGTGGTCAGGAATGGCTTCCCACTCAAGGTTGCTAGAGTCAGCAAATAGATATATATAGGACTCTAGTTAAATTTAATCCAAATATTGCATGGGACATGCTAAAACTCATTCTTAGCTTTTCTGAAATTCAAATTTAACTGGGTGTCTTGTATTTTAGCTGGCAACAAGTGCAAACAGACCTGGATTGTGAAGACTGAGTAGAGTTGAGGAAAGCAAAGGAGAGAGAAAGTATACTTATTGTTGATATTAACTTGGAGATCTAAAGAGTCCATATGGAAGATTTTATGGACTCTGAGTTCACAGAGGATTGATAACTCCAGAAAATATCATTTGCTTCCTGGTTTTTGTGAATGGCCATCCCTGAACTCCCAAAGACAGCATTGTCCTAGACTATTCTACGCTGGGTTGTCATAGACCATGCTACAATGATAGCAGGTCTTTCTGGGGCTCAATTCTGCTCCAAGATTTTGGGTAAGATATTTGGAAATTTTGCTCATGAAAAAGGATTGTGACTTAAAACATTATACAGTAGTTACATGAAAATAAGCATGGGTATATTTTATCCAAGAATGTTAGAATATCATGAATTTTTAATGTGAACTTAAAAGAAATTTAAGCTTGGTAGTTTAGTTGTGGGTCAACCCTCAGGAATATTGTTGTGAAAGAGTTTGAGAAGTACAGAGGTGGCGATGGGCTGGTGAGATCTAAGTCCTGGTTTGCTGGCACAGTTCTGGTGTAAGCCCATCAATAATATCATTTTTGCTGTCAGTCTGGCCATTACATGCATTTTAGGAATAGGGAGCTACTGAACATTTCCACATTTCCAAGGATGGTGTTACTTGACAAAAGATTCTTCTTACATTTATTTGGCCACTTTATGCAAGAAAGACCTGTCACTAGGAGACACACTTAAACAACTGAGTAAAACCTGACCAGGTGGTAGTGCATTGGATAGAGCATCAGACTGGGACTCAGAGGATCTAGGTTCAAAACCCCAAGGTCACTGGCTTGAGTGTGGGCTCACTAGCTTGAGTGCAGGGTCACGGGCTTGATCATGGGATCATAGACATGACCCCATTGTTGCTGGCTTGAGCCCAAAGGTTGCTGGCTTGAAGCCCAAGGTCGCTGGCTTGAGCCCAAGCTCGCTGGCTTGGGCAAGGAGTCACTTGCTCTGCTGTAGCCCTCTGCTCAAAGCACATATGAGAAAGCAATCAGTGAACAACTAAGGTGCCACAATGAAGAATTGATGCTTCTCATCTCTCCCCTTTCCTGTCTGTCTATCCCTATCTGTACCTCTCTCTGTCTCTGTCAAAAAAACAACAAAAAAAACTGAGTAAAGTTTAGTGGATAATGTGGTATGGCTTTGGAAAATGGTAGTGCAAAGGAGAAAGAAAGGGAAATGCAAGAGACTGTATGAAAGACACATCAATAGGAAATAATCTCTGAGTGTGGGGCCTGGGCAGGTGGGGGGATGGTCATGGGACGCTCTCCAGAAAGAGTCACTACTACTGGGTCCAGTAGGTGAGAAAAAAGGGCATGGGGTGAGGTGCTGAAATATATATAATTTGTATAAATGTTGTTTTTTTTATATTACAGAGACAGAGAGATGGACAGATAGGGACAGACAGACGGGAAGGGAGAGAGATGAAAAGCATCAATTATTTGTTGCGACACCTTAGTTGTTCATTGATTACTTTCTCATATGTGCCTTGACCGGGGGTGGAGGATGAGGGGTGAGGGGGGCTGCAGCAGACTGAATGACCCCTTGCTCAAGCCAATGACCTTGGGCTCAAGCTGGTGAGCCTTGCTCAAAGCAGAGGAGTCTGCACTCAAGCTGGAGACCTCAAGGTTTTGAACCTGGGTCCTCTGTACCCCAGTCTGACACTCTATCCACTGTGCCACTGCCTGGTCAGGCTAAACTTTTGTATTAATAAGAACAGCAAGAAATCCCAAGCAAATGCAAAGGCTATTAGAAACATGCTAATAATATCTTACTATTGATATTTCATACTTTGAATTGGCAATCATTTTTAAATTGGTTTTTGGAAACAGCCTATATTAATCTTTTCACAACACCCCAGCACCAAGCAGAGTAGTATGCATGTTTGCAAGGATGTGGGAGGTGAGAGGTAATTCCATATAATCTTTTTCATAGTTGGTTGCATTTGCTGCTAACTATAATGAAAGCAGAATGTGTATTTCTATGGTGAATTCATTTAAAATTCAACCCACATGATGTACAATGATTCTATAGCAATATCCACTCAACCTAATGATGTATGAATGGTAATAGAGTTTCCACTCTTCCGAATGGCTACAATGAACTCTGAAGTATGGTAACAGCTGCTATTTGTTGAGCACAAACAATATAGCAGGCATGGTGCTAAGCTTTTTACATGTGTTTTCTCATTTAACCATCTCAACAATGCCGAGAGAGAGGTACTATAGTTAGTCCAGACTGACAGATGAAATAAATACTCAGAGATGTGGATTAACTTGCCCAACGTGCCATAGAAGTGGACTTTCGTTTGAGCATAACTGTTCACTTCCTCCAATGATTTCCTCAGATTTGTTACACACCGCCACTGTCTGCATATTGTTTCTCACAAGAAAATAATAAGATTACTGTACATTTTCTTCACTAGTATATTAGGATTACTGATTTTTAAAATAAAGAGTCCAAAACTTTTTGCTCTTCCCATTTTTCTTTGGCATTTGTTGTTTAATGTGCAGATGTGAGTTACTGACTTCATGGCTATAAATATAGAGGTTTATAGAAAGAAAAGAACTTTTTTGGGGGGACTTGTGGATTTATGTGGTACAGATAGCTAGACATCAGAAAGAGTTTCTCAACAGGAACTCTGAGTATATATATTCTTATTATTTGAGTACGTAAGATAGAGAAAAATAGTTATTATCTAGGTATTTTAGGAAAAACGCTTTTACATCAGTTATTTGGATATTTTAAGAATCATATATTTTGGCAGGTGGTTACCTAAAATTTTTCTTTCTTTATTTCTATTTTTCCTCTGTGTGTGTGTGTGTGTGTGTGTGTGTGTGTGTGTGTGTGTGTGTAAATCTGGGGAGTGTTTTTTTTTTTCTTTGAGGAACAAAGAGTGGTGAAGGATAACAATCTAATTGTGAATATTTTATAATCAGATTAGATGTTGGGACAGATTAAAACAAGAGGTATTTTGCTTACTTGGTAAAATATGAATTAGACACACATATTTATAATTGTTTCCCCATTCTTCTAAACATATATCATAAAATCTAGGCCCTTTATCCAGCTTTCAAATATATCTTAATTTTATACATGTTATATTTCAACAATAATATAATTCATGACCATAAACCCCATTATTTTTGAACGGCCAAATAAGTTTTAAAAATTCAATTTTCTACTTCATTTGGCTTGTGTGAGAATGATCACCCAAATGAGCACTCCTACTTACCATTTTGTTGTTAATTTGATTTGAAATCAATAGAATTGTAAAATGCCTTCTGGACAAAATTTTATTTGATTTCCTCAGTTTTGGCTAATGCTGAGTGTAAAGTAACATGTTAGATTTCCTGTTAACATGGGAAAGATAGAAATGCTTTGGAAATGTTATTAATGGGCTACTTTGGGAGAATACCTCATACTCTCAGAATGGACCACACTCGTCTGTACATGACGGTGAGTACAGTCGCTTGGAGGATTGGACGGGATAGTGGACCTGTGCTGTGGATGGCTCCGCTGAAGGCACCCAAGGTCTGATGGCAGGTTCATTCTCTCTCCTTTCCTTTCCCATGTTTTCATGTTAGTCTAGTGGAAGATGGGGAGTTCTTGGCTTTAATACTCAATTTGGATTCAACCTGAACTTCTCCCTGTGAAAGCTTCCGGGCAGAGAGTACAGGAGGGAATCAGAGGGCATGTGGAGTGTGGGCTATCCATGGCCTGTGCTGGGTTTTACAGCAGGCAGACTTGCGTCGGTTTTTGAGGGATTTCAGTAAAAACGATTTCTTTATTTGAAGCATACCAATTTTCATCAACATTGGCTAGCGGCACCTCTTTTCTTAGGGAAAAAAGTCTGTCACTTCCAGGGAGAGATGTCTTTAGGACCTTGCTGGCAGTGTTCCCCAACTGCACAGTGGACAGCTGGAGAGACAGGGCTCTCTGTTAATTGCTTCTGAAGACCTGAGGCTTCTCTAGCTGAGGGTACTAAACCCTGAACCCATGCTTTACCCCTGCTTGTTCTTGTACCCTCCGCTCTCTTTGCTCCCATTGTCTGAGTCTTAACATCAATGGGAATCAGTGACGTCTTAGCTCTTTTGTGGAGCCTTCATTTTCTATCTTAAAAATTAAACTCCTGATGCTCATTTTTAACTTGTTTTTGATCATATGGTGTACATGTGCATGTGATATGTTTGGTAGTTTGACTCCTATGGGGTCCTAGAGTCTGAGATCAGATTATTTTCTAAAAGTCCAATCTGTCATCTCGTTTAGTAATACATTGGGGACCTCCTGCACTGTGATTTTCTTCTTGAAAGATGACATAGACTCAAATGATTTTATGTAAAGCACTTGCATACTAGATTGGCTTGAACTTGGGACTTAAAAAAAAGTTGGGTTGATGAATATGTAATTGAGGATTTAACATTTAAATAAAAAATAAATCCCAGATTTTAAAAAATCTATTTTAACATTTCAGCAGATCACTGATATGAGGTAATGCTCTAGCTATTTCCGCTACGATGATGTCATGCTAATTGGGTTAGTATAAATAGGGACCCCGTTTGCATTCTTCTAGTTACTTCTCCCCAAGAGAATTATGGTCTCCTAAGCTATAATGACCAAGGAGGCCTGGGAAGATTGATATTTGATTTGAAGCAGCATACTTTTTCTGCAGGGTACCAAATCAAATAAAGTGATTCTCAAGAAGGTCAAAGCTATACAGCCCATCAATGAGTTTTATAGAAACATATGAGGCTCTTAAATTTCAATAAGATTGATTTTTGGCAAAGCACTTGTGGTAAGAAAGAGAAATTGGATGACATGAATCAGTCCTTCTGATCAGAATTATAATAAGGATGGCAAATTGTGGAAACCTGGAATCTCACCTTACTTTTGGTGCCAGTTAAGCTTCTGCTGAGTTTAATGAGAATGCTACCACATTGTGCTGGGTCTTGTCCATTGTGATGAAATAAATTCTTATACTTCTCTGTGGAGATCTGATTACCCAGTGATTTACAGGCGTCATAGAATACTTTATTCTGTCTAGGTTTTAAGATTTGATCACTAAGCCTGATTCTGGAGACTGAGGGATAATTTTTTTTCTTACGTCGCCAATACTACCAGGTCATGGTAGCAAGTCTCAGATGATAGCCAATTTGGTTGGGACTTAAGTGAGACAAAGCCACAGTGAAAAAATAGTCTGTCCACCTGCATAAGTGGAGCTGTCATGAAAGAATGACTCTCCCCTTCCCTTCCCTGTCATCTTCTGAGCTGGATGTACCTGCCCTTTGAGATGGCCATGACATTCTCTGAATTGTATCTCCAAAATGGCTGAATGTGGCTCCTAAGTGATTCAAATCTTTCCCCATTACTTTTTTTTTCTTTGTTTCCAAATGAGGGGAGATAGAGACAGACTCCCGCATGCGCCTTGATCAAGATCCACTCGGCAACCCAGTCTTAGGGCTGATGCTCTGCCCATCTGGGGCCATGACCTCAACAGAGCTATTTTTAGCACCTAAGGTGGAGGCTCCGCAGAGCCATCCTCAGCTTCTGGGGACAATGCATGTGAACCAATTGAGCCATAGCTGTGGGAAGAGAAAAGAGAGGGAGAGAGAAGAAGGAAGGGGAAGGATGAAGAAGCAGATGGTCACTTTTTCTGTGTGCCCTGACTGGGAATCAAACCTGGGACATCTACACGCCGGGCCAACACTCCACCACTGAGCCAACTGGCCAGGGCCTCCCCATACCTTTTAATGTTTTGGCTGAAGAGCAGAAAAATACTTTGCATCTATTCTTAATTCAGCAGAACTCATACTTCCTATGCAGCCTAATCATTGGCACTAATGTTTACTCAATAGAGCCCTAAAAATGAAATTTTCAAATCACATTCATTAGAGGTCTATTTTAGTCATCCATTCAACAATGGTGCAATCAATGCTTATGTAACTGGTGCAGTGGGAAAAATTGAACAGTCAGGTAATAATTTTTTTTTCCCCCCGAATGAAAACAAGCTTCAGGTCTTTGCCAGTCCTATTTAAGTAACATGTCCTACAGTCACTTTGGGTCAAGGAGAATAGAATGAACAAATATATATTTTAAAAATAAAGCCTTGACAATAATAAATATTGTCAAGGCTTAGAACTACTCAATATTAAAAATATGATTGCAGTGATATTATTTCTGAGTACCTCTGGGACCATGTGAGAGTGACAGAGACTTTGAGATGTCAAGTGTTGTAGTGTTACAGTCCCGTGGGTCATTATCCTCAGCATCCATTTTCAAGACAATCAATAGCATGAGAGTGATTCTTCAAGTTAGTCTAGACATGCCATGAAACTTGCTTTTTTGTTTTGAAAATCAAGGGTGACTTCCTTAAGCTTTAGTATGTAAAGACTCATTGACTAAAATAGGACTCATCAGATCATATACTGAAATCTTTTAATTTGTATAATATTCTGTGAGGAACAAAAAGCAATATACAAAGCGTTTGCTTTGCTACTTTTATGAAACCTGGTTGACTTGGATTGGTAAGCACTATTTAGAAGAATAATTGTTGGTGATTAACTATTTATCAGAGTTACTTCAACTTCATCAAGATAGATGTTTAGCTTATTTTAATAAGTTTTTGGTTACTTGTTATTTGTTGAGAATGTCATCTTCCTTTCAATTAGCTTAGGTGATTAGTTTATTCTTTTTAGCCAGGCAAGCAGGACAAGAAATCTGGTGTTCTCTCCCAGGTTACATTTCCCTGCTCCCCTTGTCTTTGGTAGGTTGTACTATAGCTTGCCACAATGCATGATGGATATAGGCTGTGACTGTTCTTTTCAAATTTTATTAAAATTTTTTTCAACTAAAGGAATCCAATTCTTTCTAAGCTGCATAATTCAATATTTCTTCAACGTGTCTTACACTGAAAAAAAAATGTTCATCCTCAAGGCTGAATTTCAGATACTTTTTTTTTTTTTTTTTTTTTGTATTTTTCTGAAGCTAGAAACGGGGAGAGACAGTCAGACAGACTCCCGCATGCGCCCAACTGGGATCCACCGGGCACGCCCATCAGGGGGCGATGCTCTGCTGCGACCAGAGCCACTCTAGTGTCTGGGGCAGAGGCCGAGGAGCCATCCCCAGCTCCCGGGCCATCTTTGCTCCAATGGAGCCTCGGCTGCGGGAGGGGAAGAGAGAGACGAAGAGAAAGGAGAAGGGGAGGGGTGGAGAAGGAGATGGGCGCTTCTCCTGTGTGCCCTGGCCGGGAATCAAACCCGGGACTTCTGCATGCCAGGCCGATGCTCTACCACTGAGCCAACCGGCCAGGGCCTTGAATTTCAGATACTTTTATTTGCTCTACTACTTAACTTTTTTTTTTTAACCAAGTTTTTTGATTGATAGATGTTGTTGTTTTTCCCTCTCTTCCTTTGTGTGTTGCCGAGGCATTTCTGATCCTTGTTAGGTTTTTTTTTTTTTTTAAATGAGGAAATGTCTCCATTTTCTTTAAAGTGGCTGTGCATCTTATCTGTATTTTATGGCTAAGATGTGAAATAATATAGAGTATTTTTATATGTAGATTGTTATAATTAACAGTTTATAATTTGAGAAAGGGCTCTACTTTAAGCACACATTTCTATTAATATGTCTGCATTTATGTCATAAATATAATTCCTAGTTTATATACCACACATGTATATGAATTAATATTTTGAAGGAAAAGCAAAATAGTTAAAATGCTATTTTATATTGGTCAGTCAGGTGCCAGATGAATGAATGCTAATTTGATTTCTCAAGTTATCTTTCTTATTCTAATAATTAGATTCATCTAACACAGGGGTAATCAACCTTTATATACCTACCACCCACTTTTGTATCTCTGTTAGTAGTAAAATTTTATAACCGCCCACAGGTTCTACAGTAATGGTGATTTATAAAGTAGGGAAGTAACTTTACTTTATAAAATTTATAAAGCAGAATTACAGCAAGTTAAAGCATATAATAATAATTACTTACCAAGTACTTTATGTCGGATTTCACTGTTTGGCAGAATAAATCTTTATAAAACAATTTGCTATAGTTAAATCTATCTTTTAATTTATATTTTGGTTGCTCTGCAACCACCCACCATGAAAGCTGGAACGCCCACTAGTAGGCAGTAGGGACCAGGTTGATTACCACTGATCTAACTAACGTCTTATAGATTTTTTTGATTGGTACCAGAAATACTATTGACTGAAAAGGTGTCACTTTCCTGAAAGACTGAGAAGATACCACTAAACTCTAAGGGCCCACATCCTTTCCCCATGACAGTCATCTCAGGGACATTCTGCTGTAGTGTTTGGTTCTAGCATTGTCCTTGTACTTGACTACTAATGGGTGGAGGGGAGGAAGGCTAAACAGATCTAGGCAAGAAAATACCCGGAGGCCTGACCTGTGGTGTGCTGAGGGGCCGGTTCAAAACCCCAGACTTGTCTGGTCATGGCACATATGGAAGTTGATGCTTCCTGCTTCTCCCCCTTCTCTTTCTCTCTCTCTCTCTCTCCTCTCTAAAAAAATGAATAAATAAAATCTTAAAAAAAAAAAAGAAAAGAAAATACCCAGAGTTACCTTTACCTGAGAAGGAAAGATAGAGCTGAAGGAAGGATGTTGAAATGGAAGTAGGAGGCAGGAGAGAGCCAGGCAGATAGGAGGATGGAGAAGCAGGAATGAGAGATTGGTAACAGCCAAGGGGTATGAGGTTTGAATGAAACAGATGTTTTAATATGATTTTAAGAAAGAGAGACGTGTGCGTGTTTAGGGGTGCAGATGATATAATTCCCCCTTTCCTGCTGCTATTCATGAGACCTCATCAGACTTCTACATTATAATGCTTTTGGAATCAGTTTTTATTTCTATTGAATGTGATATTAAATAACATCCCCCCCACTGATTTGAGGTGGGGGGGAGGAGAAAGAGAAAGAGAAAGAGAGAGAGAGAGAGAGAGAGAGAGAGAGAGAGAGAAGGAGAGGGAGGGAGACATTAACTCGTTGCTCTACCTAGTTGTTCCATTTAATTGTACACTCATTGATTGATTCTCGTTTGTGGCCCCCATTAGGGTTTGAACCTGTGACCACATGTGCTGGGATGATGCTCTATCTTCTGAGCCACCCAGCCAGGGCCCTGAATGTGACATTTCATGTTGATGAGCCTTACTGGATAGGCAAAAGGGTTAGTTTTATTGAAGCTGTCATTTTTATTTATATATACAGTTGAAGTGGGATGAGATATAAAATATGACAGAGAAACGTAAGATGAAAATAAAGGCAAGATAAATATACTTTTAATTCTGGCATTACCCCAAATGGATTTGTCTTGGAGATACACTGGATTGGCAGCTGCGTTGTAAATATAATGTCAATTCTCCTTCTACTACAAAGAGTTATTAACTAGTGATCATCTCCTAAATTCTAAGTAATTTCTAATAGATTTGTTATTACATGTGGGAATTCACAAAGTACAAGAATTTACTAAAACATATACCAATATCAAATCATCATTCTTAAAAATAATGTTATATGTCAATGATATCTCAAAATATTGAGATTTTTACTCTAAATTAATGTTTTCATCCTTCATCCAGGGGGTTTGGAAAGGGGATTAATATATATATATAATATATTTTTATTACAAAGTGCTTAACATTCATACTTAATCCTCTGAACAACTGTGTGATTTAGGTGGCATTATTTTCCCCCTTTCATAACTGAGGAATTCATGATCTGGAACTGATGATTTGCTCAGGGATTATCAGAGTTGTTCTCTTTTATACAGAACACTAAGTAATGTTTCCTGACTGCACCATTTTTTTGCGGAACTGAATAGTACTGCTTTTAATTCTTGTAGGATTTTTCATCCTTTTGAGCTCTATGACAAGTCGCTTTTTCTTGTCACACAGAGCTTTTCCTTTTTGTAAAAGTTTTAACTTCTGGAGGCAGCTATAAACCAAACTTTCAGCACATTTGGCCACCTGGTCCTGGATTGCTTTGTGAGGTGAGCTTATTTATAACAGTTGCTGGGGGCGGGGGGGGGGGACTCAGAAGGCAGGGAATGTCAAGGTGATGTGGGTGAGGGGCAAACAGGGAACCAGGAGAAAACTCTGTACTGAGTTGTACCTCTGCCTTGTCAACCTTCTCCTGTTTTCTGTGTCTGTTTACCGGGGCAGCCTGCTTTGCCCAGCAAGCCTCTCTGGCCGCTGCTATCTTGGGCCACCTTCCCTTAAAGAAGGTTGGGCTGAGGGTAAGGTGGTGGGGACCGACTCTAACACAACTTTGGAGGAGTTAATTGCTTCTTCTCAGTCAATGTGTATTTAAGAAAAAGAAGAATTTAAAAAATGAATCTTAAGTTGGACCTAAGTACAAGCCCTTCAGAAAATCAGACACTCTTGTTTGAGCAAGTCACTGAATATCTATTTCAATTTTTATTATTTAGAAAATATTTTTCAAAAAGGAAACAGTCAGACTCAGTTCCTGACTATGCTGCTTGCTCCCTACTACTCCCTCTGAATGTGCATTGGTGTTTTCCTAAATAAAATATCCAGTCATTCCATCAATTAAAAATGCAGCTGCTTGCATTTATTTTTCTGGTTCTTGACAGATACGAATCACTTTCACAGTGATTTCAGTTAAAGACAGAGTAAGGTGTATACTCTGCCCCTGTCCTAGACATTATATGGAGATTTAAAAAGGATGGACCAGGGGATTATTTTCTAAGGAGTACAGAGTCGAATATAGGTAGGTCATGCTACCTAATTGTTCCTTTTGAACATTTCCCAGTCTTCTGTTTGCCTGCTCTCTCTCTCTCTCTCTCTCTTTTAGTTATAAGAGGAAAAGTAGTTTGAAGTTGAATGAAAAGATGATTTTTAAAGTGACAGGAATCTTGACTCATATAATCTGTACATCAGAAGACTAGAATGGACTCTGGTAATTTTGTGTTTGAACAATGATAGTGAGGAGGACGCTCACTGGCGCTTCTCAGATAAAGCTATATGACTAAAAAAAAAAAACAGCAATAAATATCAGTGTTGGGAATAAAAAGCACTAGGCAGTAGTAAAGACAATTATGGCCTGAAGGAGGGTTCCCAGGGAGATGACAGTCATTCCCTCAGTTCCATAGCCTGAGATGGGAGGGATGTCCCTCCTGTTAGCATCAGGATGTGGTAACAGTGGCATCCTCATAAGATTCTCTGGTCTCTGCTCTGCACCAGCCAGTGTACTCTAAGCCAATCTTTACAACGGAAGTTTGGAATTTATCTTCTACGAAGCCCACATTGGAAGATTATTATTTAGGTTTACTCTGAGCAGTTTTGCTGAGTGAAATTAAACTGTGTGGCTGCAGTTTATAGGGGAAGAATCTTCCTAAAGAGGGAATAGTGAGCTAAAATTTAAACTTAAAAATGCCCTCTTGTGCCCTGGCCGGTTGGCTCAGCGGTAGAGCGTCGGCCTAGCGTGCGGAGGACCCGGGTTCGATTCCCGGCCAGGGCACACAGGAGAAGCGCCCATTTGCTTCTCCACCCCTCCGCCGCGCTTTCCTCTCTGTCTCTCTCTTCCCCTCCCGCAGCCAAGGCTCCATTGGAGCAAAAGATGGCCCGGGCGCTGAGGATGGCTCTGTGGCCTCTGCCTCAGGTGCTAGAGTGGCTCTGGTCGCAACATGGCGACACCCAGGATGGGCAGAGCATTGCCCCCTGGTGGGCAGAGCATCGCCCCCTGGTGGGCGTGCCGGGTGGATCCCGGTCGGGCGCATGCGGGAGTCTGTCTGACTGTATCTCCCTGTTTCCAGCTTCAGAAAAATGAAAAAAAAAAAAAAAGAAAAAAGAAAAAAGAAAAAAAAATGCCCCCTTGTACAAGTATTTGTGGGACTAAATTTAGATAAGTTTCCTCCATTTCTTTTAGTCCAGATACAAGGATGCACAGCTAGGAGACGAACAGGTTCCCACTACTGGTGGTGCATCGCTAAACTGAGTACTTGCAGCATCGGGGGCCGTGCAGACTCTGACATGAAGGCCACAACAGCTCCATAGTAAGCACCAAACAAGTCTCTTACACGTACTGTTTTTGCAATGATTTTACTTAAAAAAAAAAAATCGCTCCCAGGTAGCATTCTTCTTCATGTACTGTATGAGAACTGCAATGATTTATTCTGATCACAGAACAACTTTTTGGAATCTTGTGATTTTTCAAAGTACTATTTCAACCTGGAGGTCAACAAAATTACTAATGAGAAAGAATTTAAAGTTTCAGTTAATGGTTTTATAGTATCACATGTAACTTCTTCTCTTAGTACAATTCCTGGAGAAGCTATGCTCCCAGATGACAAGCAAAATGATGGCTGAGATGGCATTAATTAACCTTTACATTCACATAAAAGTGTTTTGTGAGAACCAATGTACACAGAATGTTACCTTTAATCATGGCTAATAAAAATGGGTTATATAAACACAGGTTTCACTGCTGCAAATGTCTCCTTGACAAATGACAGGCCTTGACGCCTATATTAAAAGATAATTAAAAATGTTTTGCAAGGGTGGTGAAGCCTTCCCACGGAGCTCTCCTGCCTGCCTGCTTTTTAGGCAACAAGGTGAGGATGAGATTGATTACATTAAGTGTGGACGCCTGGGCTGTATATTTCTTTCAGTCCTAGATTTAGTTCATAGGACACGGTATTAGAATTGACTACACAGAGTCCGTGAAAGGAGTTAAGGATCCATTTTGAAATGTGTTAACCATGATGATAACGATTAGATTAAATCGAGATTTATTTTTCCTCCTGAACCTGGTCATCGTATGGTGTCCACGTCGGAAACCCCTGATCTTAACCACGTGCTCCATGCATTACCACCCCCAGGATCTCTTAGCTCTCTTTCCCCAGAAGCCCAAGTCATGGCAATTATTTTAATAAATCCTAGGTTAGCTATTAAAACTGGTCATCAGTGTGAAGGTATTTCCTCTTTAATATGAATCTGTGCTCAGAAAAGGTAAGATCACCTCAGGGCTTTCACTAAAGGGTGGCATCACAGATTTGCCCTCCATGGTGGCAACACCCTGACGGGGAACAAATACCACAGTCCCTGGTACTGGTTAAAGGTGTAGCTTCTGGAGCTAGATGGCCTAGGCCCAAATTCTAGGTCTGATAAACTATGTGATCTTGGACAAGTCACTTCACCTCTCTGTGCCTCAGTTTCCGCCACCCGTGACAGTACCTATCTTTTAGGATTACTGGATGGTTAGCATAGTTAATATGGGTAAAGTGCCTACCAGGTTATGTAAGGGTTAAATCAATCAATAAAAGTTACTTCTTACATTTTGAAAACTTTGTGCCAGAAAAATGATTCTTGAAAGAAAGCAATGTCACAATAAAATTGTTGATTAAAGGGCCAGTCAAAAAAATTTTTTTGGCTCATTCCTAAAGGCCCTCAAGATTGGATTTTTGTAATCTCCAAGTGAGGCACACATACAGCCACCGAAGACTGCTAGGCTTGAATGTCTAAAAACACATATTACTTTTGTAATGCTGTCTTAGCGGTTGTCTTCTTTTTTTTAAAAATTGACCAGGAGTTGCAAAATTGAAAGTTCCTAGCTTTTGAGAGACCCTGAAATGAACAGTTAACAACAACAGCAAAAGAATGGATAATGAGTTTTATTTTAATCCAGCTTCATGTTGAATAAGAGTTATCCTACCAACTCTGTGGCCAGTTTTATTTGGGATGGTATTTTTAGTACTCTATTTGGGAAACACTGTATTTCTAATTTGAGATATTTTATGTGCAGTGTCATTTTTGCGGGATAGCATTTTCAGGAATGAGGTAATGTTTGCGTGGCCAGTCACCCACTGCACAGGGGGACTGACATGTGGTGTCTTTGCTGAAAGTTCTCCAAGAGCCATTTTCCCCGTTGGGGTTGACATTTTTAGAAAGTATCAAAAAAAAAAAAAAAAAAAAGGAAGTCCTTTACTGACTTAGGAAAGCAAAAACACACAGATAATCTTTTTTCAGATCTACAGCCATACTCAGTTATTGATTTTCTCATGTATTGTCCAGGAAAATATTCTGTTAAAAAATATGGTCAGTAGTGGGTATGGGACATATTGAAAGGAAGTTGTAGAGCAGTTCACTCTGTTTTCATTGCTTTAGTATGTGGAGGATTTGTAGTGAATTAGCTGTGCAGCAAATGGAGTTACAGACTTCTGCATATTACTCTATGACTAAAAATTCTGAGTTGAACTTACTGTTTTATAAATAACAGTAAGTTAGTGATATTTGATATTGGTTTATTAATCCTTCTCAACTGTGGCATAAGCCACATTCATTTTTTTCTTAGACACACACACACACACACACACACACACACACACACACACACAGAGCCAAATTCTCATTTTTGACATTTCTCTTGAAGGTCTTCTGCTCACTCCTATATTCTGCAATAAGAACATATAGTTTTAAATCCAATTAAGAGAGAGTGATGGCACAAAGCATATAACTTCAGAGGAGTGAAGTTCCTGAATGTATGAGTTTGGAAGTGAAGTATTTTATAAAGTTTGCCACAGATTTGAAAATGTTAAGGCATGATACTAGAGCTGATTATGAAAGAAATGTGTTTATCACAAACTTTATATTTCTAAAACTGATGTGTCTGGTGGTTAGAATCAGCAGACAGTTAGAATCCTCTTGTTAAGAATGCAGACTGTTTAGTCTCAAACAGACCAAAATTCATATTTTAACAAAAATCACAGGTGATTCATGTACACATTGAACTTTGAGGATTATAGTCATATGAAACTATTAAATACTTTACAAATGGATTATAGTTAATGCAATATAAGAGAAAAAAATGCCTTACCAATGCAAACGTTAAAAAACCTACTTTTGATGATCTTATAAATGAGTTATGTTAGTTTTTGGTATCTCCCCTCAGTGTCACGTTGCACCTGTTACCTACTCCCCCACAAACTCCTGAAGGTGGCCCTGACACTCAAGTATGTCCCCAACATCAAGCACATTTTAAATAAAGGAATAGGTAAATGATACCTTTGATTACTTATTCATTTATTTAAACATTAATATATTCTGTTTCTAAGTAATTTTACTATTACTATGGACCATTTTCTATTTATTCATCCACTACCTTCCCAAATTAACATAAATATTACACTAACAATGTAATGAAACTAGAAAGTAAAACCAGGTTCATATCCCTTTTTATCCACTAAGGTTAAGCATTGCATTAACTTATCAAAGAAGCAACTGAATAAACCAATAAAAAAAATTTCATGATAAACCAGTACAGTACAGGTATTTGAAAGTGGGTTTAAATTAATCTACCTCTTTAGAGAACTGAATTGCCCTCTAGTGGGGGAAAAAGTTAATGCAGTCTCTAAGGTTTCCAATTGAGAGAACCAGCAGAAGGAACCACCCTCCACCCTGGAAACATCTGGGTCACTGGCTGATTTGGTTTTGTCTCCTTGTCTGGCAAATTTCTTGTATTTTTCATATAAAGTCATACAACCTGTGACCACAGACTAACGTGTGTTTTTCCAAAACCAAAAAGGGAATTGGTGTGAGCTGGAGTTAGCTAGCGGCAGCTCGGTGTGGCCACGCCCAGAGCAGGCAGCCACCTGCTGGGAAGGCAGCTGTACCCAGCAGAGTGGAGGAACCGGCTACCCAGTCGGAGTGGGGACATAGTCAGTCCTGTTCCACTGGAGTGAAAAACAGGGATGATTGATAAATCATGAATTTTCTTTCCTGAAGATGGTCTGGATTTATCAATGAGAAATATCCTCAATTAAATATGTAATTGATTCATCTTCCATTTAATTTTTGATTGTACAGATTTAACTTAAAATTACGATTGATAGCAACTACTAAACATGCACGGACTCAAATAAATATTTTGATCCAAATAGTAGAGGGTGGAAAAGTGTTTAATTGTGCGACTCGGCTTGCTGGCTCTCTGAGAGGACATTTCCTGAATCTGAGTGAAATACCGCCTGCTACCTGTTCATCACTGCGGGAGAAAACATATCGGGCCAAGTGATCAAAGGCTGATTCCACAAGCTATCTATTAATAATGGGGAAAAAAACCCCAAAGTAAGTAAATGTGTCTCTAATGCAGCAAATAAAACCCTGCTTAGAAAATGTCAGTGACTAAAGGCAGAAGCAATTTCTCTAACAATAAAATTCTCCCCTCCCCCTTAGACTAGAATAAGTCACTACAGACTTGTACATCACATCACAAACCCTTGTGAATTTCAGCTAAACAAAATTCTAGATTTCAGTATTGCAAACCACCCAATCTTAACTTATTATTTTAAAATATACTGTACTTTCCAAAGAATTCTAACACGCACAGACAAATACCACCTGTGCATTAATTTATATCATCACACGACTGAACTGCATGGGGCTACATGGAATCATATAATGCTGGCTGCAGGCTCAACTTATTCACCTGGTATAACATTATATACATATGTATTAAACTACTGCTATTTCTTTCACTTTTATCCTGAAATGCTGACCAAACCCTGATCTTCTCACTTCTATTATTTATATATCTATTCAGGAGGTGCCCACTTCATTAGAGGAGGTATGGGGAATATTCAGTTATCCAATGCACTTAGTGCAACCATGCTGAATACAATAATTGTTTAATGAATCAGGGAAAAAACACCCGCCCTGGTGATTAATTGATTATGCTTTGCAACTGGAATGATTTCGAAATCCGTTATTTTAACATTGTAGAGGTTGCGCTTCCCTTCGCGATTTGCAAGCGCAGCTTACTCATGGCAGAAAGGACCCTTGCATCCGTCGGATTTGGGGTGGGGTTTTTATTAATGGCACAGTGGCTGCCATTTCACGAACCATGTTTCTAAGTAGAATTGAGACCATATCAAGAATCAGCAACGGGAAGAACAGTTTTTTTTGGGGGGGGGGAAGTTAAAATTTTGTGCATAGCCTATATTTATGGATTTATGGATATAACTTTATGGAACGCATGCTGGAAATCCTAGTATCTCAGTTATATGTGCATATTTTCATTCATCTGCAGCCACGATTCTCTGCGGAGAATTTTTCAGTAATCTTTACTTAGCACGTCAAGCCCTGCCCTTAGCAAGCACCTGCACGTATATCCGACTCATAAACACATATATAAACTCGACAAAACCTGAAAGTACGTTTGCTTTATAACGTGACATTAGCAACCAGAGACAGAATTCCTTTTTTGGGGGGAACAGTGGGGGATGGAGGGAGGAGTAGGAGAAAGAAGAGTGAGCTCAACAAGGGTTAATTCTTAACCAATGCTATAATTCCAACCTTTTGAACAAATAAGGCTCCTGAGTCACTGAATAATAATAATGATGGGTTGAGACAATAACAACACTGAGAGTGATGAGTTTTTAGCCGCATCCCCCCCAGCCCCCTACAGCGAGCGGAAACCTCTCGGCGCTGAAGCAGAGTGCAGAGCCTGATCACTCCCATCCCCCATTCTCATAACTATCCTGGATTTAGGAGTGGACCTTGGATTGTGAGAAACGGGGGTAGCTCGGGACACTGCGCAGAAACTAGTTTCCCTGGCTGCACCCGCGGGGGCGAGCAGAGCACCCAGCTGCAGGGCAGGGAGCGCCCGGCTCGGTGGTGGCTCCAGAGTGGAGCGCGGGCGCCTCGAGGGGCTGGCGACTCCAGGCGCCCGCTCTCCCCGTGCGCCCCTATCGGCCACGGCTGTCAGTCCAGCCCTACTTAAGGCTGGGTGGGGCCGAGCCACACCCGTTTCTAAGAGCGAGGGTCCCTCCAACGGAGACTGCCCAAGGGGTCCCCATTCCGGGAAATCTGGGATAACAGAGCGTGAGCTGTGGGAAAATAGTCCCCACCTCGGCGGGCTGAGGGGGCCAAGGAGAGAAAACCCTCCCGCATCCCTGGGTAAGGGTCACCTCTGTGGTATCCCACCGTTTGGGGTGGGGCTGCTGCGCCTTTGTGTGGCCGGGCGGGGCTCCAGCCAGCCTTTCTGCAGAGCTAAGCGGGGTAGCTGAGCACATTGGGGGGTTTCCAGGCTGCGAGGCTGAAAAAAGGGGTTCTGGGACTGCGGAGCTTCAACCGTCTCCCCCTACCGCCACACAGCCCCCACCTTTGCAGTCCAGACTCTGAGCCCAAGGTCTTCCCAGCTCCCGGCGGAGGGTGGGGCAAGGGCGGAGCTGGCCGGGGCACAACCCGCGGCTTCTCCCAGCTCCTTACCGTACTAAGTCCCTGGGGAGGTAGCTCCCAGCCACGGACCTTGGGCCCCTTGCTGCTTGTCCACCCGAGAGCCACTAAGCCCTGGAACCAGAGGGCATTCCAAGTACAGGGCAGGTTGGAGATGGAGGCCTTGGATACAGGCTCCTTCGGGCTCCGTCTCCACTGTCTGCCTCCCTGATCTGGTTTGAGCCCGTGAAAATTACCAATATTTGGCCCCATCTGACCTACAAAACGGATTGTTTCACGTAGCTCAATTTAAGACCTTGACCTCTTTTGTATCTGTATTATATATATACACACACATCTCTAGGTTCCAGAAGCTTTTCCTCAAATGATCAAAGGAGTTTAAAAGAATCCTTTATCTGCGTCTATGCTTAATCACCCTATGCAACGTGGTTTTGAAAAGAAATACGTTAACCCACTTTGCCCTCTCTCTGTAAAAACAGAACAATGAGGCCAGGGCGGGGAAGGGGGCGGACAATGGTCAGGTCGCACTCCCCAACCAAGGCTGAGAGTCGGGAGTCTCCGTTTCGAGCACGGGGCTGGGTCCCCCCGGGCTGGAATTCTGTGCGCGGTGCTGGCGCTGCCCACCAGGCCCCCTTTGGGCTGAAGACATTGCACCGGGTTTGGTGGGTGGGGCGCCGCCCAGGGTGGGGCCGTCCGCATTGTGCGCCCGGCCCAGTGAGGCAGGTGCCTCCCTCAGGGACCCTGCGTCCTCACACAAAGAAACTCCACCCCAGCTCCCGGGAAACCACTGTCCCTGCACCCCTCCCCACTGTGCGTCCCCGCCCCTGCAGCTGCCCACTCACCCCTCCGTGCCCTCAGCGACTTCCTCCCTCCTTCCCCTCCCGTCCCCTAAAACAAAGGAGCTTGCTCCCCCCCCCCCTGCCCTTCCCATCCCGCTCCGAGCCCCAGGACTAGAGCCCCCGGACTAGTGGTTTCTCCAACCCCTGAGACAATACCATAAAAGCTGCCCATTCTCCACCCCTCCACCCCGTCTCCACCCATCTTTCAAACAGCCTAGATGGGACCGTTTTGACTTTGCATTTTTCTTTTCTCCCTCGCCCCCTTTCTCTTCCTCATTTTCTTTTCTTTCTTTCTTTTTCTTTTCTTTTTTTAAAACTAGATAAGAAATCAAGGTCGTTAGAAAGCACTCTCCAAAATTTTCCTTAACCCCACTTAAGGCAAATAGTAAAGGGAGCCCCCTCCCCCCATGAATGAGCCTTAATTTAAATACAACAACATAACAATCCCTACTCAAGGGAAGGCAACTTACCTGCTTCTACTTTTAAAAAGAAATTCTTAGCTTTAGATTGCCAAGGACCCTCCCTTTCTCTTGGCCCTCCCCAAATCCCCAGAGCCGCACCGACCTTCCTGGTGCTGTTACCCTTAGTGTCTTTTTTCTCTATAAAATATCTTCGGGTGCCTTCAAAGCGCTCAGAGGGAAGGTGAGGGTGGGCGTCAGGGCAGGCTAAGGGAGAGCGAGGCGCTACCTTACCCATTGCTGTTTTAGCCATTGTAGGGATGTGCAGATGCTGAGCGGTGGCGAAGGCGAGGGGTCCAGCTACAGCAGCGCGAGCAAGAGAGAAGACTGAATAAGGCACTGAGTCTGCAGAGTGGGACCGTGCGAGAGAAAGAGCAAGAGGCAGGAGCCCATGAATAATTATCACCCAGAAGCTCAAGCAGATTGGCTCCCAAGGTCCCCTGACATGACTCGCACAGAGTCAGAATCTCTGAGCATTAAATATTGATTGGCCAGTGGTGCTGGAGTACAAAGTACCAGAATGCAGTTTGAAATGGAAATCAGTCCTTCCCCTGCGGCTCCCCCTGTTTTGAGGGCCTGGTAGTACAGTCCAAGTAGAGGGGAGCCTTAGCCCAGAAGGCTCTTAGGAGCTAAGAACTGGGCTGTGCCTACCTGGGAGCCGGAGGCTCGACTGAATTCACAAATGTTTCATTGCACAAATAGTCATACACAAGGGGAAAGGATTCAGAGACCTGAGAAGTTTTCACAACATTCTGGCTGTTGGAAACATCTGTTTCCACACTGTTTTACTTGTTCATCTTTTCTTTTTCCTCTGCCCACGTTTTCGTAGATTCTTGTCTCCCAGGGTGACCCCATGTCCTCTGTGTGGAGACTCAGAGCAGAACTGCAACTTTGTCATTTGTCTGTAGCACAGCTGGACTCAGATGTCTGGACTCTTGAGGATAACCTCAGCAGAGCAGGGTCTGATGTTTTCTGTTCTTGGTACAGAAGGAAGGGGTTGCCTGGGAATAGGGATAGGTAGTTATGGTTCACCTGGGCAACTCATGGAAGAGGATGAGAGTTAGCCTCCTGAGCCTGTGTTCTGTCCATCTGGCAACAGGGTAGAAACTGGTGGTCTGGTCTACCCCCCCCCCCCCCCATATTATGGCAGAGCCACAGGTGGGCAATGCCATGCTTGCCTGAAAATGAGGTTGCTGAAACGTGAGGTTGCTTTCCGGGTCTCAGAGGTGAACCTTTCCCATTGAAAGCTCAGTACAAATAAAGGCCTGGTCTGGAGCAGGATTTTTTTTTGATATGCAGAGACTCTATTGATCTAGGCCAAGGATAGATGTGTTCAAGTTTCTGGTTGAGCAGTATGGTATGTGAGGGTCTCTGAGATCAATTGCAAAAAAGTTACTTCTCATGTCATATGAGGCATTCATTAATTCATTCATCAAATGACACTTGTCATTTGATAATTCACTCATTTTCACCTGGCTCACATAAATATTCACTGAGTACTTACTATGTACCCAGAGCTAAGGATACAACAGTGAGAAAGATGTTAGGCTTACTCTCATGGAGCTTTTAATCACTGTTAGTTTAACACTCCTGTGGCTTTGCTGAAACTCCCTCCAGTCTAGATTCATCCTGAAACTGTGGTTTTGACATCTGACAAGGGGCAAAGGTTTGCTAGTTCCATTGCATTTGAAGTTAAAACTACAGCGTAACACATTTTCGAAATCTTGAGAGTATACAAGAACCCGGCAACTTAATTTTTTTTGCAGAAATGATTAGAGTTTTTCTCATGAGTAAAATAATTTCTTAGCAGCTTCTGCTAAACCATGTTTCAAAAATTTCTTCTAGCCTCATGATTATAATTTGCAGTTTTAAATGCCTAAAACTGTTTGAAAATTATAGGGCACTCTCCTTGGTGCTGAAATAAATTTCTTCACCTCCTATTAACTTGTAAGACATTTTTAATCCCACGGACTTTTTGCAGCTGAGGCTGTTCTGGCCTGCTGAGTCACAGGAAAAACAAAAGATAAAGTGGAGATCAATACAATTATTTCTTGAACAGGAAGATTAGAAGTAATTTTTTTCTGTCATTGTATAGTTCTGTGACTATGACACAGCAAGAGAACAGTATGAAAGTTGGCAGGGTCTGGGAATAATCATTTTCTGCATCTCTGTGGTCATTCCCTACTTTAAATGTGAACTGACTCCCTCTAGTGAGAACAGTGACCAGTCAGGCCATGAGGGATCTTCAGCTGGTCTGGGTGACTAATGTCTTCAAAGTACCTATTCTTCTTCTCCCCGCCACACCCTTTACTCTCAGGCTATGTGTCATCTCTACACATTTTGTAGCTTCTTCAGGGGAAAAAAGTCCCTAAGTCATGGCACTAATGTCTTTAAACAACTATCATTGGCGGTTGAACAAGATGTATTCCACATTTGATTGCCACGAGTAGAACAAAACAAAAGAAAACATGCATTCCACTCTCCAGTCTCTCGTTCTCCTGTGAACGTTACTTACTGACGGATAGAACTGTGAGAGGGAGATTGATACAGGCAGAGGCAGTGTCTGCTGTGGGACTCTTCTGTTTTTGACTTTCTGGGTTCTAGATACCTGAACTCAGATCTGTGTGATCTTCAAATAATGTCAAGCAGGAGAGAAGGTAGGTTAGTATTATTTACTATAGACTATAAAGGCAGTATGTCAAGTTTAATGGGCTAAGAAAAACTAAATAAACTCAAAGATATGAGTTTTAATCAATTATTAGTTTTTTTTTCTTTTCATTGTCCATCATGTATTTCAGCCTAAGAGAGCAGAGGCAGAACACGAAGAAAGAAATGATCTCATATTTAAGTATTTATTTATTAATCATATAGTTGTTCATGTAATTCACTCATTGAGCAAATACTTATTTAATAAAACTTTAGACTTTAGTATGAAATCAATGATCTTTTCCTGAATGTCTAAAAAATATAACATAAAGGAAAATAGAAGGCATATTTCCTTAAGAAAATTTTTATTACTTTTGGGATGAATGTTATCTCTTGTTTGTCAGTTAGAGTCCTTTTGTTTGCAAAGGATAGGAAAAAAAGTAAACCACCCAAACTGACTTCTTTAACTCCAGAGGCATTAATTATCAGAGTGAATCCCAGAGATCTGGATATGAGAGCCATCTTTCCCCAAAGCAAATGGTCTTCATGGGGACAGGCAGATCCCAAATAAAAGGAAAGGTACTAGGCCTATACATTGTAAAATAAGGATAATGATACCTGGCTTGCAGGATTCCAGTACACCGAAGGGTTAGGTGACCATATATAAACTACCTAAGGTACCAGAGATATTTAATAAATGGTGACTATTCTGTTTATGGCTTTCAGTATATTTGAACTTTGTAAGGGTAGGGACTGGGTAGTGTTTATATTTACATTCTTTTTAGTGCTTGGCTTCCTGATTCACATGGTAGATGAATACTTGTGAAACAACAACAAAGCATCATTGAAAATAATTCAAGACAACTGTACCTAGTGAAGTCACAGAAATGCTCCAACCACCTTTCTCTGCTTCAAGCATGTTGGGAGTGGGCACTAGGTTATTTAATGTTATTTATTTATTTATATTCTGCCCCATTCACAAAAGCACATAGGTGGATGGATAGAGCTGATGTCCATAGAAGATCCCTGTGAATTTTTTATTTTATTTATTTTTTAAATTTTTATTTATTCATTTTTAGAGAGGGGGGAGAGGGAGAGAGGGAGACATTGATTTGTTGTTGTTCCACTTATTTCTTCATTCACTGGTTGATTCTTATCTGTGCCCTGACCAGGGATTCAACCTGCAACCTTGTAATGTCAGGACAACACTCTAACCCTTGCAGATTTTTGAAAACTTTAACAGCAGTAAGAGGAGGTTGTGGAATCAGACACATGCTTAACAGGTTTTAATTCCCGTGGGTTATAGCGCATTGTGTATTCTCTCTGGGTGGAGGCCTGAGGTGTTGGTTTCTGTACAAATTGGAGAGGAGCAGTTGCTTTGGAGGGTTAGCTGATGTCATTGAATGTGGTCATCTGATTTTTGGCTAATAGTAATCAAATATCTGGATTCCTTGATTATTCAAGAATCCTAAAGTAACTATTAAAAGTTAGTAAGATATAAAAACTACTGTTAGAGTTGAATGAATTATTTCAATCTGATCTCAGCTGATTACAAAGGAAGTTTGTGAAAAATAAAACACTATAGACATTTCTTTAGGTGGTTGGAAAGGCAGTGATAGTTAAAGCTATCTGGAGTTCCAGCTGAAGTAACACACGTGAAAGATAGTTAATTCACTGACAGTTTGATTATTTTGCCATATTTAAACCCCTATAGATTAATGAAAAATAAAAAGGGCTAGCCAGCCTTGGCCGGTTGGCTCAGTGGTAGAGCGTCGGCCTGACGTGCAGGAGTCCTGGGTTCGATTCCCGGCCAGGGCACACAGGAGAAGCGCCCATCTGCTTCTCCACCCCTCCCCCTCTCCTTCTTCTCTGTCTCTCTCTTCCCCTCCCACAGCCAAGGTTCCATTGGAGCAAAGTTGGCCCGGGCGCTGGGGATGGTTCCATGTCCTCTGCCTCAGGCGCTAGAATGGCCCTGGCTGCAACAGAGCGATGCCCCAGATGGGCAGAGCATCGCCCCCTGGTGGGCATGCCAGATGGATCCCGGTCGGGTGCATGCGGGAATCTGTCTGTCTGCCTCCCCATTTCCAACTTCAGAAAAATACAAAAAAAAAAAAAAAAAAAAAAGGCTAGCCATCCCTTAATAGAATCACCCAATATGGTTTATTTAAAAGGAAGGTCATTCCAAGAAGAGGAGTTAGTGTCCTTATTAACAATGAAACCCATGTGGTGCAGAGGCTTCCTAATGTGTTCAAGTTGTTTCTGCAATAAGTGAAGATATCTTATGATTTTCCTTTTGATCAGTTATTTAAAAATGAAGAATGCCTAATTAATTATTACATCCTTCTTTTTTCTTTTACCTAGGGTTTTCTTTATGGCCAAATGGAACTTGGACATATTCATAATTAGTATAATTTACCCTGATGCAAAATGGCTTATTTGAAGTGAGTAAGTCTTATTGATGGTTTCATAACTGAACGTCTATGAAAATGAACTTGCTCTAATCATAAGCAGGACTTGATAGAAATTTGGTAAGTTGAATGTTTACATTAAATGACTAATGTTGAATAAGTATTTTCTTTCTTGACAGCAACGCTTTCCTTCTCCCCATGAGTTGATTCACAGTTGAGTTCCAGGAGAACATTAGTTGGACACCAGTGGGGCCGGAAGGTTGCTTTCCCTCAGGATCTCATTGAGCATTTCAGTTCACAAAGCTCAAGTGAGAAAATGCTAAAGGAATCTAGGAGAAGTATGACTCATATTTTATATTTTAAACAGAAGCCCCTCTATGACACTGCCATTAACATTAGTTGCCTTAGAACATTGTTTATTTTAAATCACTGCTGGAAGGAAGGGGAATTAGGGAAGAGAGAAGCCAAAGCATTTTTATTATACTGCTTTCCCAGGACATATTCCTATTAATCATGTATTCATTCATTCTCTGACCCCTTGAACTTCCCCCACCCCCATCCCACTTTATTATCAAATAGAATTGAATTAATACATCATGTAAGTAGTATTTCTAAAAAGCTATTTCATCAAAAATTCAATTTGATGGTAACATTAGCCTTGAGTTCAACTATAGACAATAGAATCTCATTCTACTTTTTCTCCTCTTGATAAACTCTTCCTTTTGTTTTTTTTAAAAAAATAAATTGCTTCCTGAATCACAGGGTAATTACACCTAACTTTTCAGGAATTTATTTTAGCAACAGCAACAAAGGAGCAATGTGCAGATTAGGTAGGAAATGCTGCCTATTGTGGCAGAAGAGAAATTGCCCACAGATCTGCTATTTGAGTTTATTTAGAATGTGCGCCTGACCTGTGGTGGTGCAGTGGATAACGCATCGACTTGGAAATGCTGAGGTCGCCGGTTCGAAACCCTGGGCTTGCCTGGTCAAGGCACATATGGGAGTTAATGCTTCCAGCTCCTCCCCCCTTCTCTCTCTCTGTCTGTCTCTCTCTCCCTCTCTCTCTCCTCTCTAAAAATGAATAAAGAAAAAAAGAAAAAAAAGATTCAGAATGTGCAGGAAATGTTCTCTTTTGGAAAGAGGATTCCAAAAACAAATCCATACTTATACATTAAATATTTACATCCAAATAAAAGAAAATTATATAGGGAAATCTTTGTGATGAACTTTTTCCAGTGGACACAAAAGAAGAGAGAGCAAATAGTGAACTTGTAAATTTATCAAGATTTTCTTCTATTTTCTTCTTTTTCTCCATCTTTGCTGAATTCTTTAAGAAGAAATCTCAGACATCATTTAAATCCTCTCTTACTTATGCATCTTTAAAAATATGAACCTTTCCCAACATAAGTACAATTATATTATTACACTTAAGTTTAATAATAATTTATTAGGATTATCTAATACCTGGTCCATAATTATATTTTTATGCTTAAAACTGCCTTTTTACAGTTTCTTTGTTTGCAGTAGAACCCAAATATGGTCCACACATTCTGTTCAGTTTAATGTCTCTCAAATAAATCTTTTTTGATCTGGATTAGACCTCTCTCTTTTTTTTTAAACTCCTGCCACTCAGTTACTGCAGAAACTGTGTCTTGTATTCTGACGTTATTGCTTCTATGTGGTCATTTGTTTCTGTGTTCCCTGTAAATGGAGGTCAAGTTCTTTGATTAGATTCAGGATCATCGCCTCAAAGAATAATCCAGATGTATATTCAATTCAGTGAAGAAAGCACAGCTGATATTTACTCATGTGGTACAGATCAGTTCAGAAACCTAGGGAAAGGAGAATTTATAAAAGCAGCAGCAATCAATGGGCAAGCTGATTAGTTAAAACTTATCGGGGGACACTTTCCTTGAAGCAAACAAGCATTTATCAAGGAGGGACTGGCTATTTTCAGGCGAGGCAACCTTACTTATTTACAGGTTTTCTGAGAAATACTGTGCCTAAAAGTGCTGTGTTTTATTCTGAGTGTAGCTACTGCTGAACTCTCAGCTGGTTTGTAAGATGGCACCATTTTTCTGTTATGGTAACTTTGCCCTCCTTTAGGTCAAAGTCAGCTGAGTGGTCCATGATGGCTTCCATTGCTTTGATGCTGAAGCATCCATGGGGGGGTCAGCCTAGCATAATGGAAGTGTGGGTTTTTTTAAGCATATCATTTATTAGAAAAGGCAAGAGGTCTGAGGACAATCATAAATACTAAAAGAAGTATTTATAATCCCACTTGGCCTTTGGTTTTAAAAAATTTTTCCAGTGACGTGTGTGTGTGTGTGTGTGTGTGTGTGAGAGAGAGAGAGAGAGAGAGAGAGAGAGAGAGAGAGAGAGAGAGAGAAAGAAAGAGAGAGAGAGAAAGAGAGAGAGAGAGAGAAAGGGTAGAAAGAGAGAGAGAGAAGAGTAAAGAGAGATAAAAGCACCAACTTAGTTATTCCATTTAGTTGTGCACTCATTGACTGCTTCTCATAAGTGCCCTGACCAGGGATCAAACCTGTAACCTCAGCATGTTGGGACGATGATCTAACCAACTGAGTCACCCAGCCAGGGCCTGCCCTTAGTTTTTCATTGGTCTAAAACCAACAGGAATATAAGTCCCATGGATCAGTTTGGCCAGCCTTAAAAACTATGTGCTCCCACCCCCAATTAACAAGTCCCCCTGTCCTGAAGTGTTTACACAGGTGTTAGTGATTGTATTGACTCAGTCTTTGGTTGGCCTGTAAATAGCCAGGAACAATTTTATTAGCTGGGACTATTGTAGGAAACAAATTTTTGTGGGTTGAGTGGACTTCGAAAGCTTACGCTCTTTTATCTTTCATTGGGTTACAGTCAGTTATAAATTGTGGATAGCGCATCTCAGTCAGAGGAAGAAGTCCTGTGATATCTGGTGTTGAGATGCGGAAGGACTTGTTTTAAAGTACTCAGAAAGGCAGTATTATCTTGTTAAAGTGTAGGTCATATTTTGAAATCATTAGCATGACATTAGTCCCTCTAATTATATAGGAAAAAAGCCATCCTTTCAGGACATATTGACAGGACATAAAGCTCATGGGTTGTTGCCTGTTGCTGCCTGACTGTAATTGGTCTAGTTGAGAAAAAAAAATACGCTTGGTAGATTTAACAAATCATGTAGTGGTTCTCAATTGATTTATGACAAAATAGTTGAATCACAACTTTCATTATTAGTCACCTGTCCTTTTCTGTTCTTGACATGCCATGGAGGACCTTGAGGCCCTGGATATATATATATATATATATAACCGACATCAGTGATTGTGGGAGCCCAAGAGTTCAGTTGAGGCATGTGTGTTAGTTAATTCTTTTTAGAAGGGTCTGGGCCAGATAAGAAATCCCACAACTAACACTGTGGATAGCTGTGGCTGTTGTTCGTTGCAATTGTTTACATATTTCTATAAATTTCATGCTTCTGGAGGCTTTTAGGGGGCCTGGGATTAAATAACCAATGAGAATAGATATTCAGAATATAAGATCCTTAGTACATTTGCATTGGGAAGTATAAACCCATATTGTGGAGTTGAAGAGCAGAATTAGTGGTTAGAAATACTTGAAATGGTCTTTTTCAATATAATTCTGAGACTAACCTTCACTGGTGTCTTTACATACCGGTGTGTGTTGTATAGGGGTACATTCCCTGGCCTCTCTTTAGGAAATGTACTTTCTTGGGCATGAGTCAACATATGACACTAAACTTTGCAAACACCTAACAAGATCAAAATTCCTCTGTAAATATTAACTGTATTAATTTTAAATACCATTAGTACATAACTTCTAAACACAATGCTTTGATTATATAACCTCAGTTTAAAGACAATAAAACTTCAAAAAAAAAAAAAAAAAACCAAACAAACAAAACAAAACCCAAAATCTTCAGAAAACAAAACCTTGAGCCTTGAGCACTTCTCAGTTCCTTCCTATTTGTAGAGTATGGGTGTGGCATTTCTGGGACCATGTTGTATATATACAGTAAGATCGAGAAACTGAGTCAATATAAAATCTTACTGTTGGGAGCTAAGCTTGTCTCAGTGGGAGAAGAAAGATACAAATAGGTATTAGAGAAGGTAAGAAAGATTGATCAGTTGATATAAGAATTCATACTATAAAAGTATACACACATTCCAAATTCATGATTTACCATATGCCATATTTATAATAAAAGTCTGTATTTCTTAGCTCTATCCACTGAATAGAAGTGATTACACCCTAATACAGTAAGGTCAGCTAGCACCCAGATTTGGGTTTTCAAATACCATTTTCCATCAAATCCTAGAGCATAATAATCTTGTCAAAGTACAGGTCATGTTTTTTAAAATTTCTTTTTTCAATTTTTTAATTGTTTTAGTGACAGAGAGACAAAGACAGAGAGAGATAGGCAAGGACAGACAGACAGGAAGAGAGAGATGAGAAGCATCAATTCTTTGTTGTGGCACATTAGTTGTTCTTTGATTGCTTCCTCATATGTGCTTTGACTGGGGGACTTCAGCAGAGCCAGTGACCTCTTGCTCAAACCAGTGACCTTGGGCTTTAAGCCAGTGACCTTTCAGCTAAAGCTAGTGACCATGGGATCATGTCTATGACCCCACACTCAAGCCGGTGAACCTGCACTCAAGCTGATGAGTCTGCACTCAAGCCAATGACCTCAGAATTTTGAACCTGGGTTCTTAGCATCTCAGGTCAACGCTCCCACCATCTTGTCAGGCACAGGTCATACATATATTCATTCTATATATCTAATGCATGCATTCTATATATCTAATGCATGTATTCTATATATCTAATTATATAGAAAATAATTTCCCTAAGATTTTATATTGTGGGGACAAAAATTTATTGATATTAGAGAACAAACACTCTGGATGGTTTTAAGAAAACCATGCTATGGTGTCTGAATAGCTTACAGATGTGGTTGACTCTAAGGCTGGGACAGGGAGAAGTCAAGACGAATCTGAAGAACTTCATTATGTCAAAAACTAAAGACGTTCTGAAACACAAAGGACATCGTAAAAAGGACACAGTAGCCAGCTTGAAGGGACCCAATGGCCAAATCTGGGACATTCTAACCATCAATACACATACAGAACTCATTAAATAAAAGTAAGAATCCATGGGTCTCTAGTGATGCTATATAAATAAGTGGGAGAAAAAGAAAAACTCTTCGTTTGTTTTTTTTTTTTTTTTAGAGAGACACAGAGAGAGAGAGAGAGAGAGAGAGAGAGAGAGAGAGAGAGAAGAGCAGAAAGCATCAACTCCCATATATGCCTTGGCCAGGCAAGCCCAGGGTTTTGAACCTGCGACCTCAGCTTTCCCAGGTCGACACTTTATCCACTGCGCCACCACAGGTCAGGCTGAAAAACTCTTCTTTCTCACAAAATATTGTATAATAAATGTAGAAAGAGAGAGAAGGTTGGAAAAAAATTACTATTCTGCAACTACCATAGTGATAATTGACTTAGGTGAGAATCATTAATAAATGTTAAAACTATTAGGTGAAAGTTTGATGGGAAGCAGATAATTAACTGTCTCAGAGTTTTCCCCCATAGATCACTTATTAATTATAAAGGCAATGTTAATGATTTTACATGGAGAAGCCTGGTAGAAGCCATCTGAGCAAATGATTGAAGTTAAAGTCACCAGAAATGAGATAAACTAACCTCAGATGTCACTGAGGAGGACACAGTGACCTACAGCAGTAACTTGGTATTTCTGCCAAACTTTCAATAACTGATTGTGACAAAACATCAAAAAGCCCAAATGGATGAAGAGTCCATAAAGCAACTAGCTGGTATTCTTATGAAATATCAATGTGGTAAAGGCAGATGAGAAACTTCTCCAGATAAACTAAAAGACACGACAACTAATTATAATAAGTAATCTTGGATTGAATTCTGAAACAAAAAAAAAATTATATATGTAATGTCTGCTTAAGAGAGGAAAAGGATTTTTCTGATTCTAGATCCCAGGAGAGAGTCTCTGGTTCATTTGTTTTAGCTAGCTTTCATGGTGATTGAAATAATTAAATATGAAGAATAACATATTTTAATTATATTCAACATTTATCCTTTATAGGTAAAGCATTGAGTCCCATTTGAGGAACACCAAGTATTATTTGAGTGAAAAAAGTATCAAGAATTTTGTTATTGTGAATTTGGGGTATATCCTTGGGAAAGAGGATATCAAAAAGATTTGTTAGAGGAAACTGGTCATTCTATCAGTATGTTTTAGCATGTCGGAATGCCTAAAGTTAGGACATTATTACTTGGTATAGAAAGGCAAAATATTTAAAATAAACAGTAGCAAGTACTAATAGAAACAAAGTACTTTAAAAATGATTCAAATTATATGTATTTTATTACAATTGAAAATAGAAATAAAAATTTTAAAATTATTTCAGAGCATAACAAAGCACAAAAATGATACTCAAAGATCAACCTTTTTATAAACTATAATTTATAAGCTTTCTTTGTTTACTAAGAAAATAGCTTTATGTGTATGCATTTAAGCATACACAAATACACATAAAATTACTTAGGTGTTTAGCATTTTAAAATATTAGCCTATCAGCATGACTAGGTCAATTGATAGGCTCACTGGACTTGGCCACTCTAGTAAAATTGCATCAGTTCCCTCGATAAACAGATAAAACACATTCATGGTATAACAATATCTCTTTGCGACTACCATATCATCTCTATTAGCTTCAAGTTCAGAAGAAAGCAACTCTGATCATTCACAGTTACAGAGAGAACTGGGACGTGGGTGACTGAGGGCTGTCACACCCCAGGACCCCAGCAGGATTCACTTTGTTTAGGAATATTATCTAAACTTATGAAATTTTTCTGTGTTTACATGATTAATATCAAAAGCTCTTCAAATTTTATTTCAAAGAACTCCACTTAAAAAAATACAAACTAGCTCTGGCCAGATATCTTGGTTGGTTGTCCAGAAAGCACAGAGGTTGCCAGTTCAATTCCTGGTCAGGGCACATACAGAAACAGATGGATGTTCCTGTCTTTCTCGCTCCCTTCCTCTCTTTCTAATATTGATAATTAAAAAAAAAAAAAGACAAACTATTTGCTAGCCTGATATAAAATGACATTTATTTGCTTTTCTTCTTGTAACTTAGCAACCAAATCTGTTAATATGATTCATAGTTAAACTTATTCTCCTTTTTTAATTTTTTAAAATTAAATTTATTGGGTGACATTGGTTAATAAAATTATGTAGGTTTCAAGTGTACAATTCTATGATATATTATCTGTGTATTGCATTATGTGCCCACCATCCAAAGTCAAATAAACTTTTTCTTTTTCTTTCTTTCCTTATAAATTCAGCTTTTTCAAGTTCTTAAAGGGCAAGCATTTTAAAAGCTCTTTTACTTTCCTTTTTTGGAGTTTTTTCTCCCTGGGCTAGTGTAAATAAAAACTTATTAGTCTTTACAAACCAATCAAACTTGGGGCTCCCCTCAACTTGAGAAAGTTTATAATCTAATTTGTTAATATTCTCTGACAAAGACATAGATACACCAATATGTTTGTTTAGAACATAGTTCATACCCCATGGAAAATATTGGGATTTCTCTCTTTTCTATTATGCGCTGTTTCTGGTGGTGCTTTTCCAGCAGCACTGGCGTGAGAGTCGGCGTCTGCGTCCTTGCTGGGGAGAGTACGTTGGAAAGTGCAAAGACTCAGTCTTATGTTTCCTTTCCTTCTCTAACTATCACGATTTTATTCTGCCCTATAACATGTGTTAACACAGTTCCCTGTCCCAGGCTTTGAGGAAGCAAACCCAGAAATTCCGGGAATGCAAATACGGTCTCAACCTGGGAGGTTGTGTGAACAATCCACACTCCAAAGAGAGTAGAAAGTGATCTTTTTTTTAAAACGAAATGTCTAAACCCACATGACCAAACCTGGGGTCAAAGTGCTGCATGATGTGTCAGATCGCCCAGATCGCCACACCCAATACATCGTTTCCTTGTAGGACGTGGACATGAGAGTGATTGAGGAAGGACGTTCCATTTGTCACGTGAGGCCATGAGCTGAGTTGCCTCTTCCTGTTCCTTTCCTTCTGTCTCTGTCCCCAGGGCAGTGCTCCCGTGCACAGTGCTGGTGTGGGGCTGACGTTGTTCTGAAGGGAAGATGCATTTGCTACAGCCATTCCGAAACCACTTCCCTGAGGAGGAAGGACTCTGAGCCTTTGTCCCAGGGATCATCCTCGATCTCATCTCTGGAGCATTCCACAGGTGGGAGAACCTTCTTCCAACCATGAGACAGCCGGCAGGAAGGAATAAATTCATCTTTAATTACCTTCTTAGTAGAAAATTAGACCTACCCTTTTCTCCATTAATAAAAGTCCTCCTGGACTTTTAACTTCTTTGAGTCTTGGTTTCCTTCAGTTACAATGCAGAAATATGTATGCTACCCATGGAGCCAGAGGCCATGTGTCTGAAGGACCCACGCCACGGGAGTAGATCTCACACAGTGATACTTCTCACTCTAGATCTTTTTTTGTTTGTGTGAGTGTTGGCATCTTTTAAAAGGAAATGTTTCACATATTTATGTCAAAACATTAGAGTTGATAAGTCACCTGACTCACCCGGGTTGTGAGGCCCGGTGCTGGAGTGAATGAGGAGGGACTGAAATGAACACGGACAGGACAGGCGCTGGGCAGGCCGTGCGCCAGGGCTGGGGGCTGGCGACGAGAGTAAAAATGCAAACTGACTTTTGCATGTGAGTGTGTGTGCACGCGTGTGCATGTGTGCGTGTGCATGAGAGAGAGAATGATTTTTTGACAATCTGTTCAGAATTACAAAGCCAAGCCTTCCATTGATGATCACGCATCATCTCAGGTTTTCTATATCTGACTTTTAATATAAATTAAGCAGTCCACTTTCAACTATTCACTGCTGAGATCATGAAAAATGAATTTGTGTATGAATTTATTTTCTCTGATGTTTGTGGCGGAGCCCTTTGCAGTGTTGTTCCCCGGGTCCTCAGTCTCCGGTTCAAAACTGCCTACGTAGCGTCTGCAGTTACTCTCCTCAGCTAACGATCGTAGGTACACCAGACTTCCTCACTGTGAGGTGTGTGGCCTCAGTTTTTATTGCTTGGCCAATTTCCCTTTTAACTCTTTAAAAATGCCTCATTATTTAGCCAATTTTATAACCCATCCCATCTATTAGCAAAGTGGGAGTTTTAATACTTCTCAAACTTGTATTTCTGAAATTTAGGGAATTTAGATGCAGAAATAGAAGAAGGTGACCATGAAATTATGCTTCCCAGTGAAATTATGGTGACACAGGGAAATAGCATGAGAAAATCCCTGTTGTGGGGATTGGCACATGGAAAGCACATTGTGTGCATGTGTGTGTGTGTGTGTGTGTGTGTGTGTGTGTGTGTGTGTTTGTGCATGCGTGTGTATCTGTGTGGATATTTACTGACACAGTGAGAAGCAGGATGGCCTAGTGGTTCCGGTGTTACCTGGTTCAGATCTGGACACCAGCACGTACTGTGTGACTTCGAGCAACCTTCCTAAACCCCTTGTGTCTCTGCTCATCTATACAATCGGGATAATAGCACTTGTCTCAGGGGTGTTGTGAGGAAGAAATGGGATTGTTTAGAGAAGTACCAAGGCAGTAGTGCTTGACATGTTCTAATCACTGGTAGATATTTAGTTATTATTATCATTTAGCTGGTACTTCCCTCTCTATCCGTCACAATAGAACATAGGAGGGGGTGGAATGGCTAGTTGTTTTTTCCATGATATATACCCGCTCCCTCCCCCATCTGAGTCTTCCCCTCAGGCCCTGGAGTACGAGTCTAGATAGCTTTGTATTCTGGTCACCTTCAGTGGGAAGGAGCTCTTGGTGATGAATTTCCCAGCTGGAAGGACCTCAGAATGACTAGATGTGTGAAGGGAGAAAAACAAGAGTTTTAGCCTATGTTCAGGTGTCCTTGAAGATCTATTTTAATTAAAATGTCCAGCTTATAAAAGAGGCAGCTAACCGACCATTTGTAAAAAGGACCCAGTGTTGTCAGGACCCACTGTGTCCAGACTCCAGAGATAACCTCCACTCGCCCAGCTGCTCTGAGGACAAAGGCAGTCTATCTCATTGCCATGCTTTCTTCCTATGTTTTATTTATTTAATTATTGAGTTTTATTGGGGTGACACTGGTTAACATAATTATGCAGGCTTCAGGTGCCCAATTCCACCTCTCTGTACACTCTACTGTGTGTTTACCTCCCAAAGGCAATCTTCGTCCGTCCTACATTTATCACCCTATACCTTCATTCTTTACCCTTTTTCTCTTTTAACGTAGGTAACTTCTTGTACCAATCTGCATTTGACCTTTTTCTGTAAGTCTGGGTCTCCCTGAAATATTTTTATGATAATAAAGAGGTCCCCATATGAAAAATATTAAAAAGCCTAGCAAGAAGATTGTAAAAGACTATGCTATAGCATAGTCCAATGTGCTCTCCCAAATTCATGTTAAATCCTGCCCCCCCCCCCCAAAGATGATGATATTAGGAGGTGGATCTTTGGCAGGTGATTATGTCATGAGGCACAGCCTTTATGAATGGGATCAGTGCTCTCATGAAAGAAGCTCTGGAGAAATCCCTTGCCTCTGTCACCCTGGGAGGACATGGCGGCAAAGGCTCAATGTCTGAACCAGAAAGAGCTCTCACTCTAACAACATGATAATGGAACCTTGATCTTGGACGTCTGATATTTCCAGTACCCACCTGGCTCCATACATAGTTATGACAATATCATTGACTCTATTCTTTATGCAGTATTGTACATCTCATGGCTGTTCTGTAAGTGCCAATCTGTACTTCTCAGTCCCTTCACCCTTTTCCACCAGGGTCCCCAAGCCCCCTCCTCCTCTGGCTGCCAGTCTGTTCTCGATGTCTATGAGTCTTTCTGTTTGTTTGTTTATTTTGTGGGAGTTTGTACAGATTATTTGACTCAAATAGTTACCATATGGTCACAGAAGAGTCACTTAGCTTTGGAATACATATCTCAGGTGGAAATATTTACAAATAGTTACCATAAAATATCTGACAGCTTTGGCAATGCATATAGGTCCTGGCTCAGATGCAAATTAACTTCTAGTTTGTAATTACTCCCTTGAGAAGGAATGTCTTTAAAGAAAACGGAGTACGTGACACTCAAAACATCCTGTTTTAAAATCTTATCCTCTGGAAAAATCATGCCTTTCTCTGCAAAAGAGGGTTGTTCCAAATTTTTTGATCATATAAGTGCCATTTGTGCCTTTCATCACAGGAAGTATAACCTCTAGGCGTAGCTGTGGTGTCAGTGAGGAAGATGACCCTTGTCGTGCCTAAAAAACGATGAGAGTAGGACAGGAGCAAAGAAAGGCTGCTGCCTTCTGCAGGGTTTGAGGGAGTGCTCACAGAATTAGAAGGAGATGGAATGGGACCTTTGAAGAAATTCACTCCCGGATAAAAATACGAGTCAGAGGACTCAGTATGTCACGGGTGCCCCTCAATCCGAGAGAGCACTTATCCAGGTGCATACCTTAGTTAGGATTGCCTCACATTTTTATTTATTTATTTATATTTATCTATTATTCATTTATTTATTTTTTGTTATTTTTGTTTGATTGTTTTATGCCTCACATTTTTTAAACAAGTTTGTCACTTACAGAAAAGACTGGGAGTCCAGTGTCCAGGAAAAAGGATAGCAGTTGCTCCCGAATACAATTATTGGGCAAGGGAACTTGCGAGATACCTGTCTAGTCCTGCTCAGAAAAAAAATATCATCGGTAGTGATGGGGATGGTGCACTGGGAGACTCTTGCCATTGTGGTTTGGGGTCTAAGTTGGTGGTGTGACCTCTCTTTATGACTACACAAGTGTTGTGAGCATCTTAGAACACTCGCCTTGGGAAAGTGGGCGGCTGCTTTGTCCCTCACAGCTGTCCGGTTCCCGCAGGTGCAGTGATGGCCCCGGAGGACTCAGGCTCAGTGTGCCTCAGCTCCTGGGGCATTTCTGTTTCCGGTAGGCTGATGGGGCCTTTGGGAAGTTCTCCGCCTGATGCCCAACCTCATTCTGACCTTCTTGATGGTCAGGCCTGGTCTGCTTCCAGGATCCCAGCTCTTGCTCACTTCCTGGGCAGGTCACTGTTCTCTTCAGGAGTGGAACCCCGGCCACAGCCCCGCCTGTCCTAGTTTCTGCCTAATACATCCAGTCTTGCCTTGTCCCCGGGCACTATTCTCAAGGACCGAGTGCGGGCCTTGAATCACAGCCACTATGGCCTTGAACTCGCTTTCTACCAGTCTGCTTGCTGACAGTGTCTTCCTCACACCTGCTGCACTGGGCTAGGGCCACTTCTCTTGTCCTCAGTGTCCTGGACAGTGAGACCTCAAGGACAGGCACTGTTTCAGTCTTGGTACGTGACACATACTATGTATTTAATAGGTTGTTTGTTTGTTTACTGCTCATATCTGGTCCAGTTGTCTTACCCTAACTAATGCATCTTACCTGGTTCTAGTCGTCTGAGCTCTGACCCTTCTCCACTAACGGAGCTCCAACACTGATTATATAATTTAGTTGGCGTCCTACACTAATTGCTATTCATAAGGACACAGAGCATTTGTTACCATCAAAATGTCTTCCAATTTTAGTTAATTAACCAACCATAGATTTGTGTGTAAGGTGACTACAAAATCTGATGTACGACAATAAATCATTGCAAAGTAGCGGGACAGTTTAAGTAAGAAAAGATAAATGCGAGAATCCCTTCAGATGTAGGATGGTGAGGTAGTCAGCCTCAGGAGCGGGTGGTGTCCCCCACAGTCCCTCGGACTGGCTCTGACCAGTGAGTAGGGGATACCTGGGTTCACGCTTGAACCCACCAATGACTGCCTGAGGATCACTGGCAGTTTTATTTACCTGTCATCTCCGTTTCCTTGTATGTGAAGTGGGAGGCATGATTGCACCTACATCAGAAGACTAAATAACGTGTAGAACACCCAATACTGTGCTTGGCACATGTAAGTGCTCAGTATGTAACTAATGACTATGCAACCCCTTGATGCCGCAGCTCAGGTCAGAGATGTAGATTTCTTGAAATTGGGAAGCAAAGGAAACTTACTCTTTGGTGCAGCATGGGCTGGAAAGGCCTTTGTGAGATCCAGAAGACTCAGCTTCTCCCAGTTAGATGGGTGGACAAGGGCAAGTTACTTCACATGGCCAGGTGGCACATTCCTGGGGGCTCAGGTCCCGTGGGGTGCAATAGAAGTGGAGCAACTCAATTCCCTAGTCTATAAAACTTGTATATTAGTGCTTACTTTTCAGGGCTGTGAGGACTAATTGAGGTTATGTTTATAAAAATAGGTACTTGATAAGTAGTTATTATTTTGGGAAAATAGAAATGTATTTAGTGCTTGCTATCATGTATAGAGTTAGATCTAAAGCCCATTTAGTTCATGAATATTGAGATATATTGTACCTGACTTGGTTTTGAACTAAAACTGTCATGTTTAGAGCTATGAAGTCCTGGAGTAAATTTCCACTTTATTTAAAAAATAAAAAAATATCTGCAGAAAAAGGACGTTGTTTCCCCGGTCTCATTCATTTTTTATTTTTCTTCTCTGAACCTTTAGAACTCCACTTCAAACAAACCTCCTGTTCTAGGATGTGTAGGTCAGCTTTCTTCATCCTGTTTCAGGTCTTTGGTGAAAATCCATTACTCCACAACTTGATTTCTTCTCTTTACAACCGTGTGTCTGTGACACCACTGTTCCCACCTTCCATATGGGGACTTCCTCTTTGCTCTCTCCCTCTCTGTGTTCCTTCTCTGTACAACCTTCTCTCCTCACTCAGCTTTGCCACTGAAATGTGCCTCGAGCCAGCCCAGGCTCAGGCAGACCAGCGCTGGATGGAGCCGGTACAGAGGCAAGCTGGGGAGGGAGCTGCATTGAAGTTCCAGGGTCTGTGGCCAGGCAGCAGGGCAGATGACACACGAGAGACCAATCTCCCTGCTACCCCGTTCTCAACCCCTGTCCAGACCTTCCTCCGAGGCCGCTACACCGACCATGCAGCCTGGCCATTGGACAAGGGCCCTGCCTGGCACTGAGCCACACGGAGAAAGTAGCCCCCTCTCCTGAGCCTGTAGTTTCTCCAGGGGAAAAAGGCCTAAAGGTGGACATGCAGCTCCCCAGCATTGGGAAACACTTCCCAGGAGGCCCACCTGAGTCTCTGTTCACTGGGATCACTGGGGAAACTTTCTGGGCTTGACACTGAGGTTCAGATTGACATGGAGAAGGGGCTGAGACTTACAGCAACTGTGGTTGTACCTGTGAGAATGGTTATTATAAAAAAAAGACAAGAGGTAACAGATGCTGGTGAGTATGTGGAGAAAGGAAACCTTTGGGCACTGTTGGGGAGATTTTAAATTGGTACAGCCACTATGGAAAGACATTATGGAGGTTCCTTAAAGTATTAAAAATAGATCTACCATAGGATCTTCCCATTCCACTTCTGGGCATTTATCCAGAGGAAGTAAAATCACCATCTTGAAGATACAACTGCACCCGCATGTTCACTGGTGCATCATTCACGATAGCCAACACATAAAAACAACCTACCCATTGTCGAGTGCATGAAGAAACGTAGCACATAGATACAATGGCGCATCATTCACTCACAAAAATGAAGGACATCCTGCCATTTGCAAGAATGTGGATGACCCTTGAGGGCTTATGGTAAGTGAAATAAGTCAGGCAGAGAAAGATCAGTACTGTATGATCTCACTTAATGCATGGACTCTAAAAAAAATAGCCGAATTCAGAAACAGAGAACAGACTGGTAGTTGCCAAGGGTGGGAGGTGAGGGGTGGGGAAATGGATGAAGGAGGCCAAAGGGTCCAAACTCCTGGGAGAAGATGAAGAAGGCCTGTGGATGTGATGGGCATCATGGTGACTGTAGTCAACAATACTGTGTTCTGTATTTGAAAGTCATCAAGAGAGGAGATTTTAAAGGTTTTTACCATACACAGAAAATGGTGACTATGTTCAGTGATGAGTGTGTTAACCAACTTTTTGTGGTCATCATTTTGCAATGTACTCATGTACAAAGTATTACATTTTAGACCTTAAACTTATACAGTGTTATATGCCAATTATATCTCCATAAAGCTGGAAAAAAAACCCATTTCCACAATAACGTTGAATGACCCAATGACATTATATAAAGCAATATGAGTGGTGGAGGAGGACCTCCGGATCGTGAGGCATGCCCTCCAAACCTCTGACTCTCCTCCCTGTCTGCTCGCATGCTGCTTTGAACAAAGCTCTGGTACAGTAGTGACTGTACTGTACTGGTCTTGTACGTCTGTTACGATGGGAGCGAGGGTGCCCAGGAGCGGGTCGGGCAGCAAGAGGAAGCCTGTGCTACAGCTGTCGGCATGGAAGGAGAGGGGCTCGGGCCAAGGCTGTGAACATCTGGACCCCCCACCAGGATGAGGGACCTAGGAAGTGTCAGACTACCGTCCCTCCCTGTCAGAGAGGCCCCTTCTCCTCCGATGGAGGAGGGAGAAATAGTAGAGGAGACAAGAAGTGTTCACTGGCACACTCCATGGGAAAGAAGGAGAGGGATGGGGATGGCTAGGGACATGTCTCCCCTCCCAAAGCCTTTTGACAACAAGCCCCACTCGTTTAAAATATTTGTTAATGTTTTGAAGCTCCATCCTTGGATGTTCAAATCTACAGCAATGCTCTGGACAGATAAGGAAGTCCATGCAAATGTAACTATTTAAAAATAAGAAGACCTTTAAGTTTTATAAATTAACCTAGTTTCTTCACCAGATTGTTGCCTCCTGCTAAGAATAGTCTGTTTTTTTTTTTAAATTAAATTCATTGGGGAGACATTGGTTAATAAAAGTTATACAGGTTTCAGGTGGTCAGTTCTATGTTATGTCATCTGTATATTGCATTTTGTGTTCACCACCTCAAGTCATGAATATTATTCTGTCCTACATCTGTGCTGTCCTCCAATTTGCTTGTACCATTGTGACAATGAGCACCTGACATGTGGCTTATCCAACCTGAGAATCTTTGCATTTCAAAGACTTAGTATAAAAACAATTTAAGCCTGACCAGGTGGTGGCGCAGTGGATAGAGCGTTGGACTGGGATGTGGAGGACCCCGGTTTGAGACCCCGAGGTCACCAGCTTGAGCGCGGGCTCATCTGGTTTGAGCAAAGCTCACCAGCTTGGACCCAAGGTCGCTGGCTCGAGCAAGGGGTTACTTGGTCTGCTGAAGGTCCCTGGTCAAAGCACATATGAGAAAGCAATCAATGAACAACTAAGGTGTCACAACGAAAAACTAATGATTGATGCTTCTCATCTCTCTCTGTTCCTGTCTGTCTGTCCCTATCTATCCCTCTTTCTGACTCTCTCTCTGTCTCTGAAAAAATAAAGAAATAAAAAAAAATTTAAAAAAACTTCAAAATATCTGATTAATAATTTTTATACTGATTGTATATTCAAAGAATAATGTTTTGGATATAAGGGTTAAATAAAATATACTATTAAAATAAAAAAAGGCACCAAGCATGCAGGAATCACCTTCATAGAACGCATTTGAAAGCTCGAAGTGAGAAAAACTTTATTTTCACTGATTTGTATTTTAAACATCAAACTTTTCCTCTAGTGCATGAGCCCATTATTTTCAAGTTTTCATCTTGATCATTATAACCTCAATAAATGAACCTATTTCATTGCCATCAAAAGAAAGAAACCCCTTATTACACTACAAAATCAAAAGAGATTGTGAATAATTATTCATATGAGCTAGGTCTGCAAGGCAATTAGGAGAGCAATTCACTTTTATTTTTACTCTATCTGCAAAATGCCTCCTCTGACTCTGCTATTATAGCTCTGTGCTCCCAAATATGAAGATAGAAATAACCTAATTTTCAAATGGAAAGTGATAGAGAGAAGAGCTGCCTACAGAAAATCGAATATATCTAAAATCAAGTGCATTATTCTGAGGCATATCTTTTTCTTTCTCTCCTTAACCTGCCTCGTCATTTAAGAATAAAATGAACTCACTGGACCGTTTTGACTTGGGGCCATTTGGTGAGCCATAGAGGCTAAATTGGACAGGAGATGATACTGGTGCTTAGTCCCCCACTTTCTGTACAACCCCAGGCCACTTGGGGAAGAGCCCCTTTGGGGTGAAGCACTTGGTTCTTCCTTCTTAGACATGATCCCACCTCAGAGGTTTCCTGATCACCCCCAGTCCACAGTTCCCTATTCCTGGTCTCATTTAATCATTATTATTTCGTAAGTACCAGACTAGCAATTCAGATAAATAAGTTTGTTCTGAAAAGTTAATGGCCTTTTCCTACCAAAGAGCGATAATTCCTTATTTTAGATGACATTTTAGAGTTTGCAAAATACTTTTTTTATGCACAATTTGTCAGTCACAGAAAACTAGCCAGCAGATATCTTCCCCTATATTGCAAAGGAAGAGACTGAGAAGTTAAATGCCTTCACCAAGGTCAGGTGCGTAATTAGGGGAGAATGCAGGTCTTTTTTATTTTGGATCTTTCTCTGATATTATAATTGCCCTGGCCATGGATAATAAATCTCTAGCCAAAGAAGAGACAATGTGATTTCAGGAACTCTATTAGGCCAGTGGAGTGTTGTATTATTGAAACATCCTCTTGTTGCAATAACTCTCAAATCATATAACACTGTTACTATCCTTTTCTGTTACTGGTTATTATTCGTTAGCAGTGTGCATGTGCTCACCTGTGAAGTTGAAACAAAGCAGATGCTGGAACCCCGTCATGTCACAGGCTAAATAATACACTGAAATTGTCACGAACTAAATAAAACATTAAAATTCCTGGTGGCTGGGGAAAATCAGGAGTTTAAAAAAGTCCAGCAGTGATTATTATGCCCATCCCTGGTGAAAGGCATTAGCACAGACCCTGACCGGGAAGTTATTTTCGCTTCATCCGTGGCACAGGGCTTGCTAGTAGCCTGACTGAACCACAGTCTAACTCCTGGCACAGCCGGGTAGCCCAGCACCTTTCCCATGCGTGATAGAAAGGGAATGGCAGTGGGGCCGGGGTCCTGAGGTCAATGCAAGCATGCTGTATTGCACTCACCCAACACAGGCTGCTTCCCGGCACCCCACTATCAACAAGTTACCAAGTGGGGCTACTGTACAGACTTCTAGGACAGTGTAGGGTAGCTCACACTGGAACCATTTGAAGTTACCTATTTCTATAGTTTTAGAACATCGAGCTGATTTAGAAGACTAAGGGTTTGTCAGACAGGGGTCAGAATGCTATAAATGACAATTGGATGAGACTAAGAATTAATATAACACCATACTTTTATCTCCTTTGCTTCCCCCTATGAAAGCATTGCTTTGTTTACAATTCTTCTTTCCTACTCCTCTTTAAGTGAATGAATGCTACTTATTTCAGAGAATAATAGTATGTTATTGTATCAGTTATCTAATGCCATGTAACAAATTATGAAATATTTATTGGCTTAAAACAACATCACTTATTTGCATATGATTTTGTGAGTTATTAATTTGGGCAGTTTTTTAGCTTAGCTGGGCAGTCCTTCTAATGGTCTTTCCTAGGTCATTCATGTGACTGTCACCTTCTGGGGCTTGATTGGGACAGGATTGTCTATGGTGGCCTTAACACAAGTCAGGTGGTTAGCAGGCTGTCAAGCTGGGGTGCTCTGCTCCATTGCAAATGTTCTACCCAGTAGGCTATATTAACATCACGGTCTTAAGGTTCCAGCAGGAGTCAAAAGATAGCAAGCCCCAGTGTGCAAGAACTTATTAAGTCTTTGCTCATATCACACTTCCTAATAGCCCACTGGCCAAAGCAAGTCAAATGGCCACGCCCACATTCAAAGGGTGGAGGAAAAACTTTACCTCTTGATTGTAGGAGAGGTAAAGTCACATTGCAAGAGCACATGCATTCAGGAATGGGGGCAGGGGGGAATATTGAGGTCATCTTTGCAAATGACCTTCCACAGATAGTAAACATTGATATGTGCTAATTTAAAACACAGAGAGCTTCAAATGACATCCTAAGAATAACGATAATAAAAAAGCACAGGGGAACAGAGTAGGGAATTATAAAAGGAATTGACGCATTTATTCTAAGCATCAAACAAATACAAATTTATATAAACATTTTTAAAAAATATCACATGTTGCTATATCCAAATTTTGCTTTTTTCCAAAATGTTTTTTTTCCCATTGGGAAAAATAATATTAAACATCATTTAAATATTTAAGCCCTAAGATACACAGCTCTGAGGTCGCCGGTTTGAAACCCTGGGCTTGCCTGGTCAAGGCACATATGGGAGTTGATGCTTCCAGCTCCTCCCCCCCCTTTTCTCTCTCTGTCTCTCCTCTCTCTCTCTCTCTCTCTCTCTCTCTCTCTCTGTCTCTTCCTCTCCTCTCTAAAATGAATAAATAAAAAATTTTAAAAAAAGATACACAGGTCATGATTTCTATTAATTTACACAAAATGAAAGTTTGCATCAATGCCCAAACATAATTTCCATCTTAGAATATTTCATCATAATTATGAAACACAGTATTAACATGTGAGTGGACTGCCTGAGCAAGCTGAAAACGTGTCAGCAGTCTAGTCCCTGACTGTGAAATGAGCAGTATTTACCCTGAAACCTTCACTCAGGTAATGAGGCACATTAATTCCGAGCAGGGTTTCAGTTATCGCTCCAAATTTAATCTGATCATTTAATTCTTCTCTGCTTATAAAAAATTCATGCACTAGGGTTTGATGGATCCCATGTTTCTGTTAAGCACATGCCTTGCTGTTAATGTGAGATACATCTAAGAGCGACACAGGCAGGGGCAGTACTTGATCGTGCTGTAAACTGCAAAGTACATCACCAGAGAGAGCTCATTATAGGCAGAAAACACTTCACGTGAAATTTTACTGGAGTCGCTGCCTAACTCCAGGCTTGTGATAGTTGACATTAGCATTAAATACTACAAACATATGCCTTTCTTCCTCTGTCCTTCCCAAGCTCTGACATCATCCATTTCTGAATCTCTGGTTTATCCCCTTCCCTGCTTCCTGCATACCTCAAAACCCACTTTGTTCATCTGATCCATGAATTCCATCCATGGCCACCCATACCTCCCCCTCAACTAATCTGTCCCATGTTTTTTGTTTGTTTGTTTGTTTGTTTTTTCTGAAGTTGGAAACAGGGAGGCAGTCAGACAGACTCCCACATGCATCCCAGGTTGATGCTCTATCCACTGCACCACCATCTGATTTGGCACTTTTTCTTTTTATTGTTTGTTTCATAGGTCACTGTCTCTGAGTTGTCATCCCTCTCTCCTCAAGCTGCAAGTACCAGCCTCTCTTGTCATTAGACCAACTGATCTCCTGAAATAGACTTGTGTGTTTTTATTGGACTTAGAAGCTCTCCCCAAAGATGACAGTAAAGGGGTATGAACGAGTGCGGGCAGAGAAAGGGATAGTTGCACGGGCAAAACTTATAGCTTGTGTGAGACCCAGACCTGATGTCGACTAGTCAGGATCTTTTGCCCTTGCCCAGGATTGTGGATCCCAAGCAGAGCACCTGGGTCTGCTCCTCGGAAGAGGTTTTGTGCTGATTCTGCTTAGAAGATCACCACGTTACATCACTGCATCACCATACATAGGCTGCTGGAATGAGGAAAAGGCAAATTTCTTGGTTCTTTTTTTTTTTTTTTTTTTCCCTGCAAGATATAGGCATGACTTTTATGTTTCTATCTAATTTCAGGGCGTGAAGTTACAACCAGCAGTTTACACATTACAAATGACTCTTATGTAGTAGTTTTATCACCTCGGTAATCTCCCAAGTCAAAGTTCTATTACACTATGTCACATGCCAGAGATTTTGTAAATTGAGAGTTAGGAACGTTGCCTTTGCAAAAATCTTCCATAAATCAAATGAGGAGACCCACGATGCATCTTAGTAAAATTGTTTTCAATAATGAAACTATGCCTGAGTAAAAATAGTTGTAATAAGATGACAGCTGGTATATGGACACTAACTGAATTGTAAAAATCTTTCGGCTTATTACATAATAGGTGCTCAGGGAAGGGAGTGTAGCTTTATTTATTGATTGATTTTGTTAATTATAGGCTGTTAGAATTAATTAGGTAAAGGCTGAGGTTTTACTGTCCCTTTAGAAGGATTGTAAGGTGAGTGACCACTATGTTGCTAACGTGTGTGCTCAAGAATACAGGAAAAGGGGCTGGGGTGGGTGGAATGCGGAAGTGGGGAGAGGACTCCTGGATTAGTAGAGTAAGGCTCACCGCAGAAGTAAAGATTTTAGAGACTGACATGATAAATATTCATTCAACAGAAAGCAAACTATGTCAATTCTGATTTCCTCAAACAGAGACTAGGGAGAAAACCCAGCTAATTTAATGAGTAGTGATCATAGCAATAGGAACAATAAAACAATTAAACATGCAATGCAGGTTATGAGTAACAGATGTATTTTTTTCAAGTTAAATAAATGAAATTAATATTAACAGTGTTACCTAGTAGGAATCTTTAGAGGAATTGTCCTGATAAACAGACAAAAATGAATTAGATTTAATAGGTGATTTTTGTATCAATGGTACTGTTAGAAACTCTAGGCCCTGGCTGGCTTGCTCAGTGGACAGAGCATCAGCCTGGCATGCGGATGTTCCAGGTTTGATCTCAGGTCAGGGCACACATGAGAAGCAACCATCTCTTCTCTTGCCCTCCCTCTCCCCCTTTTCTCTCTCTTCCCCTATCGCAGCCAGTGGCTCGATTGGTTCAAGCATTGGCCCTGGGTGCTGAGGATAGACCCGTTGATTTGAGCACTGGCCCCAGATGGAGGTTGCTGGGGGATTTCAGTGAGGGTGCTTGTGGGAGTCTGCCTCACTGACATCCTTCCTCTCACTTAAAAGAAAAAGAAAGAAACCCTGATGTTATATTTCTTTACACTTTTGCTAAACATGTGCACGATTAGTAAATGATTACTAAGTGTTAACTTTTGAGAGTAATCAAAATATTTACTAATGGTTTTTAATTAGTATTCTTTTCAGTCAACAAGTTTACTATGAGTATTTTTTGTGTGTCTGGCTTTGTGCTAAAGACTTCATAGATATATGATAAATATAGTACTCTTTAAAGTGAGTCAGAGGATTTTATTGAGGCAGATACAGGGGACATGAAATAGACTGAACGTATTTAAACTGTTCAATTTGATGAGTTTTATGTGTGTCTATCTGAGACATGATCACCACAATCAAGATAATAAACATGTCAGTCACCTTCAAGAGTTTCCCAGCGCCTTTGCACAGTTCTTCCTTCTGCCCTCTTTTTTCCTGTCCCCAGTCAGCCACTGGTCTACTTCTTCCCACTGAACACTAGTTTGCATTTTCTAGCATTGAACATAAGTGGGATCTCACAGTATGCACTAAGTTTTGTCCGGTTTCTTTTACTCAGTGTGATTAGTTTGATATCCATTAAAGTTGTTGTGTATCAGTGGTACATTTTTCTATCACTGAGTAATATTCCGTTGGATGGATATACCACAGCTTGTATTGCCATTCACCTGTTGATGGACAACACTTGCTTCCAGTATTGGAGAAGTATGGTTAAAACTACCATGAACATTTTTTTGGGTAGCATCTTTGCATGGACGTATATTGTTACCTCTTTTGACTAAACACTTAACAGTGGAACAGCTGGGTCATCTAGTAGGACTATATGGAACATTAAGAAACTCCCAAATGGTTTTCCTGAGTAGTTGTACTATTTATACTCCCACCCTCAGTGTGTGTGCATATGGTCCACATGCTCTCCAGCACTGGGTATGGTCAGTCTTTTTAATTTGGCCATTCTTTTAGCATGAGCTTGAGTCTATTGGTCTGACCCATTGACCAAACAGCATTGAGTCATAAACTGTAAAATCAGGAACCCACTAGGAGATGATGAGATTAAAAAATTCACCAGATAAGAATAGTTGAAAGTTTTATAACAGAGAGGCTTTAGCTGTATATTTATTAGATATATTTTTTAAAAAATGAAAATGCCGACAATCACAATTGGAATTTTTAATGACCTGTTGCAATCTGAACTGACAAAATAAATAGAAGTTTTGTATAATCTCATTCCAGACATTTAATTAAAATGTACCAAACATAACGTGACGTCCTTTTTAATTTAGTCCCCCGTGCAAAAGTGTCAGAAAAACACCTTTTGCTCTTTGTTAACTGAAAAACAACCAGGTAGGCCTCCGAGAGAACAGGATTGGGGCTGTTCAGGTAGGTGCTGTTATCTATTGACCTGTTTCTCCCCAAAGCCCCAGCCCCCAGCACTTCAGAATGTGATCTCATCTGGAAATGGGGTTATTGCCAACGGGATTGTTCCAACAAGGTCTTGCTTGAGTAGAATGGCTTCTTAGTCCAATATGATCGATGTCCTTATAAACAAGGGAAGTTTATACACACACACCATCACCACCACCACCACCACCATTAGAAGATTGAAGTGATGTTGCTCTAAGCTATGGAAAAAGCTGGGAGAGAAACCTGCATCAGGCCCTTCCCTGGTATGTTTCTGAGAATTGCCCGACTTCTCTGAAGCAACAGTACTGGTTTGAGTCACCAGAGGCTCTATATGAGTTCCAGTAGCTGTATCTTCACCAGAACCCATCATACATAAATCAGACATGAAGACCCAAGATACAACTCAGTAAAATTATTTTTTAATAAAGAAACTATGCCTGAGTAAAAAATACTAGCTCTTCATATTGTCACTTTAACATTGATGTTGGCCCTTCTCTGAGTGGGGTGGTGGCATCTCTTTGTGGTCTAATCTGCATCTCCCTTGTCATGAATAATGTTGAGCATACTCATGCTTGTCATCTTGTATCTTCCTTGGTGAAGTTTTTTTGTTTTGTTTTTTTTTGTTTGTTTTTTTAAAGAGACAGAGAGAGAGTCAGAAAGAGTGATAGATAGGGACAGACAGATAGGAACGGAGAGAGATGAGAAGCATCAATCATTAGTTTTTTGTTGTGACACTTTAGTTGTTGATTGATTGCTTTCTCATATGTGCCTTGACCATGGCCTTTAGCAGACCGAGTAACCCCTTGCTTGAGCCAGCAACCTTGGGTCCAAGATGGTGAGCTTTGTTCAAACCAAATGAACCCGTGCTCAAGCTGGTGACCTTGGGGTCTCAAACCTGGGTCCTCCGCATCCCAGTTCGATGCTCTATCCACTGCCTGGTCAGGCTCTTTGGTGAAGTTTTGATTCAAACTTGGCATTGGCATAATTCTAGTGCATCCATTTATCTGTTTGTGAACATTTTTATAGAATAATTAGGCCATCTGTTCAACTCTGGTCTACCTCCCTGATTCTTATTAGGAGCCTTGGGTAAAAACAGTGGAGAAATGAAGGAACATATAAACTAATATGAAAAGATCTTGTGATACACTAACAACTACAACACATTAAAATAGACGCCATGATGACCTTTCTCCCCTCCCTTTTCCAGTTGACATGAGAAATGAAGACTGTATCTTTACATTTGAAAATGTAAACACATCTCCATTTTACTTCCCATGACCTGATACATAACAAGCAACTGAGACCACCTTACGTTAGAAGTCAGTGAACTCTAGAAGCCACAGCAGAGTGGTCAAACAGGGACACATGCCTCGTTGGTCATTCTCCGGGCTCTTTGACCAGTTTCTCGTGGTGGCACCGGTGTGAAGGAAACTATCAGAAATCACGGTCTGAAATATTTCTAACATGAGACAGACTAATCTGTGAAGAGCAAAACCTGGGCCCTTAAGTGACTCCTACATCCAGTATTGAGTTTGCTGATTTATTTGATGCTGTTTATAATATAATGTGGGTTATACGTCTGAGTTATAAAAATTATGCTCATTAGCCTGTGCATTGCCTGGTGTTCTCTTTCAGTTTTGTTTATTGACAGAGGGTTTATTTTTTCTAAGAACAACAGGTTCCAGCTACTGAGGTAAATAATTAAAACCTAACTTTATATGTCATCACTTTTGAATAGATGTCAAAGTCTGTGTGGCCCATGCACCAGGCAGCCAGCCTTCCACAGGAAACACGGCTTGCATCTGTATGGTCATCTGTCATTTTAGATAGTAACACCATCAGCATAGTGATGATTATAAGTGCAAATTATTTATGTTAGTGACAGGAATGTGACAAGTACCTTAACCAACAACTGCCCAAATGTGACATAGCTCAGAACTTACAGGCACTTACCATCTTCCTGGGATGCCTTCTCTTTCAGCTCCATGGGAGGTTTAGTTCTTGTCTTGGAGATCGTGTTTGTTCATCTCAATAGAGCACAGACCATAGTGCCTAAGTGGCAACATAACACCATTTTCTCTCTGGGAAACTCGAGGGTGACTGGTTCCATGCTCACCAGTTGCCATCAATATGATTGTCGTCATAGCACAGGCTCGCCGGGTGTTGACTGTGGGTGAGGTTCTCTATCAAAATAATTCACATACGTGATGCTGCTTAATCATCTCAACCACATTTTGAAGTGGGTGAATCTGTTTGTGGACCAGATGCTAACTGGTTAGCTTCTGACTTCACCGTGAACCAATTTCTTTCCTCCAACCATTAGGGATCACTGAGCCTCAGTTTCTTGATCTTGAAAATGGGGACAATAATATATCAACCATATAGGGTTGTTATGAGCATGACATGAACTATTGTGTATAAAGCACGTAGATGAACTGTGAATGTTTTATAACTATTAGCTGTTAGGGGACTGCTGAACACAAAAAGTTACCTAAATAATGGATGGTTATTTTGGCTGCAATTAAACCTGGCGTGGGTAGAGTATTCTGTGTGTATTGAACTTGACAGTTGTGGGCCCCGTGACACACTGCCTGCTCTTCTCCTCTGGGCTGCATTGTCTCCTGTGGCCCAGCCTCTGCAGCCCTGAGAATTACAGCAGCTAAAAAGGGGAGTGAAGCTGGTGCTCCCAGGTGAGGTGACAGGAAGGTGCACAGTCTCTGCCTCCTGGTGTTTAAAGAGCATCTTTGTATAGTCCAGTTTAATAACTTTCTACAAGCCTGAAAGCCACTCTGCGGCAGGCAGGAAAAGTCAGATTATTCTCCAGAAACGGATTAAGCCTGAGGTTGCTGTGCTGTACGCCCACAAAGGTCTCTCCTGCTGGGTGATTGTCTGTTACTGAGGCTGAGAAAAGCACATGAACGTTGAGTCACCTCAGCCCAGAAGTGACGTATGTCTCTTTTGTACTCATTTGATTTTCCAGAACTAGAATGTGTTTTAACCGAACTATGAAAGTGCCAGGAAATACCGAGGAGACGGAATTTTTAGCCTTGCCTTTTCTGCAGCTCACTCCGAATGGCTCTGGATACTCACTGACCACAGGTCTCAGCGTTTGCTCTGACTGATTCTGCAACTGTTGGTAAGTAGAGAGGTGGGGGAAACTGCTCCCAGACGGACTTCATGATGCCCAGAAAGGTTGGGATTGGCTGAGACTCTCACTCGTGGATTGGGTGATGGTGGGCATAGGATACAGACAGCAAAGGAGAAAGTATTGTCCAAAAAAGGAGGGGTTCCTGTGATTGGCTGAGACATTTCCTCATCATCCCTTTGGACTTATCTAAAAATCAAGAGATTTTCCCTGTATTGCAAAATAGAATAAAAAAATTCTCCATAAATGGATATTCCGGGATCTCATAATGGCAGTGCCAACCCTATGTTTGTGCACGTGTGTGTGTGTGTTTGTGTGCTCATCTAAGCATTCAAAAACATAGGCTGGAAATTCCTTCACTAGGACTATTATTATATGTGTTTTCTAGAAAAAGGTATTGAAGTTCAGTGACCTTAAGCCGCTTGTCCGAAAGCTAGGAAACATCAAAGCTGGAATGTGTGGGTGTGGGTTTTTGTTTTTTTTTCTGAAGCTGGAAACGGGGAGGCACTCAGACAGACTCCCGCATGTGCCCGACCGGGATCCACCCGGCACGCCCACCAGGGGGCGATGCTCTGCCCATCCGGGGAGTCGCTCTGTTGCGACCAGAGCCACTCTAGCACCTGGGGCAGAGGCCAAGGAGCCATCCCCAGCGCCCGGGCCATCTTTTGCTCCAATGGAGCCTCAGCTGAGGGAGGGGAAGAGAGAGACAGAGAGAAAGGAGAGGGGGAGGGGTGGAGAAGCAGATGGGAGCCTCTCCTGTGTGCCCTGGTCGGGAATCGAACCCAGGACTTCCGCATGCCAGGCCGACGCTCTACCACTAAGCCAACCGGCCAGGGCCAAAGCTGGAATTTGAACCCAGGCCTGCCTCTCACATCGGACTTCCTCTCTACCGCCCGACAGGAACCTCTCCACACTGGGCACGTTGTCCTGTCTTTCTCTTTCAAGTTGGTTTTTTTTTTCTGTTGTTGCTGTAATATATTATATTCTGGAATATTTTACTTCCCATTCCTCATGCTCAGTACCTTGTACGCTACTTTATTTAACACAGAAGCTCAATAGATCTGGGCTAAAATATTTTAAAAAAAGAACAATCTGATCTAGAATTAAGCCTCATATGCTAACCAAAGTTGTGTATGGTGAGTTCCAGGAAGCACCAGGGTGTGAAACACTGTGACTGAGGATGCTGTGGGTGTGGGAGTTACCCACTCCACTGCACACACCCAGCCTCAGGCCATGTGAAGGTAAGCTGTTACATTTCAAAGCCAATCTCTTCTGAAAGGTTGCCTACGAGTAGGGCTGACAGCCTCTGTCACGCGACATTGCTCTGTCCAGAGGTGGATTTAATGGTACTTGCACTGGGTGCACCCTGGGCCCAACTTCTGAAGGACCCTGCAAAACCCCAACTTTACACTTTTTTCTAGTGACAAGGGGCCCAATATTTTCTTCTGCACCCGGGGTCTCAAATGACCTTAATCTGCCTCTGGTCCTGTTCGCAGCTGAATTGACCCAGAGGGGACATTTGATGTGAGGGTAGCCAGGTGATGGTCTGGCCAGAACCCCATAGGTGTCCTGGCATGAGCCTTGGCCAATAGAAGCTTGCTATGTATGCAGACAAACAGTGGGTGATTTGATAGCAGTTTCGTAGGGGGGTTCATGTCTGCATGAGAGGCAGCACGGAATCAGGTGAAATATCCCAGTAGAAGCTGTGAGGGATGAAAGCCAGCCGGGGGAGCAGACTGACAGCACAGGCAGGAGGCTCAGAGGTGGAGAACATGAGAAAAATTGTCAAATGCTTTCTGCTGAGGGATGGCGGGCTAGCCCTTTGGCTGAAGCTGTGTTGAAAATTCTGAGGGACTGTTCACTTCCTATACTGTGTTCTTGTGCTTTCTGTAAAATTGGGTGGTCAGACTTTTACTGGTTAACCTGAGGCTGGTCCTGTGGCTGGCATTTCGGTGTGCCTTATTTCCATGTGACACTATTCTTCCTATAGGTGACCACACTGCTTTTTATAAACACAACCTAACACTTATTACTATTATTATTTACAATGATCCTCCTATGACTTTGAAATGAATTGGTTTTGACACTTAGCAGCTCACTTTTGTACTCACTCTCTATAACTGCATTGGGGAGGAGCAGGACATGGGTCAGATGGATGTCCAGGTTACTTTTGAATGGAAATAAAAAAATTCCTTCACAAAAATCAGAAATAATTCTCTAGTCAATTTCAGCAGTTCAACTGCCTGTTTCATAGTGAGATCTCAGTATGCTTTGCTTCTGGTGCATTAATTTTCCTTATATATCTGTGGATGAAGAAAATCTTTAACTCTTTTTTTCTCCCATGTGTCCTTCCCCAATAATATCCTCTCTTCTTCTCCCTTCCCTGATGATGTACAAAGAATTGTATTCTTTTACTCCAAGGATCTCCTCTATACCAACACCATGGAGTCTTTATGGTCAAACTGGTATTAAATGGAGTAAGACTTTAGCTTATCTTGTTGACATTAAGCAACACAATGGCTTGGAGCAAAAACAAACAAACAAACAAACAAACAAAAAAGCCTTCTACTCTTTCTTTTTCCTTAACCCTGGTGAGCAGAATAGTCCTTGGATGAATTTATTTTACTCATGTTTGATGGTAGAACTCTATTAGAATACTGGGATCGTGGCCAACACAATTAAGGCTCGAGGGAACACAGAGGCTAGCTCATACCTGACGGGCCATGTGTTCAGCTCTGAGAAGGTGACCTTCAGCTGAGGTCCCTGGGATTTTGTTTTCCCAGTAAATACTTGCACCCTATGCTCATAATTCCTTTATTAAACTTAGATTTTTACTAAGTCTAGTTGCACTATGAGCCTATTTCTACTACTTATTTATCTGTTTATGCCAATCACCCCCCCCCCCCCCAATGTCTTTGAAGATTCCTCTTAGCCTCTATCCCAGGCTATAGACACCTTGGGAAGTTCTTTGGTGGCCCTTGTGATGTGAGATGTAGCACGTTCGGTGTTTCTTATAAGAAATACAGATGTTTCCGTTGACAGGCAAGTGTATGGGCATGACATCTGGGCACACCTTTTCTTGTCACTTTTAATTTTTCAGTGTGTTCTTAGTAAAAAAAATTTCAGACTGTAGGGTTTGACATACTGAGAATACAGAAGAAGTAGGATGCTGCTTAGAAGACGCTGGTTACAGTTTCTACGGCAGCAACAGCTGTATCTCTGAAGATCTTCACGATTTTAGAAACGTCAACATGTGAACATAGTCAAGAACATTTGTGTAGCACCCTCTTGCTTACGAGGCAGGACTGGCCCAGCACTGTTGAGTCTCCGTGTCCTCAACTCAGATAACATCTCTCTCCTTTCCATCCCTGAGATAACTGGGTTCCTCCACTTTTGCCAATTATTTAGGTACCCTAAATAATTATGTCTTGCTTTTGAGTGACCCTCTAAAATTGACCTGTAGCACTGGTGTCCTTCTGTGAGTTGCTTTCACTCCTCACCAGAGAAATGCATCCATGCCAGTGTGTGTAGCTGCCGCTGGTGGAGGGCAGCCTGCTGATGCTCCCATCAGTCAGTGTCCCAGTGGAGGGACAGCTGGGGCCGACTCTCTACCTGGCTCTTTTTCATCATTTTGCTGCAAACATTCTCGGAGTTGTCTCCTACGATCCTGTGTCAGAGTGTCTTTAGGGTATATACCGAAAAGGCTGGGTGCCGTGTCCACCCTTAGTGTCTGGAGGGGATGTGAATCCCATTCTTCATGTCCTTGGTCAATGGCCTGAAGTTAGCACCCACATCCGGGACCTTCAGAGAGAAGAAGAGGTGGTGGCACTTCCCAGGCCTCAGAGTCTCAGCACAGCTGAGGGTGGTGGTGCTGGGGCGTGGGTGAGAGGGGAAGCAGCAGATGGTGTTTGAGGCCATGCAGCTTCGCTAAGGTCGCCGAGTCCACGTGAGGTCCCTAGGAGACTATGGAATTTCTGCATTTACAAAGATAGTATTGAAAAACAAAAGAGCATTTCATTCTGAGACTGAATGGTTTTATTTATGTAAAGCTAAAAAAGCTAAGCTGGAAATAGCCTGGTCCTTGTGCTCTGGCATCTTCAGTGAGATTCAAATCTGTCTGTCTTCTTGGGCTCAGACTGTGATACCAGTGATCTCTGCATCCTCGGAACACTGCTGGCTCCATGCTCTCCCTCATGACCTTAGCCTGGCTGTCTGCCTCTGATCTGTGTGTAGCATGGTGGACTTTGAGGTTCTTTACTGAAGAGCCACTCCTCTGGGTCTTTCTTTCCAAAACCTGGAGCCACAGTGCACAGTGGGGTTTTGCGATTCTTCAACAAAGGGAAAGTTCTGCTGGGGCTCTTGGAAGATGCTGCACTAGTCATAGATGATTGAGATTGCTGCTGAGCGCCTCTCTGCCTCAAACATAGGTGTCCCCAAATGGGATGGCTTGAGTACTGGTGTAACCCTCCACTGCCGGTTTCAGGAGCTACACAGTTTTTTCCAGTAAAGGAAAAATTCTCTTTGTCTCAGAGACACACAGCTGAAGGTAGAAGAGAGGCCGTGGCAAGCTCCCAATGGGGATGGTTTTCACGGTAATAAATTGACACCTTCACAAACTTCTGAGCAGGAGCCTGGTTAGCTCTGAGGTCTTTGTCGTCTTGGAGCCTTTGTCCTGGGGGGCCCTGCTACTTTGGCACCCCAATTTGCAGCTGGTGGGGTCAGGAGTGTGACCTCAGGGATTGGGGTGGGAGGCAAGTGCATGCAGTGCCCACAGGCACTGGTCACGCACAGTTGTGCACACTGATCACTTCTGTTGGTCCGGGTGAAGGTGCACATGAATGAAGTGCATGCTCTCCATGCACAGCTCTTGCTGCCTTTCCCCTGGGCGTATTCAGCGTGCCCCCTGCACGGCTGCTTTGGGACACGTATGAGGTGTCTGGTGCACTGTTCATGGCTCCCATCACGACGGCTCCTCGAGGCTCCTCCTCACCCTTTTAGGACACCCTGTAGAGCAGGGGTCCCCAAACTATGGCCCGCGGGCCGCATGCGGCCCCCTGAGGTCATTTATCCAGCCCCACCACACTTCCAGAAGGGGCACCTCTTTCATTGGTGGTCAGTGAGAGGAGCATAGTTCCCACTGAAATACTGGTCAGTTTATTGATTTAAATTTACTCGTTCTTTATTTTAAATATTGTATTTGCTCCCGTTTTGTTTTTTTACTTTAAAATAGATATGTGCAATGTGCATAGGGATTTGTTTTTTTATAGTCTGGCCCTCCAACAGTCTGAGGGACAGTGAACTGGCCCCCTGTGTAAAACGTTTGGGGACCCCTGCTGTAGAGCGTCTAGGCTGAGCTGAGCTCACGGGCTGGTGGGTAGGTGAGCACCAGTCTGCAGGTCCTCCTTTTGCCTCTGGCCCCCCCAGAAGGCAGGGGGGGCCAGTCAGAGCAACTAGAGACAGGGTTAGGGGGCCCCAATTACAGACCACTCAGCCTTTGTGCCAGGGATGCCCGTATGACATTGTGTAGGTGTAAGATGCACGCGCCTTAGATACATTCATATATATTGCAGTACGACTCCCATTGTAGTGTTAGCTAGCACCCTTATCAAACCACATGATCATTTCTTTTTTTGTTGAGAGTACAATTAAGATCTAGTCCCTAGTATTATTTTAAGTAGGCTTTCCTCAACTGGGAGGGACGAGGGAACATAAACTCGTGATTAGACTGCGTGGTCTCCTCTCCCCACTTTAGAGAAAGGACTCTGAAGCCCAGAGAAAGGTGATGTGCCCAGGGTCCCAAGACTAGTTGGAGGCATTAGAACTTTTAAAATATACTGAATAGATGAGGAAATGTAATACACATAGAAGTACTTATTACTACTCAAAGCTTACCACAGCAGGATGCTCTAAGTGTCATTGGAAAACTGGGGTGGGGAGGATATAGGTCACTTTCAGCTGAAATTGGTTTAGGGTTCACATTTGGTATATATATTATGTTTGGTTTTATTATATAAATTGTATTTTTATTATATATATTGTATTTTTCTAAAGTGAGTAGAAAGGAGGCAGAGAGACAGACTCCCATATATGCCCAAGGGATCCACGCAGCAAGCCCACTAGGGGTGTTGCTCCGTTGCAACCAGAGCCATTCTAGTGCCTGAGGCAGAGGCCATGGAGCCATTCTCAGGGCCAACTTTGCTCCAATGGAGCCTTGGCTGCGGGAGGGAGAGAGATAGAGAGAAAGGCGAGAGGGGAAGGGTGGATAAGCAAATGGGTGCTTCTCCTGTGTGCCCTGACCGGGAATTGAACCTGGGACTTTCACACGCTGAGCAACACTCGACTACTGAGCCAAATCGGCCAGGGCTACATATTTGGTATATTTAAAACATTTTTTAATTTAAGTATATCTGGCACACAGTATTATATTGGTTTCAGGTGTACAACATAATGATTCAACACAGATATATTTTACAAGGTGATCACTATAATAAGTCTAGTCCCCATGCAAAGTTATTACAATTATTATGGACTATGTTCCCTGTGCTGTAGGCCACATCCCCATATCCTGTTTATTTTATAACTGGAAGTTTGTATCTTTTATTCCCCTTTCTCTTCCCCCATCCCTTTCCTCAGGCCACCATCAGTGGGTATACTTTTGAATATTAAAAGAACTACTCATGGTGCCAATCCTCAGAGCTCACACAAAATGACGTCAATTTAAACACATTTTCCTAATGAAGAATGAGGGGCATCAAGTTGACTTGTAACACCGTGTAAGTGCATAGCTGTTATGGACTTAAGCAATCAGCATTAAACTAAATTAGAGACAATTAGTATGTGCAGCTTACTCATCATGTTCAATTAGCACCTTAATGCATTTGGACTATATTAAGTGAGAGGATGATCTTTTGATATAATTAGGAAGTGAAGTGCAAAAAAGATTTCTCTCCGACTTTCCCTGGAAGGACCCTGTTAATTTGCTGAAGTGAAACTTGGGGTAGTTTTCATGAACTTCTAGATATTTGGTTGATTTTTCTCAGTGTCATCCAAGCCATCTCTATCCAATAGAATTGTTTGCTGGATGGAAATAGTCTTCATGTCCAAGGTGGTAGCCATGAGCCAAGTGTAGCTAATGAGGTGAGGCTAGCATTAAAGAACTAAAAATTTAATGAATTTAAATAGCCACATGTGGACCATATAGATCAAGTTGTTCAAATCTTTGGAGCTGCCAAATTAGGTCACTTTTCAAGTGTGAGAAGAAAAATGATCCTGCTGGGATAATATTTTACACTGGTATAATGCTTTGAAATTTATAATATTTTCAAAGTGACCCTGTGATTTCCGTTATTATTTTCATTTTGCATTTGATGTAATGGAGGCTCTAAATGCTAGGTAATTACACAGTCACTCAATTGATAACCATATATATATATATATATATATATATATATTTTTTTTTTTTTTTTTTTTTTTTTTTGTATTTTTCTGAAGCTGGAAACGGGGAGAGACAGTCAGACAGACTCCTGCATGCGCCCGACCGGGATCCACCCGGCACGCCCACCAGGGGGCGATGCTCTGCCCACCAGGGGGCAATGCTCTGCCCATTCAGGGTGTCGCTTTGTTGCGACCAGAGCCACTCTAGCGCCTGGGGCAGAGGCCAAGGAGCCATCCCCAGCACCCGGGCCATCTTTGCTCCAATGGAGCCTCGGCTGCAGGAGGGGAAGAGAGAGACAGAGAGGAAGGAGAGGGGGAGGGGTGGAGAAGCAGATGGGTGCTTCTCCTGTGTGCCCTGGCTGGGAATCGAACCCGGGACCTCTACACGGGAGGGGAAGAGAGAGACAGAGAGGAAGGAGAGGGGGAGGGGTGGAGAAACAGATGGGCACTTCTCCTGTGTACCCTGGCCGGGAATCGAACCCGGGACCTCTACACGCCAGGCCGACGCTCTACCACTGAGCCAACCGGCCAGGGCTGATAACTATATTTTTTATGTTTGGTTTTATTATTAATCATTTCAATTTCAAGAAATTCTGATCAGAGAATGTCACTTGTATTATTTTAACATTTTGGAATTATGATTTTTATTGTGGCCTAATATAATGAACATATAATGATCATTTTTATGATGCTTTGTGTAAATACAGTTGTAGTTTTTATTTTAGGGGACAGAATGTGCTTTATATTTATTTAGTGCTACTTTAGTATGTCATTTAGGTCTTTCATATTATTGCTTATTTCTTTTTCTTCTCAATCTGTCAAGGACTAAGAGAGGTGAATAAAATTCTACTTTTGTGTTTTTCTTCATAACTCCTATAATTTTTGTTTTCTGAATATTGATGCTGTATTTTTTTGGATCATTGATAGTCTTGACTTTAGAATCTTCACAGTGAAAATCTTTTATTTATTTATTTTTTTAGTGAGAGAGAAAGTCAGAGAGAGAGAGACAGAAAGAGGGACAGATAGGGACAGACAGATAGGAAGGGAGAGAGATGAGGAGCATCAGTTATTCATTGTGACACCTTAGTTGTTCATTGACTGCTTTCTCATATGTGCCTTGGCCATGGGACTCCAGCTGAACCCGTGACCCATTACTCAAGCCAGCAATCTTGAACTCAAGCCACCAACTTTGGGCTTTAAGTCAGCAACCTTTGGGCTCAAGCCAGAGACCATGGGGTCATGTCTATGATCCCACACTCAAGACAGCAACTCCACGTTCAAGCTGATGAGCCCAAGCTCAAGCCAGTGACCTTGGAGTTTCAAACCTGGGTCCTCTTCATTCCAGGATGATGCTCTACCCACTGTACTACTGTGTAGTCAGGCACTGTGAATATCTTTTAACATTACTGTGGACCCTTGAACAACATGGGGTTAGGGGAGCAGACTCCCGTGAAGTTGAATATGCACGTATCACTTATGACTCCCTCCAAACTTATATGTAAAACTATAAGTAATTATAGTAACTATAAAAACTATAAGTAACTATAAAAATTTATATGTAACTATATATATAAAAAAGCATTTTGTCTTATTTAATGTTTTCTAACATGAATTAAAAGTGACTAGATATTAATATTTAAGGTGACAACCTACCATTTTCTTCCTAGCTTCGCAAGCCTGATAGCATATTTATTTGGTCAGCCTATTCCAATTTTGAACCTGTTTTTCACCATTTAGCTTCAGACATGCCTGAGCACACGAGAGCCAAAGGTGAGGCTTTCGGGACAGCATATGGACATAAGTCAGGAAGAATGGGGAGCTCCCATCCCCATACTCAACCTCCTGTTGGCTTTTAGAATCTGTTAGAATTTTGCAGATTATAGACATCTGCATGGCACTCAGCCACTGGCAATTAAATACAAATTGAAGCAATTTGATAAAACCCCAATGTTATAAATGCATTTACCTTTCCACGTCTTTTTCTTGACTGGCATTTATAATAAGCTCCAGTGGCATGTTAGAAAGTCACATCAATGCTGTAAATATTTGCAAGGAATTCTGAGCAGAACATGCTTTGCCAGTGGCTCCATTTTCATGCTGTTTCTTACCTTTCCAAATATTTTAAAAACAAAACCCAAAACACTGAGATTATTCCCTTGAGATCTGTTTCTGGGAGTGAGCAAAAGCAATTATTCTTTAAAGGGACTTCATTTGAATTCTCCAATACCTCCTGATTCTTGACCTATTTCTTTGACTCTTAAAGTGACACTTTAAGAATGCAGGTTATAATGTTTTTTATTTCTACTTTCCCCTCTATTTACTGAACTTTTTTTATCTTTAAATAACAGATTACATTTGGTATTATTCTGTGTTAGTTTCTGATGTACAGTGTAATGGTCAGATAATCGTGTACTTTACAGAGTGGTTCCCAGAAGACTGTAATTTAAATGTCAGAATGCTGGGTTGTTTTTTTTTATCCCAAATGTATGCCACACTCCACTGTCATAAATATCAGCAGCACGTAGTTGTACTTGGAGACAGTTTTTACTGAGATGGAGCAAAGAATGTTCTGAACTAGTTTAACTCCATTGTAACACCAAGCCGAAAAGAATCTGCAAAGAATGTGACAATGTCTCCCTTTTGACTTTCAGTGTCATACAAAATGTGTGAATCAATATGCTATTGATTTTTCAAAGTTTTTCTATTTTAAGTTTTTCTATGGTGCACATAGATCTCTTTGCTCTTTGGTTGACAAACACTTGGTTGTCTCCAGATTTATTTATTTTTTTTTGTATTTTTCCGAAGTAAGAAGAGGGGGAGAGGCAGACAGACAGACTCCCGCATGCGCCCGACAGGGATCCACCCGGCATGCCCACCAGGGGGCGATGCTTGGCTCCTCTGGGGCATTGCTCTGCTGCAATTGGAGCCATTCTAGCACCTGAGGCAGAGGCCATGGAGCCATCCTCAGCACCCGGGCCAGCTTTGCTCCAATGGAGCCTTGGCTGCAGGAGGGGAAGAGAGAGACAGAGAGGAAGGAGAGGGGGAGGGGTGGAGAAGCAGATGGGCACTTCTCCTGTGTGCTGGGCCGATGCTCTACTACTGAACCAACCAGCCAGGGCCCTGTCTCCAGATCTTGGCTACTGTGAATAACACTGCATTAAACATGGAGACAGACTTCTGCATGCACCCCAACTGGGATCCACTCAGCAAGCCCATTAGGAGGTGATACTCTGCCCATCTGGGGCTGTTGCTCTATTGCTCGGCATCCACATTATTTTAGCGCCTGAGGCCAGGCCAGCCATCCTCAGTGCCCAGGACCAACTTGCTCGAATGAGACATAGCTGTGAGAAGGGGGAGAGAGAGAGAAAGAGATAGAGAAAAAAGGGAAGTGTGGAGATGCAGATGGTTTCTTCTCCTGTGTGACCTGACTGGGAATCAAACCTGGAACTTCCACATGCTGAGCCGATGCTCTACCACTGAGCCAACCGGCCAGGGAGGGATTTTCTATTTGCATCATCCAATTATTTAATGCTGTATCATAAAACTAGCCTATTTTCCATGGTGCTAAATAGCCTTTAAAACTGTTTTTTTTAAATAACTGTATAAGAGTTCACTAGGCTTTTTTTTAACACCACTGCCTGTTTATCATTTCAATGGTTGCCATATTATTGAGAGTTTAAAAGTTGAAGAAATAAGAACCTTAGGACTGAGAGCTTTTTTAAAGCTTTTAGTGCAGTTTTTTAGGAGAAATTCCCAGCAGTGGGATCACTGAGTCATCAGATGGAGCGTTTTTATTCCCCTTGGTAAGCATTGGCAAATGGCTCCCCAGAAGGACTGCACCAATTCATACCATCATCGGTGATGAATGAGTTTGACCTTAAGCACAGTCACATTAATATCTTATTATCTTTACCTCTCGTTTTTCTTCCATGATTGTATGTGATAGAGTTTAGACCCTATCTGTCTGAAAAACTCATGCTTATCAATGATTTTTTTTGAAGAAAATACAAACAAATCAAAAAGTGATGTAGCGTGGAAGTTTTATCTTTCAGAACATGAAGCTGCATTTATATACACCAGGTTCAGCATAATCCCCTCAAGACTGAATCCATTCTCCGATTGCTTTCTCCAGGAAAAAGTTTATCATTTTAATTTAGATTTCATACCTTGGGTAAGGGGTTGTGCACTTACACTTTATTATTGTTTATTCACAGTTGTTTATCTAATGCACCTTATCTTTGTTATTTGACAAATGTGGCTTATTGAATTTTTACCAAGACCCCAAGTGTGCTATTTAAAATTCAAGTAATGCTGGCTATAGAGTATGAGGTTGACCTTGCATGTGTGAGATTCCAGGAAGCTGTATAATTAACTCCTAAATACTCCATATAAAATGAAATGATTAAATTCTTGGAGGCATAGAATTCAGGTTCAAGTCACTTGGAAATTTTAAAATTTCCGAGCTATGGGAGGTCCTAATGAAAGGATACATGCAAGAGCAGTACTCTTCTATTTGGGGGATTTAACTTCATTGTCTTAACTTGAAACTTTAGGAGAGAATTGTGAGAGAGAAAGGGAACAGCTCTTTAAGCATTCATATTAACCCAAATAGAACTGGGAACTGTCAGTGTCATAGGTGGAGAACCCCAACACCTCAGTTATTGCACTCACTTATTGCTGTTTAACAAATGACCCCAAAACCTAGTGGCCAAAGCCAACCATGAGTTCTGTGAGTCAGTAATTTGGAGAGGATGCCATAAGACCAGCTTGTCTCTGGTGTGTGATGTCTGGGGTCAGATGGAATCTGGTATCAACCAAAGACTCATTCACTCACTTGATTGGTGGTGGCTGCTAGTTCTTGGCTGCTCAGTCTCCCCGTGCCAACATTCTGAGAAGAGGAAGCCCTGTGTATGCGTGTCCTTGTAAAAGCCTGGCCTTGAAGTTAGATAGCATCACCTCCACAATACTCTATTGGTCAGATTGGACACAGGCCCCCACTCAGATTCAAGGGGCCAGGGGACATAGATAACAGCTGTTGGTGGGAGGAGTGCTGAAGTTACTTTAGAAAAGAAAAACAAGATGGATGTGGGAGGTATTGTTAGAGCCATTTAGAAAAACACAATCTGCCACAAAGCAATATGAAAAATAGATTTGACATATGCTATTTTTTTTCTGAGCTTTGTAAAAGCTCAGTTTGGAGATGACTTTTTTTATCCAGAAATAGCAGAGCAATTCCTATTAGGCCAATTCTTCTATAGATAGTATTTATAAACTCTCCAAAGTATAAAAGCAAGTACTTGAAGAAGAGAATGGCGCTGGCTGACCCTCTGCGTTCAACCCCCCATTGGCGTCAGGCAGGATGGCCAAAACTCTGGTAGAAATGTGCAGTCTTACTGGCTTGAAAAGCCAGAGAATGGGTTTTGGAATTATCGCAACAGACAGAAAGGAAAGGGGATTTCAGTCCCAGATCGAGGACAGCCAGGGAGCTGATGACCAACATTTTGCATCTAAACTCCCATCAAGTCTCTGGCTCACCTCTGAACTATGTATACATATATTATATAAGGGTGAATGTCAAGCAACCCAGCTAAGGGTAAAAAGGCTAAATGTGAATTTCAGCCTTCATTCATAACAATGAAGGCAGAATTGGGTCCATCTCTCCAACTACACAGGTATAAATTACCTTATAATGACCAACATTTGGCCCTACTAAATGACCCATTCTTATCCCACGTACCCGGTTTCAGCAGAATGTGTTCAGGAAGCCCGAACTGTACAGAAACACAAATATATTTTCTCTACACATTATAGTTATATTCTATAATGCTAATTATATGAATTTCTAAAAGGGGCAAAGTGAATTTCTGATTAAAAGAGAGTTTTTATGATTAAAAATTGAACTCATTTCTCATGGTGTTCCTAGGAATAAACTAGATGGGAAGTCTATATATAAGAACATTGCTTGAATTATAACAGAAAACTCTCTAGGACTGGTAATTAAATGCTTGAAGAGGGTCATGTGATTTTACTAGTTTCCAATCTGAGCCTTATTGTTGACCCAGAGCTCTTTGATTGAAGGGAGAATAGGTTCTTTGTGGAAGAACCCCACAGCTTTGCCATTGGTATAAACTGTCAACCTATCTCCAAGACTGAACCCATTGACTGCAGTGATTCTGCACTGGGGAAAAGCACTCAGACCTTTGGGAATTATTAAACACTGGTTCTGCATTGTAACTAATTCCTGGTGATGCAAACACCACTGTGGCTGTGGTCAGATGATAGGTAAATAGAAATAACTCAGATGTGACTCAGTATACCCAGTTAGTTCATATGCCCACTTGTTGTCATTTTACTAGTTTCTGGATGTATAATTGAGTTATAAATACTTGGCACTGGAAGTATCTCCACATTGGCCTTTGACCCACGGGGAAGGACTGTTAAATTAATCTCTTACACTTTTTTAACCCTTTGCTTTTTTTTTTTTTAATAAAGCTTCTCCCCTTCTCCGCATGTTAGCTCATTTTTTTAATGTCACAAAAACTTACTGTGGAATGTATGGTAGAGATTATTATTTCTGTTTCATGGGTGAAGGACCTCTTCTTGACTTTTAACAGATGTTTTTAAAGGAGAAATTCACTCTGGTTTGTTGTTGTGAATGCAGTCTCTCCTAAACATGTGAGTCCTGTTCAGACTCTCTTTTCAATCAGAGTTATCCTGATTCTGGCAACATTGTCACCACCATGGATTTATGTTTTGTCCTCTGACAAGTTTATTCTCTACTCCCTTCCCCATTTCCTGCCATGGAAATAATAGAAAATTTTAGTGACATAAAGCTTCAGCATATTTCAACTTACTTCCGAGTGTAATAATGTAAATCGAAGAAAACTCTATGAGCTATCTTAAAATTGCTCCATATCCCCTTTTAAACCATAACATTTTCTAGGAAGTGAAATAAAATCCTTGTACCACAATATGTAAGATATTTGATGTAAGCCTACAATGTCAATAAAACTATTAGTTTGGGCATCAAATATGTTTTGACATATGCAAATGGGCAGAGACCTTCAACGATCTTAGTGCAGTCCTAGTCTTGTAAAATATGAACTCTCATTCTATGGTGAACGCAGGCCGTTGAAATGATCTTTCCAATTCCTTACTTTGGGAGGTACAAACTGAGCTTGATTTAATTGTCTTTTTTATTTTTTGGATATACACCCTATAATTTCATGAACAGCTGATATACTTTTATAGGGCTATGGCTGATGGACTTTAAATGACAGCTCACGATCTTTTTAATTAGAGGGAAAGCCTCTGCTACTCTGCACTGCCCTCTAGCGTTTGGTTGCTAACACTGAGGGAGAGGGCTGAGGAGGGAGCCTCCCTACAGTGCCCTGTAGGATGTGTAGCTTCCCAGAAGCTTTAGGGAATGTTCTGGGAAGAGTGCACAATTCAACTCTGTAGGTCCTTCTGAGCTGTCCCACTGAGCTATAAATTCCAGATGACCACATTTAGATACTTTAATTGAACTGCTTTTAGCTTTCTCCAGGTTTTATGAGAAAAAGGCCTTACACTTCTCAGAAGGAAAAATTATGTGGTGAGCATGTTGTCAGAATGATGGCACTGAGTTTTACTCTCAAGTGGGAACGGCCCTTAACCATATTTAAGGTAGATTTCTTGACACCTAAGATGGGGTCCTCTGGAGTCATTCTCTTCTGGAGACTCCATTTATTTGTCCTGCTGATTATCGACCTGATTCTCTGTGAGTGGCACCTATAGAAAAATCCACGACTTCAGTGTCACTGCTCTTCATTGGAGCACAGACACATGACGCGTGCCTCTTTACAGCTAGATGGTTTTTGCAATGAAGCTGAAACTTCGTGTGGAAACATTTCTCTCCTGCAGACTCTGTGACATGCTGTATTGCACGTAGGAACTGACCAACTTGGAGCTAATGGTTATCTTACAGCTTGTCCATGTCAACAAATCACCCACTTCACTGTGTTGACATACCTGGACCTGCATGCATTTAAAAAATATTTAAGCAACAACATTCCATGTTCGTAGTTTCGAGGGATTAATCAGTGTGAGGAGGTATTGTTTAATCCAGGGGTAGTCAACCTTTTTATACCTACCGCCTACTTTTGTATCTCTGTTAGTAGTAAAATTTTCTAACCGCCCACCGTTTCCACAGTAATGGTGATTTATAAAGTAGGGAAGTAACTTTACTTTATAAAATTTATAAAGCAGAGTTACAGCAAGTTAAAGCATGTAATAATAATTACTTACCAAGTACTTTATGCCGGGTTTTCGCTAAATTTGAATAATCTTTATAAAACAACTTACTATAGTTAAATCTATCTTTTTATTTATACTTTGGTTGCCCCACTTACTGCCCATCATGAAAGCTGGAATGCCCACTAGTGGGCGGTAGGGACCAGCTTGACTACCACTGGTCTAATCTATGGAGAAGATTTATCAAGATGTATTGATTTTCAACCCTGTGTGATATGCTTTCCAGGAGGTGGCCAATGTGAATGATCTCTGTTTTCTAGGGGTCCAAGGTCTTGTTTTATTTATTTATTCATTTTAGAGAGGAGAGGGAGAGACAGAGAGAGAGGAGAGACAGGGAGAGAGAGAAGGGGGGGAGGAGCTGGAAGCATCAACTCCCATATGTGCCTTGACCAGGCAAGCCCAGGGTTTCGAACTGGCGACCTCAGCATTTCCAGGTCGACGCTTTATCCACTGCGCCACCACAGGTCAGGCCTAAGGTCTTGTTTTAAATAAGTGTCAAATAATAACTTGAGGAAGATTATTAGCATAATAATAATCAAGGCAAATCTGTCAGGAGAGTGAGTAATTATATCCAGCTGGGAACCAAGATGGCTTCATGTAGGAGAGAGAACGCTATTTATATCGCTTTATGAAGGCCTCAGGACAGAGATATTACCCCCACTTTACAGAAAAGAAAATGGGCTTGGAAGAGTGAAGGATGTACCTGGTGTCACAAAATAATGATGGATTTTAAAAGGGGGTCTCCTCTCATTTCAAAACCTCTTTCTTTTTTCAATGAACCATTACCCCAGATCCAAGAAGTAAAGATGGAAAACTAATCTATGATATTGTTGTTATTATATCCATTTTACATATGCAAATGCAGGGGCTGAAAATGTGTAGGTGACTTGCTTAGTATTAAACAAAGAAAAACCAGTGGGTCCAGGATTTGCACGAGGTCTTTTTTAACCTTTTTGTTATGGATAATTTGTTTTTGTTCTTCTTTGTTTTCTAATTGTGGTTTGAACACTTAACTGAGCTTTCCCTTTTTATCCCAGTATGAGTGGAATCATGTGGTATTTGTCCTTCTGTGTCTGGCTTATTTCACTCGCATAATGCCTCCCACGTTCATCCATGTTGTCACACCTGGCAGCATTTCCTTCTTTTTTAAGGTTGTATAGTAGGTATACTGTATGTGTGTACCACATTTCCTTTACCTATTTATCCATGATGGACATTTAGGCTGTTTCCACATCATGGTGGTTGTGAATACTGCTGTAATGAACATGGGGTTGCAGATAGTTTTTCAAGATCCTGATTTCGCTTCTTTTAGATAAATACCTAGAAGTGGGATTGCTGGATCGCATAGTGATTCTATTTTTAATTTTTTGAGGAAACTTCATTCTATTTCTCATAGTGACAACAGTGCATTATGGATTATTTTAAACATATGTTGTAGGAAGAAAGGTACAACACACCTGCATGTACCCGTTATTGAACCACAACACCATCAGCTCACCACCACACTTGAACTGATTTACACCTCCTTTACTGTCTGCCCCCAGGAGTGGTTTTGTGTGTGTGTGTGTGTGTGTGTGTGTGTGTGTGTGACAGAGAGAGGTACAGAGAGGGACAGATAGATAGGAGGGGAGAGAGATGAGAAGCATCAATTCTTTGTTGTAATACGTTAGTTGCTCATTGATTGCTTTCTCATATGTGCCTTGACCGCGGGCCTTCAGCAGACCAAGTGACCCCCTTGCTCAAGCCAGCGACCTTGGGTTCAAGCTGGTGAGCTGTGTTCAAACCAGATGAGCCTGCTCTCAAGCCGGTGACCTCAGTGTTTCGAACTTGGGTCCTCTGCATCCCAGTCCAGTGCTCTATCCACTGTGCCACCGCCTGGTCAGGCCCCAAGAGTGTTTTGAAGCAAATCCCAGATGTCGTATTATTTCATCTATAAATATTTGAGTATGTGTCTCAAGTATAGAAAAGAACTCTTGTTGAAAGACATAGTCACAGTGCCATGTTCATAAATGAAAAAATCCCAGTAATGCCTTAATACCATCAACTATCCTGTTGGTACTATCTCACAGGTTTTGTTTGTTTGCTGATAGATTGTATGTTGCTGGTTTGTTTGAATTTGTATCCCAATAGGCCACATACACTGAGTTCTGTTAGTAAGTCTCTTAATAGATTTTTCATTTTATAGGTTACATTTCTTTTTATTTTAAATTTTTTACTTGAAATTGATTAGTTCAAGAAACTGAGTAATTTGTCTTGTGAACTTTCCTACTGTCTTGATATTACTGATTGCGTTCTCTCTCTCCCTTTTAAATCTTTTCCTACATTTCCTGTGTGTTTCCTGTACTGGTGGTTAGATTAAGGGGCTTGATCATGTTAGGTTATATTTTTGGTAAGACTGCTTCAAGAGTGGTGTTCTAAACTTCCACCAGGAAAGGTATAACATTCAGTTGTCTACCGCTATGATGTTAGCTGCTGTTGAAGATCATTGTCCAGATACAGAGTTCACTTAAGAGTTTTTAAAATGGTAATATTCTAATTATTTCATGGCATGTTTATATGCTATCTGGAATATTTCCTAAAGGACAACATTTTTTTTTTCTGATCAACTGTTTTGAATACCCCAAGATGCAATTTTTCCTGGAAAAACAACTTATTTGTATGATTCTTTCTCTTTATTTACCAGTGTTTAGAATGATGAATTGGTTTCCTAAGCATCCTCTGAGACAATCAGTTTTTTTAATGATTATTGCAAATTCCTGGATTTTTAACATCTTTGGTTCATTTTTAATCCACTGATGTGATTATTCTGATTAATTCTTCAAATGACTCATCTTTGTATAATGGAAGCCACATCAAGATGGTTCTGTATTCCTTCTGACAGTATTCCAGTAATTTTTGGTAACTTCTCTGACAATGGCAAAATGTTCAGATTCAATTTGTAAATTTCCTGCCCCTGACTTTTATATTTGTCTTCTCTCTATATATGTTCCTTCTCATCCCATAAAATGATTATTTTATTTAATTAAGCTTAATCTTCCACTGTGTGTATGTACACACACACACACACACACACACACACAAACACACACACCCGTTCCCTTTCTTAGGTAAGTAGTAATACAGAGCAGTTATACAGACTGCTTCTACAATTTGCTGTTTTTATTTAATAATATATCTTGGAGCTCACATATGAGGAAGTACTCATTTTTTAAACAGATATATAATGTTCCATTGTAAATATCTCAGAGTTAATTCAGTTCATCCTACATTGATAGATATACAGGTTGTTTTCACTTTCTGCCATTTAAACAGGCAGTAAATAGCCATATGCATGTATCTTTCATATTTTACAATTTTATCTTTGCAACAGATTCCTAGAAGGGGAGGGGACAGAAATACATACGTAACTTTGCTAAATAGTGCCTAGTGTGTTCTTTATAGTAAAGTGTGTGTGTCTATTTCCCTTTATCCTGTCCCCTAAAATGTCTGGTCAAAGTCTTGCATTTTTGTCCATTTGATGAATAAGATATAGTATTTCTGTATGATATGAATTTGTATTTCTCTTATGATAAACTACTCTCTTAATTATGAGCCTTACTATGTTTAAGTACAATATATATGATGACCATTGATACGCCTATTCTAGAAATTTTCTGTTTACAACCATGGCCTGTTTTATTTAATGGTATTGATGATCTATTAATCTTACAGATGAGGTGGTATTTGCCATGAGTTTTAAACCGGTGTGTAGTCAAATTTATTCATTATTTTCCTTATTGCTCCCAGATTTTGAGTGGGAGGGGAGTTTTCTTTACTTCTAGGTTATAAAGAAATTTGCAAGTCTTTGTACCTGTGTAATTTTATTTTACATTTATTAACATGTATAATTCCTTGGCAATTGTCATTAGCTTTTGGTGTCAGAAATGATGAGTTTGATGTTTGTTATTTTCCATATTACTCTTCATTTATCCTGGTATCACTTATGAGCACGCCCATATTACCCACCCAATTTGTGACTCCACTTTTATTGAACACTACAGGCAATTGTGTTGTTCTCAGATTCTCTGTTTTATCCTGTTGATCTGCCTGCCTGGCTACATGCCAGCACTAGGCTGTCTGTGTTACGGAGTCTCTGGGATGTGTCTATGTGTCCGGATGAGGTAGCAACCCCTCCCCCATTGCTGCTCTTCCTTTTCAAGTGGATCCAGGTCCATGAACCCTGAATTCCATCACTTTGTATGTGATTCCACTAGACTCACCTGTTTTTATAGGATGTCACAAAACAGAATGGTAGACTCTTTTGAAAAGAAAAACAAGAGAGTAAAATTGTAAAAAAAAAAAATAATGGCAAAATGAGGTCAAAATAATTTTGCTCTAGGTGTTTATTTTAATTAAAAAAGAATAAGAAGAACCAAGCCTTTTTTCCCCTCTAGATCCCATTAGAGAAGTGATGTTATCCTGACTTACCAATCAAAATTTCCATCCCTTAATTAACTCTGATAGAATACAAAGAGACACTGTGTTCAAACACACTCTGAGCACTGAGATTTATTAGTGACAACACCCTTCTCACACCTGGCAGCGAAAGCTCTGAATATTTCTGTGTAAGCTTTAAAGCATGATGGCATGGTTGCTGTACTGGAATGTATTGGAGTGTGTGTGTGTGTGTGTGTGTGTGTGTGTGTGTGTGTGTGTATGTTTTACCACTGTTCTCTACAACCTAGTGAGTTTTACTCCTCATGTTGCCAGTATCAAAACATCCAATTCTCTTTGCTAACATAGTAATCTGAGGGAGAAAACAATAATTACAATGTGTGGAGTTCCTAAAGCCGGGCAATTCTAGCTGCAAAGAATGTTTTCCTAAATAATTATTTGTGCAATATATTGGGTTTTTGAATTGAGATTTACTGTCATAAGTGATCCTCTTTCCAAAAGCTTGATTGTACTTCAATACAGTATCTGATGTAATTATTTTTGTAATGAGTGGAAGGAGGCATCTTTTCAGGTTAAAAAAATACCAGTGGCTAAAACACTCAATGAGAAAAGAAGTAACCCTACAGCTCCTACTATTTTGGAATTAAACGTTGAAGTATAGAAGGGGTGTATAATTTTGGCATTTCACCAAAGCTTTTTATAATACTAAAAACTGATTATTATGTGCCCTTACCAGATGGCAAGCACTGCATAAGTCACTAAGAATGCATGTCAAAGTGAGCTAGGGAGACAGAGAACAAAGGAGGATGTGCCCCCCATCGCTGTGCATATGGGCAGACGCATCAGTGACTGGTGACTCATGGAGGACCGCAGTGTAGAGAGAATGTTTGACTTGAATCTTCTGAAGTGCTTACTTTGGAAATTTCTTGCAATTAAAAGATATTGCTAACCTTAGTCATCACATGCCATTCTAGTGTGACTTTTTACTTTTTTAAATTATAAGATTACTTCCCCGCCCCCCAAAGTGATGGTCATCTCTTTAAAAAAAATTACAACAATTATTGTAACACCAGCAAGTGAGCTTTTTCTTCCAAAAGGAACTCAGCCCTGCCCAGTCTGCCCTGTCCCTGCTTCCTGTCTTAGTGAAAAGAGTCCCTGCTTATGATGTGGCCTGAACAAGGCGTCTCAAATTGTACCCATGACCACTCCTCTCCCATCCAATATGCAAAGGTCTTGAAGTCTTGCTAATTTCTCTGAAATATTTGTTCAGTATGTCCTCTGCTTTTCAATCCCAATGGCCACTACTGGTTTAGACTCTTGTTTTTCATCTGTACTGTTGTAATCCATGAAGTGGTCATCCTATTTTTACTGCTGCCAGAAATATAGGTCTAAATTTTAGTTTGGATCAAATCCTTCCACAGCTCGAACCCTTCTATACCAGGGGAAGTCAATCATTTTATACCTACCGCCCACTTTTGTATCTCTGTTAGTAGTAAAATTTTCTAACCGTCCACAGGTTCCACAGTAATGGTGATTTATAAAGTAGGGAAGTAACTTTACTTTATAAAATTTATAAAGCAGAGTTACAGCAAGTTAAAGCATGTAATAATAATTACTTACCAAGTATTTTATGCCGGATTTTCGCTAAGTTTGGCAGAATAAATCTTTATAAAACAACTTACTATAGTTAAATCTATCCTTTTATTTATACTTTGGTTGCTCTGCTACCACCCACCATGAAAGCTGGAACGCCCACTAGTGGGTGGTAGGGACCAGGTTGATGACCACTGTTCTATACAGTCTCTAGTAATGATCTTCCTGACCTGGCCCATCTCTAGTGGCTTAACTGTACCTCACACTACCTCCGCCCACTGTGTTCCACAAATCCCAAGTGACTTTTCTGTTTGCTAACATGTGTGTCGTTAGGTTATCATGACTTTTAAACGTTCTCTTTTATGCTTGAAATGCCACTTTTTCAGAATGCTGCCCCTTAAATTCTTCTTCTTATTTGAGGTCTAGCTAAAAGAGTTTTCTGTTTATTCTCTACCTCCCTTCCTGCTTGCATTCTACCCCTACAAACAAGTTAGAAGATGCACCTTTATATCTACATTATACTTTGCACAAAGAAATACAATATTTGTTCTACTGAGTTATAATTTGTGTTTTATAACGCTAGCTCCCTATGAAGCCAGTTTTTGAAGAGAAAGAATATGGCATGTGCAGACACACACACGCTTAAAGATTAAGTGTTATTTTTTTCCCTACACTTTGCACCTAACCCAGTGCCGGTTGGGTACAGGAGAATATATTGAGTGGAAGGGTCATGTCACCCATGGTCCCAACGGGAAACCGAAGCATACTTAGCTGACATATTGGTGAGAATTTAATGGAAAGACTATTGACAAAGAATGGATAAGCAAGTTAATGAGGGATGTTCAGGGCCCAGGTACCAGCCAGACAAGAAGCTAACTTGACCTCTGGGCCTGACAGGACAAGGGGAGGAAGCAGGGTTGTTCACAGAGCCTGATGGAAGTGGGAGCTGTGGTGGGGCCTCCAGTGGGCGCTGCAGAGGATCCCGGGTGGGTATAATAGAGTCTGTGTGGGTCAGTCCCTCAGGCCACAAAACAGGGCCAGGGAGAACAGAGAAAAGAATGGGCAGTGCAGCCAGAGAACAAACAGGACAAGAAACTTGCTTCAACCTGAACGGTGAATGGATGGAGTGCCGATCAGTCTGACCGAAGCCTGAGGTAACTCCACTGCTGGGCGGCTACCTTAACTGAAACCTCTGAGTGTTTTCTTTACCACCACATCTGGGTAGCAACAATAACAAAAGTAACAATGGCAACAATTACAAGTGCTACCTATGTGCCCGTGGCTATGCTAAACATGTCACACATTTTGTCATGCGTTTCTAATAGCATTCCCCATTTTACAAAAGTCACAGAAGTCATGTCATTTGCCAGAGGTGGAGCTAGTTAGCAGTGAAGTTGAAGTTTGAAACCAGGTTAATCTGACTCCAAAGCCTCTTAGTTCCTGAATGGCATTGGTGCGGAGAGACTCAGCGTCCTGTTCTGCGCTAAGCCTTGGCCATCCCCTAGCAGAGCTGTGCAGGGCGGCATCCTTCCGACGCCACTGTGGAAAGCTGTGGCACCAGGTGTCTGTGCAGAGGAGACTTGCAGAGCATGCTTCTATTTTTAAAGATAGGTTGTTTTACTTTCAATGAGGAAAAGAATGATAAAAATGCTTAATTGAATTTGCTGAGTGTCGATTACCTGGGAAGGTTTTAATTGGGAAACCTCAGTGCGTGTGTGCCTATTGAAACACTACAACTATAACTGAAAATAGACATGTGATAATTAAATGGTAGATCCTTCTCTTAACAGGTTTAATTCTTGTTTGCAATGTGCATTAATGGAGATGCCCCCTCGCCATAGATTAATGCACAGTATAGATAGAATGACCTCCCCACTTTATCCATCACAGACTTGATTGGGTGCCATGAAACAGTAGTCTTCTTTCTTTTTCCTCTTTTCTCACTTATGAGCTAGAACTCTGTAGGGGTGTTTTGTCTTATCAATCAGGATAACGTAAGCCAAAGAAGACGACTTTGTTGTTTTCAATTCCATTCAGGCCTCTGCTTCCTCAGAGTCCCGTTGCAGGAGAGGAGGGGTGGAGAGGCTGGAGAGGAACCTGGGAGGCAGGGTCTTCTGCTAGAACCTGGGGTGGCTTTGCCACCACAAGAGCATCTAACTGGGAGCCGTAGCTCACGAAGCTATCCTCAGTGACATGCCCACACCTCTGCATTCCTTCTGGGCAGGAGCAGCCCAGCCACCCAAAGTCTCAGGTTAAAAGGTTTTTGATAACAAACTTCTGAGTTGTTGAGCACTTTGAATTCTTGAAAGAGCTGGAAGAAACAGGTGAATTTACTACTGCATTCTTTTTCCAGGATGTGAAAGGCATGGACCACCAATTAGGAGGACTGTCAGCCAACTAGCCACACAGCTGTCTCCTCAGTTTTTTAATGTCATGAGTAGACATTTGGAGACTTATACACTGGCTTGTGGGGTAGTCTCTGCTTCTTCACTTAAATTCTGACTTTTGTTGTTAGAAACCATGTTCACTTTTGTGTTTGTATGAAAAAGCTGATAGAGTGATCATTTTTTTTTCTAATTAAGTGAGAGCAAGGAAGGCAGAGAGATAGACTTTAACATGCACCCTGACCAGTATCCACCTGGTAAGACCCCTATGGGGTGATGCTCTGCCCATCTGGGGCATTGCTCTGTTGCTCAGCAACTGAGCTATTTTTATAGCCTGAGGTAGAAGTCACAGAGGCACCCTCAGTGCCCAGGGCCAACTCACTGAAGCCAATTGAGCCATGGCTGTGTGTGGGGGTGGGGTGGGGTGGGGGGGTGGAGAAGCAGATGGTTGCTTCTCCTGTGAGCCTTGACCAGGAGTTGATCCTGGGACATCCACAAGCCAGACCAACACTCTACCACTGAGCCAACCAGACAGGACCTAGAGTGATCATTCTTATATAGATCAATGCCTGAATGGTAGAATTGTTCATTTAAAAATATAATTTCTTTGTTTAAAAAAACAATTTAAATAAGACGACTTTTTAAAGGGTATTATTTTAGTTTTTATTCTCTGTATGATGCTCCATTAATTATCTTAGTGTGAAAAGCTCTAGTGAACTTTATTACATTTGACACATTTTCAAGGAGAAGATGAATAATTCAAATAATCTGGAATTGCAAAAGTGCTTTTCCTTGATCTCTCTGACTCTGTCAGATCATTTTCACTTAATATTCTTTTATATCCATTTTTTTCTGTTTTTTTTTTTCTTTTTGGTATGATAAAGATGGTATGTTTAATGTTTCTCCTTAGATGGATATTACTTGAATTTCTAACTGAAAACTTTCCCTTTTATAAAAATAGTTTGTTTGCAAATCTGGAATAAAAATGCAAATTCATCACCCATCCTCCCTGTCACCCTTCCTTGAGCCGATTGATGTGCATAATTCAGTCTCCTTTCTCCCTCATAGAAACTGTGTGCTTCCTTTAGCGTCTTGTTCATTAATCATTCTGTAATCTAGGATGGCTGAATCCTCAAAGAATATGAAGAAAATCATCTCTGTGTTTAAGTCATTTCTTTTTAAACTGAAATTAGAATAAACGGCTAAATTTGCAGAATGAGCTCCTCTATCCAACAGCTCGCTTCAAACACGTTGTTATTACAGCCATTCAGGTGATCACGTCGGGGAGGCAGTGGAGGAGAGAGGGGTCAACTGACAGGCAGAGCAGTCGGAGCGACAAGCCCCAGGGGGTGTACATTCATTAGGAAAATGCTCTAAAACAGAAGCCTTTTACCAGGAAGTGATGCTGCTACAAACTGTGTCACAATATCCTGAATGTCTTGAAGAAGTGAGAGAAGTTCACTGAAGAATTTAAAATTAATCATTTAAATGATTTTTTTTTCTTATCTAGAATAACAGAATTCTGGATATTTGGATAAAACCCAGAAGTTTTGTGCCTGTACCTGAATGGTTGAATAAGCAATTAGTTCATTCCCTGATAGGATATTTTGGTTTCATAAAAACTATTAAGATGGAAAAACTAAACCTTAGTATATTTCTGCATCCAAGGTAAGCAGTTAATTTTTTTTTTTTTACAGAGACAGAGAGAGAGTCAGAGAGAGGGATAGATAGGAACAGACAGGAACGGAGAGATGAGAAGCATCAATCATTAGTTTTTCATTGCATGTTGCAATACCTTAGTTGTTCATTGATTGCCTTCTATATGTGCCTTGACCGTGGGCCTTCAGCAGACCGAGTAGCCCCTTGTTGGAGCCAGCGACCTTGGGTTCAAGCTGGTGGGCTTTTGCTCAAACCAGATGAGCCCGCGCTCAAGCTGGTGACCTCGGGGTTTTGAACCTGGGTCCTGTGCATCACAGTCCAACACTCTATCCACTCTGCCACCACCTGGTCAGGCAAAGCAGTTCATTTTTAAAAGCAGTTTTTTAAAAAAAGTTAATCTGACTTGTAGGGCAAGAGAGCACTTTTAGACGCCTCTGCAATGCATTTTCTTTTGTGGTCTTTTGTCTAGAATAATTTGTTTGTTTGACAATTAAGTGTGATAAATTTGTGAGGCCCAGGAAAGCGACTAGGAATTGACTCGAATTGACAGGTTTCTTTTTTTTTTTTAAAGCAATTTGGGACTTTTTATTGTATTCTATCTTATTTTAATATTTTGTAGGCAATATCATGTAGTTGTCATTCTTATGTCTATATAAACATTCAGTTTATTTTGCAGCAGGAAATAAACTATCTAGCTGTCGGTTCTCCAAAAGCATCTTTTTTTAAAAAAAATTTTTAATTTTTTTTTATTAATTTTACTAGGGGACAGGTTTCTTAAAAGACAACTGAAAAAAAAAGACAACTGATGGAGTTGTGCATGTTTTATGTAAACCATTCCCCAGGGAACTGAGGGCAGGATACTGGGATTCCAGGATGGCCTGTTTGAACGTGTGAGAGGTTATCTTGTGTCAAAAGGGAGTTAGTAGACTATTTTGGCTTCGTTGGCTTTCTACAGGTAGTGTGTGTAACCATGCCAAGCTTGGGGACGCAGGGGCCATTTCAGGTGGTCCTGGGGCCGCCGAGAGCACCTGCTCTTCCAGGTGAGGACGTGCTGCTACACCTGAGGCTGCCTTTGTTCTTCTGCCCCTGCAGAGGGGGCCGCTCCTTTTTTGTGAATCCTTTTGTAAGTACCAGTCCAACTCTGAGCTTTTTCAGTGTTGATCCTGGAACATCTTCCCTGCTGAGGATAGAGAAATCTGACTGAGTTGAAAGCCCAGGACCGTGTTGGGATTGTTCACTTGGAGACAGGCATGTCTGAGAACTGTGGTGAATTAATGAGGCTCTTTGCCCTCAATTCTGCCCTCTGGGGAGGGTGTAGAGCAGCTGGTTAGTGGTGCATAAGTGCATGACTTGATTTACCTTTTTAAAGCAGGAAAAGCAGAAAATATCTAATGCATTTAAAACCATGGGACTGGGGGGTGGGGTTGGAGAGAGTAAGAATGTAATTTCCCCAGTGGCGGTGTGCCATTCCTAATCACACAAAAATTGACAAAGGATCCTTAGTGGGCAGGAGGGGTTTACAGCTCTGAATTCCACATGCCTCACAAGACTGAGATCACCCAGCAAAGTCAAGAGTAGGTGCAGCTAAGGCAGGGGTCCCCAAACTATGACCTGCAGCCTGCATGTGGCCCCCTAAGGCCATTTATCCGGCCCCTGCCACACTTCTGGAAGGGGCACCTCTTTCATTGGTGGTCAGTGAGAGGAGTACTGTATGTGGCAGCGCCGCAAAGCGCGGTGTCACTCACGTAAAGTACTACCTCCAGTGACCCGGGACGCATGCGTCACAGTTCCAGAAGCACGTCATATCACTTGTTACGGCTAGCAGTGACAAATATGGAACTGGAAATTGACCATCTCATTAGCCAAAAGCAGGCCCATAGTTCCCATTGAAATACTGGTCAGTTTGTTGATTTAAATTTACTTGTTCTTTATTTTAAATATTGTATTTGTTCCCATTTTTTTTTTTTTTTTTACTTTAAAATAAGATATGCGCAGTGTGCATAGGGATTTGTTCATAGAGTTTTTATAGTCCGGCCCCCCGACGGTCTGAGAGACAGTAAACTGGCCCCCTGTGTAAAAAATTTGCAGACCCCTGAGCTAAGGGTCGCCTAGTGGTTTGGATGACAACACAGTCTCTCTGGTGTTTTGAAAAGAAAATGGCTCCAGGATGGGAAGGATCAGCCGTAGGAGTAAGGTCAGAGCACTGAACTGACATCTGGTCACCGCAGCCCCCCAGACTACGGTTTCCCACAGGTGGAGCAGGCCACGCCCAGACCACGATGGCTGTGCCTGGAACTTCTTTGGCTTGTACAATCTGAATGTGGCCATGAATAGGTCAGGGCTTTACATGCAGTGTCTGAGCTTGTCAATCCAAATGAGTATTTAATGTGCATTAGGCGAGTCTTGTGCATGTTAGATTGTCCAAGATAGTCTTTGCTAAATAGTCAAGCGATTTAAATTCTTGTGAGATCTTTTTGACAGTGGTGACTTTAGGCATGCTTTAAAAAAGACTTTTGTTTTCCAAAAGGATTATTGCTGGTGTCAGAAATTTGCCAGGAAAGTTTTCAGAGTCTGTCCCTTTGAATTTAATATGCATCTCCTTTCTCTGTTCTTCCCTTAGATCTCAGCCGTGCCCACGATTCCTACTTTGAAGACGTAAAATCACAAGCAATACTAAATTCTTTGGCTCTTATCTGCAATGAATAACTTTTAACACTGAATATATTTTAAAAAAAATTTTATTTATTAATTTTACCCAGAGAGGAAGGGAGAGAGAGAGAGAGAGAGGGGAACATCAGTCTGTTCCTGTGTGTGCCCTGACCCAGGATCAAACCAGCAACCTCTGCACTTTGGGCTGATGCTCTAACCAATGGCACTATCTGGACAGGGTTGAATAAATATTTTTATAGTGTGTCTTTTACATAATGACAATGTTATTATCATTTTAAAACAGAAGCTTCAAATGTGAAATGAATACAAAATAACAAACTTAAGAACAAAAGCTTTCAAAGAGCTTTCTTAGAAGCAACAATGAAATATTTTATATCCAAATGTGAATTTGTGAAAGTCAGATGAGAAATCAGTTGTGAGAATAGTCAGGCATTTGCTTCTGTGACCTTGAAACTACCTGGACAAGCAGATCAGCAGGAGGCTGGCAGGGGAGTGTGGCGGTGGGTCATTGGTGTCCCCTTTTTTCTGTGTTACAGGGGAGCTGACCTGGCAATTTATACTCCTCAGACAGAGGATGGGGAGTAGGGATCTTTTTTCATCTGCCTTGGCCTTAGGTAGCTTCTTTGGTGGTGACTCATTCCATTTCCCATCAAGTGCCCAAGACCACTGGGCTCTATAATGCTCCCCCTTCCAATTCAAACACCTGTGTTACCCATTCCCCGCACTAAATCTTTGTGTGTGTGTGTGTGTGTATTTTTTTTTATTTTTTTATTTTTCTGAAGCTGGAAACGGGGAGAGACAGTCAGACAGACTCCTGCATGCGCCCGACCGGGATCCACCCGGCACGCCCACCAGGGGCGATGCTCTGCCCACCAGGGGGCGATGCTCTGCCCCTCCGGGGCGTCGCTCTGCCGCGACCAGAGCCACTCTAGCGCCTGGGGCAGAGGCCAAGGAGCCATCCCCAGCGCCCGGGCCATCTTTGCTCCAATGGAGCCTTTGCTGCGGGAGGGGAAGAGAGAGACAGAGAGGAAGGAGGGGGGTAGGGGTGGAGAAGCAAATGGGCACTTCTCCTATGTGCCCTGGCCGGGAATCAAACCCCGGTCCCCCGCACGCCAGGCCGGCGCTCTACCGCTGAGCCAACCGGCCAGGGCCAAATCTTTGTGTTTTAAACACCTTGTACTCTCTTCTGTTTTCCTGGTTAGACCTTGAATGATACAGCAGGAAGAGGACAAGGTAAAAGGAAGTTGGATATATGATCCAAACATGTAATGCTGTTTGGTTTTCTCCAGTGACAACATGGGGCTTGAGAAATACTGAAATAGGTTTAGATTCATTCTACTTACCTGATGAATAACCAGAAAACACTAAAATATAGTAAAAAAAATATTTCTAAAAGGTCTCTTTCTCTTCTTCTGCATTAGTAAGAAAGGCTGAATTTTGTTTACTCTTTTGGATGCTGTAGATTCCTTTAGTGGTTCTCAGGGTATCTACAACCTGCATATTTAGAGAATCGATAGATAGAGTCATTGGACTAACTGTGGATCGTGTTTAAGATGCAACTGTGAGACAGTTTTTATAAAATGTCTTTTCATCAGCCTTGCCTGTGCATGTGCATATGTATGTCCTTTTCTTGTGAAATGTATCAAAAAATGACAATACATCTAGTCTTTGGTTACTTGCACGTATTGAAACAAGTGCACAGAGAATTTTAAACAGAAAACGATACTAGGTCAGTAAGGTGTTTCAGAAATAAAATTTATTTTTGGGTGGCTGAAAACTAGGTCATTGAAAAAAAAATTTGCTCTACAAAATCCATTCAGTGATTCATTTTTTAAAAAAAATATTTCATGATCATTTGCTATGAACTAAGCATTGGAGCCATAATAGTAAACATGACAGATGGTGGTCATCTCTGTAAACTTAAAATCTGCTGGGAGAAGGCAGACATGCAGAGGAATCACAGTGATGTACAGGAAGTTTGGGGACACATGGCAAGGGGACTTGACCTGGCTGAGAATTTTAGGGAAGTAATGAAGTGGGAAGCAGAAGAATAATAATTGGCCCAGTTTATTGGACAAGGACCATTTTTCCACTCACCCATCTGATCACTTGTACAAATATTTGTACGGATCTCAGGAAGATGATAACAATGAATATGCCTCAGTTTCCAGTGGAATTAAGAATGTTAATAAAAACACAACAGTCAACGAGTTCTACCTAGCTTGTAATAAGATATAGTAACTATAAAATATTCCATCCTTAGAGGCCAAATCCAAAGAAAACAAGTCTAATTTTTTGAAGCAATGAGTTGCAATAGATGTTGAGACTATATCACGTATGCACAACTAGAGATGTTTGCGATGTGTTAGGAATAAGGGAGGCGTTCCCTCTGGGATACTTAATCTCCCTTGATAAATTTTATCAGAATGACCTGGTAGAAATATATAGCATTTGCCTATTGACCAGCCTCACTGATTCTTAGTTCGTTTACTGTCATGCATCATCATACACATGAGTGACTTCTTTGAGTAGATGTATATTTGAGGACATAATTATAGTCTAGTATGTTCGTGGTAATTACTGTATTTTTTTTTTCTTTTTTTCTTTCTTTTTTTTTTTTTTTTGTATTTTTCTGAAGTTGGAAACGGGGAAGCAATCAGACAGACTCCCTCATGCGCCCGACTGGGATCCACCCGGCACGCTCAGGGGGCGATGCTCTGCCCATCTGGGGCATCACTCTGTTGCAACCAGAGCCATTCTAGCGCCTGAGGCCACAGAGCCATCCTCAGCGCCCGGGCCAACTTTGCTCCAATGGAGTCTTGGCTGTGGGAGGGGAAGAGAGAGACAGAGAGGAAGGAGAGGGGGAGGGGTGGAGAAGCAGATGTGCGCTTCTCCTGTGTACCCTGGCTGGGAATCGAACCCAGGACTCCTGCACACCATGCCGATGCTCTACCACTGAGCAAACTGGTCAGGGCCTAATTACTGTATTTTTTGAGATCAACTTACATAGTAACTTGTATAGTTTTGAGACATTGGTTTTCATACTTTTGTGTGGAAAATTACTAAACCAGGGCTTTTGTCCAAATGCAAAAATGGCTTCCAGTTGAAATAAATGACTGAAGCTGACCTTGCCAGCTGCTATCTGTGAGATGGCTGGCTGTTTCTTCCTGCTCATTTTACCTTCTTTCCCTCTTTGTTCTTGTTCAGATGATCCCAATGACTCACAGATCATATGCAGTGAGGAAATTGATGGATTCTACGGGAAAATATATCTTCCAAAATTTTAGAACAAGAAAGAACATGGTGACTCCTTCCTAAACCCTCTTGAGCTTTTTCACTTCAGTTCTTACCTCCTGACGCACCTGACCTCGGGCAGCTCCTGACCACCTTGTGTGCTGATCAGGTCAGAATGGAGAAGAACTTGAGGAAGCCTTCATCTTCCACCGTTCAGGGGATGGAAGACCCTAATAAATAAAAACAAAGAATATAAGACAGGGTAGTAACAGTACCCAATGACTTAGGAGCATTTTGCCTGAGGCTGTTTAAAACAGCCTGACCAGGCAGTGGTGCAGTGGATAGAGCATTGGGCTGGGATGTGGAGGACCCAGGTTTGAAACCTCAAGGTTGCTGGCTTGAGCGTGGGCTTACCAGCTTGAGCGCAGGATCACTAGCTTGAGTGCAGTGTCGCTGGCTTGAGCTCAAAGGTCACTGGCTTGAGCCCAAGGTTGCTGGCTTGAGCAAGAGGTCACTCACTCTGCTGTAGCCCTCGGGTCAAGGCACATATAAGAAAGCAATCAATGAACAACTAAGGTGCCACAATGAAGAACTGATGCTTCCCATCTCTCTCCCTTCCTGTCTGTCTGTATCTATCTTCTCTCTCTCTGACTCTCTCTTGTCTCTGTCAAAAAGAAAAAACAAAGAAACCCCAAAACAAAAAACAAAAAACCCAGACTTACTTTCTTACACTCCTACCCTCTTCCATGTAATAAACCAGTGTGTGAGAAACATGTGTTTCACAGTGGAGTTGGAGTAATGAGAAATGTGTATTCTGATAAGGAAATGTTGGAGACAAGAAGAAGGTGTAAGGGGAACAACATATCTGCCTTCAAATGCCTAAGTGGCTTAGAAGTGGAAACCAGGCTTGCTCTGTGACTCCAGGGGGCAAAACTGTTGAGCCTCAGGGTTGGGGTCTGCTGTCCTGGGGATGTCTAACCGCAGAGGGCGGCAGGGACCTCCAGGTGTCAGAGCCAGCAGGTGCCTCAGTGAGACTGAATTTGCCAAGGAGTGACTAATTGAGAGAATGATACCAGTTGCGGACTCCAGTCACAAACACCAGGTCAGGAGTGGGCAGCTGGACAGGACATAGCCACCTAGGAGACCAGAACACCATGCTCAAGGTCATTGTGTTCCATTTCATACTCTTCTCTCCTCACTAGGACACCCAGCTGCCTTCTTCCAGAGCTGAGTAGGGGAGGCAGAGGAAAACTGAGACACTGATCTGCCCTGACCCCCCACATTGAGAGATAATATTGTCTGAAGGGACTATTTAAGTTATCAGATCAGACTTGGTTTAACTGAGTTGGAAATTCATGGAAAACTTCCCCTCTAACCAGAGGATTGGGGCATAAAGAGAAAAATGTAAACATTACGTTCTCCCAAACCCTCATTTTCTCTGCTTATGTACATTGTGTGAATTAAATTTTTCCAGCTCTCCCCCAGAGACCTCAAATCATACTTGGAAGTGGGGAGAGAAACTGTCACTAACGACTCATCACCTGAAGTTGAGTGATGCATGAAGTTACTCTCTACTGCAGGGGTCCCCAAACTTTTTACACAGGGGGCCAGTTCACTGTCCCTCAGACCGTTGGAGGGCCGGACTATAAAAAAAAACTATGAACAAATCCCTATGCACACTGCACATATCTTATTTTAAAGTTAAAAAAAAACAAACCAGGAACAAATACAATATTTAAAATAAAGAACAAGTAAATTTAAATCAACAAGCTGACCAGTATTTCAATGGGAACTATGGGCCTGCTTTTGGCTAATGAGATGGTCAATATCCGGTTCCATATTTGTCACTGCTAGCTGTAACAAGTGATATGTGCTCCTCTCACTGACCACCAATGAAAGAGGTGCCCCTTCCGGAAGTGCAGCGGGGGCCGGATAAATGGCCTTATGGGGCCGCATGTGGCCCATGGGCCGTAGTTTGGGGACCCCTGCTCTACTGTCTAGGCGGGGGTTGGGCTTTATTTGCACACAGGGCACTCCAATAATCCTGTAAAAATCCTGTAAAACTATTTTTTTTACAGTCAACTGTAAAAATACAGCTTTCTGTATTTTTGTTAAAGAATACTTTCCGAGTGACCTTCTAAAAGCTCTGTGGGTACCGAGTAACCACAGGTGTGATTCATGTCCCTTTCTCGGAGTATTGTTGTGTTTTCAGTGAGAGTCCGGGTGGAAAGCCCGGCTCATCCTCCGCTGTTCATTCAGTATTCATCCAGGTCACCTCATTCTCAGGGGCAGGTCTTTCCTTATGCTCCTACACGGTGGTGGCGGGGGACCTGGTGCATTTAGGAATTTCAGTGAAAATCGTTTTTTCGCATTTCTCTGACGGCGGCAGAGTCCAGGTGAGCAAAGGGCTCTCCTTTAGGTTGCTGAGCGCAGGTGCTCACTCATCATTTTCAGAAAGACTCTGACTTGTTGAGATTTATTTACTTATTTTTATTTTTTTTGAAGATTTTATTTTACCATTGATGGTACAGGAAATTGTATTATTCGTGGCTACTTATTTTTATTTTTGGAAAGTCAAGGGGTTATGCCATGGGGTCAAAAAGTTTCTGAAAACTATTTTAAACTAGAGAAACAGCCCAAGTGTTTTATTGAGCCTTTCTCCACACTAGCCACTCCGCCTGCTCTTCATTTAACTTCTGTAAGCGGGAGCCCAGTCCCGAAGGAGTCTCAGTGGAGGGAGCCTGGCTTGATTCACTGAATTTTATATGGTTTCATTTTGCTAAGGGGCTCCTGGAAACTTTGCCTAAATGTAGAGGGATGTTTTGGGGACTGGGTATTCTGGAATAGAAAAAGGTCTGAGAACAGAGGTGGATTTAATGGTGAGCGCACCAGGTGTGTGACCTGGTCCCCGATTTCTGAAGGGCCCTGGAAGCCCCAACTTTACACTTTTTTCTAATGACAACAAGTTTGGTTTTATATGTGCAATTTTAACATTAATAGCATATAATAGTATTTATTTATTTAAACATGTGGTGTTGGGCAGATAAGTTATTTTATGTTCACTCTTATTATTTTTTTTCCAATTTTTTTTTATATATATATATTTTATTTTTTATTTATTCATTTTATAAAGGAGAGAAAGAGAGAAAAAAAGAGAGAGGAGAGAGATAAAGAGGGAAGGAGGGGGAGGAGCAGGAAGCATCAACTCCCATATGTGCCTTGACCAGGCAAGCCCAGGGTTTCGAACCGGCGACCTCAGCATTTCCAGGTCGACGCTGTATCCACTGTGCCACCACAGGTCAGGCTCACTCTTATTATTAAAGATGTCCCCTGCCCATGTGCGGTGACTGATTGCCTTCTTGCTTGGAAAGGGGCTAGGTTATGCCAATGTGCGCTGGAGGAGGGGCTTTGTTGCCAATAGGTTTTAAAAGGTGGAGCTAGGAGGCCATTTTGCAGAGGAGACCGCGCTGTAGTGGAGAGAAGAGGAGCCCATGTTGTAGCAGGGCAGGGGGGCCATGTGGAGGAGGCCACAGAAATGGTGAAATGCTGAAGGAGAAGCCAATTTGTGCAGGAGGAGAAGGGGAACAGAGATGAATAAGACCTAGTGAGGCTACCAGGCCTTTGATTCTAGGAAAACCGGAAAGATTCTCCTGGTTGTGGAACCAGAGGAACAAAGAGTGGGTTTGGGTGCCCCAATGTTTGTTTTTTACTCATTGGCCTGTATGAGTCTCGAATAAAGGAAAATGGTCCACCAGTTTTTGGCTTCACTGTTACTTTACAATCTTTCCGGATTAAATGTGAACCTGCATTGGCCAGGCGGCTGTGATGGTGGCCGCGGCTACTGGCCATACAGTTAACATGTATTTTTATTTCCCCTGTCTCTCTCTTTTTTTTAAGGAGCCCAATATTTTCTTCTGCGCCCAGGGCCTCAACCAACCTTAATCCACCTCTATCTGGGAAGGTACATTTTGGGAAGAAAAACCTGTCTGTGCCTCTTAAACTGTAGGGGCTGCCTCAGAACAGGGCCAGAGCAGTAGTGAAGGAACAGTGGAACCATGGAGGATGGACACAGAGACCAGGTGAGTCCTGGTTCAGCCACCTGGTTCTGCCTCTGTGCTCTGGAGTAAATTACCTAACCTCTCAGAGCCTCTGTTTCATTCATCTGTAAATTGGGAACAACAATGGGGTGTGACTTGCCTGCCTTGCTGAGTTGTGAAGAGGAAGTTATATATGAGAAAGCTTTTTGTATACTATAAAGCATAGTAAGTGTTAGTTGTTATAACATGTTTTTTCTTAGCACAGGCAAGCAAAGGGAGGAGTGTGGTAGAGACCCTAGTCTGGGGAGAGTGGAGCTTACTTCTTCTATCTAGACACTGCTCCTACCAGATGAGTATCCAGTGGTGCTTTCCATAACTGTCCCCTCATCTGATCACTATGTGTCTTGGACTCTGTCCTTGTTTCCCTCTGACTTACGTGGCTGTCGTATGCTTCGTCCATATGGAAGAAGTTTGTTTTTTTTGTTTTTTTTTGTAAAATCAAAAGTTTATTTTAATGGTTCTAAGGTCTGTTGACTTGTAAATTTACAATTGGGAATTTCTGGTCCTGGAAATAGAATGTTTGCCACAATAAACTGTGAAGACTCATTTGCTGTGAACTACGCTGGACAGTGCCTTAGGCAGTCTTGGGCTGAGGCCCCAGCATGACTTCAGTCTTCTGGTTTGGCCAGCACCTGACCCCGGGGGGATTGTCCCGCGGACCACTGCAGCACATCGTTGGGCTGGGTGCGGATCGCTGCCTTGGTGAACTGCTTCAGGATGTCCGGCAGTTCCGGGGGGATGTGGATCTGCTGCGCGCAGAACATGGTGTCGGGAAGCGGCATCGCTGTGCAAAGATGAGGACCAAACTGGGAAGATTAAGGTGTGCCGCTTATCTTCGGACTCCTCGGAAAATGAGGGCCAACCGCCCCCCCATATGGAAGAAGTTTGATGGAAACTGGGTACATCTTAGGACATGGAAGCTGGCGATCTTCTGAAGTACTACCTTCACCAGAGGGAAGTCCCATCAGGAGGCCAGTGAGAAGGTCAGTTATTTGTTATGTTTGGACTCATGTGGGCATAGGTAGGATGATCAGCTTGTCCTGCACAGCTCCTGCCTGCTTGGCAGCCCAGTGCTGCCTCCTGCATCCTCCAATCTCAGCAACACGCTCATTTCCATTACCGTCTCCTTGTTGCTTTCCCTGATTTCCTTCCCAGTCTGGACAAACACTGTGGAGACTCAAAAGTAAGGTTTATTTTCTCCAATCTTTATTTTTTCCCAAAATTTTGTCCCAAGTCTCAATGTCTTTCCATCTCCTTTTGGAAGTCAAAGCCAACAAACCTCAAGACTCTTTCAGACTATTTGCGCCCTGACATACATTTCTTCTGAGACAATCATTGCAATGGACTCAATGTTTGAGTCCTCCCCAGATTCATACGTTGAAACCCATTCGATGGTATTGGGAGGTGGGGCCGTTGGGAGGTGATTAGCTCATGAGGAGAGTCTTTATGCATGAAATTAGTGCTCTTTTTATAAAGAAACCCCAGAGAACTCCTCACCCCTTCCCTCATTTGAGGACATAGTGAGAACACAGCTATCTTTGAACCAGGTGATATGTCCTCCCTGGACACCAAATCTGCTGGTGCCTTGACTTTGGACTTCTCAGCCTTTAGATCTATTACAATTAGACTGTCAATCATGCAGAAGTAGCCTAACTGCTTGAAAATGTGTAGAGTTTGGGAAAGTCTGCAGGACAAATGGAGGAACAAACACACTTGAGAAGCTGTTAATGTTAAACAAGGATCCTGTCCAACACATGTTTGGCATTGCTTACCGTGACAGCCTGGAGGGCCCCGGAATAAAGCCATGTTAGCCGGCTTCCCCAAGAGAGTGTTTCATTATGTGCCTCTGGCGTAGAATCCAACCTTAGTTTTTATCAATTTCTAAGGTCTCAACTTAAACAAAAATGAAAAAAAAAATTGTGCCCAAGAAAAGTGATCAGCTTGGTTTAATATGATGCTTATTTTTAGGTTAGGTAGCCTAGAAGATTTGGTTTCAAATTTGTGTAAAAACTCACATCTTCCCAAACCATTCTAGGCACAACCCATCATAAGTCAACCACATAGGGGCAGCAAGATTGTCTTTCTTATTTATTAATTTAATTTAATTTTCATTAAGCAGCATTACCTCAATAAATGTAATAACAAACATAACACATCTTATTTACCGACTCCCTCAGTATTGCAACTCATGCTTCAGCTCTGACTCTGTAATCATTATATGGGGCTATGTTTTGGTGTTAACATGCATGGAAATTTATTTCTTTAATCTCAGAAATATAAACAACCCAAATTCCCTAAGAATTTATATTGTTACTTTATTTTAAAAAATAGTTCAGCACCTTGGGTTTCATTTCAGCCTTTGGTCCCACAGTTTTATTGGCTTTCTTCCCATGATCAATTTCACAGCCCGGAATAGCACAGGGCTGAGGATAACAGGAGAACAGAGATAATTAAAGTAAATTTTTCAACAGTATATAGAAATTAGGGAGAAAACGTGTGCAGAAAAATAGGATCCTAAATGTTTCAGCCTTGTGCAATTCAGGGTTCTCTCTCCCCCGCATCACTGCTGCTAAACATTAAAGAAGAAACATTTTATTGAACAGCTTAAAAATACTTCAATATATTTTAACACATTTTCTTTTTTTGTAAAATAAAGCTAAATAGACACTAAATTTGCAGAGGCTTAGAGGGTCAATATGTTTTTTTAAACTGGAATATCCTTACACATACTAATAATGATTTCCTTTTGCCCTTCCCCCCACCAAATTCCTACTTCTCCCTTAAAGTGTGTTCATGGTCTTTGCCCTGTCACTCAGATCAACCTTCGTTACGATGCTCTTCCAATATCTCGCAGCTTGTTTGTTTTAAGGAGTTCTTTTCTAGAACTCTTGCAGATGTCTACATTCGCCTAACCTGGCTGTTCGGTGGGGTTTCTATTCTTTCTGTCTAGGTGCACACTGTAACGCAAGGAAAAAGTTTGGCCTGCTGTCAGAATTACGTGGAAAATTCCTGAGCTGTCTTATGCCATAAATTTGAGAAATAATTTAGAGTCACTTAAAATCATTCACTTGTGAAAGGATTAAGCAAAAGATAAAATAATAAAAAGAAAGAAAAAGAAAATATAAACATATATAACACATAGATATGGACAACAGTGTGAGGATTAGCCAGAGGCAAAGGGAGGTGGGAGCAGGTGGAGGTGGGCAAAGGGGATAAATGGGGACAGAAAGAGACTTTGTTTGGGTGATAGGCACATGATGTGATCTGCAGGTGATGTTTTGTTGAGTTGCACACTAGAAATCTGTATGATTTTGTGAACCAATGTCACCCCAATATATTTAATACAAATAATAAAATAAATCATTCAGTTGTTGATCCTGACATTTCATCAGCAAAACTCGTTAAAATTGTTTTGTGGCCTGACCTGTGGCGGCGCAGTGGATAAAGCGTCGACCTGGAAATGCTGAGGTCGCTGGTTCAAAACCCTGGGCTTGCCTGGTCAAGGCACATATGGGAGTTGATGCTTCCTGCTCCTCCCCCCTTCTCTCTCTCTTCTCTCTCTCTCCCCCTCTTTCTCTCCTTTCTAAAAAAATGAATAATAAAAAAAAAATTATAAAATTGTTTTGTGTAAGTCTCACATGATCAGAGCAATACTCTGCAGGATGAGGCTGATTTGTACGCAGGCAGGAAATCGGTGATTTGATGATACTGATCTATAGACACTTGTAGCTTCTGAAAGTCACTTAATGCTTTTGAATGAAACATTTCCATTAGTTCTGTGGGCATGTGTTTTTAAATGTCTAACATGATATGTACTAGACATAAAAGCGTATATAATGTGCAACCACAGTTTTAATAGCAACAATAACACCGGGGAACAATTTTTTTTCCATTTTCTGTTGCATGAGGTTTTAGAACTGTTTCTATATATTTCTGCATCACTGATTCCAAATCTGAAATCCGTTTTCTGGTGCATGCTCTAATTTGTATGCAATTTTAATTTATTTTTGTTACAGTTAATGGCATGCATTGGTTTTTAAATTGGAGTTAAAGGGCAATGACTCTTGGATTGAACATAACCACAGGCAAATAATGTTTTACAAACAACACTTTTACATAATTCTAACTGTTTTTAAATGTAAAAAATTATCTGATAAAAACACCCTTTTATTTTGTTTTAAGATTGAATCATGGCTTCTTCGAGTAGGCATAAATGTAAGAATAGTCCTGCCACCTTTTGTTATATATGTGGCTGTTACACACTTCAACGTCAAAGGCACAATATTTCATCATTTGTGACACATGCATATATTGCCTATTTTCAAGTTCCCCTTGGTGATCAAGATAAGAATTGGGCCCCTCATATTGTGTATCATAATTGTGAGGAAATGCTTCATGACTGGACAAAAGGAAAATGCAAAGGAATGCCTTTTGGTATTCCCATAGTTTGGCGTGAACCTAAGGACCACAGCAGTGACTGTTATTTCTGTCTGATCCATATAAAGGGCATCAGCAAGAAAAAACGGCATATGATCGCATATCCTAATATTCCTTCAGCAATATGACCTATCCCACACTCTGAGACACTCCCGGTTCCAGTTTTCAATGGTTTTATTTCTTCTGAGGACAAAGAAAGTGAACATGGTGATCAAGTGTATTTTGATAAGATGCATGAGGAAATGGTTGTAGAATCTGAAGGGTCTTCTTCTGATGCCAAGCAGTCGTTAACCCCTCAGCAGTTTAGCCAACTTGAATTGAATGACTTAGTAAGAGATTGGACCTATCAAAGAAAGCAGCTGAGTTATTAGCCTCCAGGCTTCAAGAAAAGAATGTACTTCACTGGTCAGTTAAAGTATCCCATTTCAAGAAGCATGAACAAATTTTTGTGGACTTTTTTTCCGAAGACAAATACTTTGTTTACTGTCATGATATCAGTAGTCTTCTCAGCCAACTAGGTGTTACTACTTATAGTCCAATAGAATGGCGGCTATTTCTTGACAGCTCTAAAGGAAGTCTGAAATGTGTTCTCCTACACAATGGTAATGTTTATGCAGTGGTTCCAATTGGTTATTCAACTCATCTGCGAGAAGATTATAATGCCATAAAAATTGTCCTCGACTTTCTGAAGTATGAGGAGCATAACTGGATCATTTGTGTGGATCTTAAAATGGTAAATTTCCTGCTAGGACAACAGAAAGGTTTCATGAAGTATCCTTGCTTTCTGTGTTTGTGGGACAGCCAAGCTCAGGAGAAACACTGGACACAGAAGGAGTGGCCGAAGCATGAAGCTCTGGAAGTAGGGGTGCAAAATATTGTGAATGGACCTGTAGTTAATCGAGACATGATCCCCACTTCACATCAAACTTGGCTTAATGAAGCAGTTTGTTCAGGCTTTGAATAGAGAAAGTGAATGTTTTCAACATATTATTTCTGCTTTTCCTGCTGTATGGCCAGTAGCCGCAGCCACCATCACAGCCGCCTGGCCCATGAAGGTTCGCATTGGATTTGGACAGATGGTAATGAAACAACAGAGCCATGAACTGGTAGGCCATTATCTTTAATCCCAGCTTGCACCCAGTGGACAAGTAAAAACACACACTGGGCTCCAAAAACCACTCATTCAGTGCTCACAAAGCTACTGATTTATCCAAGTTTCCTAGAATCAAAGGTTTTTAGCTCACTAGCCTCATTCTCCTTTGTTCCCCATCTCCTTCTCTCTACACAAACTCTGCACTAACTGGCTTCTCTTTCAGCACTCTGCCTTCTTGGCTGCCTCTTCTCTCCTCCATGTGGCCTTTCTCTGCTCTCCAACCTGCTCTCTGCTCTAATGCTAATCTCAGGAACCGAAAGAGTAAGCTCCCAGTCTGCTCCACTTTATAGTATATAAATCCAAACCTTTAATCCAATATACAAACAAGGAAGTCTCTGATACAAAGTCACTTATCTGAGGCATGATAAGGCAAAGTCACTTATCTGAGGATTCCTCATGAGAGTGCACCAACCCACATCAAAAAGGGTGGGAAAAGCTTAGTCCTAAAACCAAGCCCTAGGATACAAGGGTCCTACCTGCCCACAGCCCGCCCCCAACACACATTAATATAATCATGCCCATCCCAAGCAATCACCTGGGCGACGGGCTTCCACATGGGCAGTGCCATCTTTAACAAAGTGAGCATAATATATTTTATCTGCCCAACACCTGCCTTGTCTTTCAAGAAGATAAAAGCAGGTGTATTCGATGGACCTCAAATTCAAAACCTCATATGTGATGAAGAATTTGCCAGGAAGATGAATAAGGAGGAGAAAGCAGCACAGCATTCTTTTGTGGCAGTTACAAAAAACTTCCTTGGCAACAAAAAAAGCAGAAAACTATGAACTTCTGGCTCAAAGGATGCTGTTGGCTTTCTGCGATGTAACATGAGCATTAAGATTCACTTCCTGAACAGTCACCTTGATAAGTTTCCCAAAAATCTTGGAGCTGTTAGTGATGAGCAGACTACTGCTGGAGCATCAAATGAGATTGTCCTCAACAAGTACACAAATGCAAGGGCTACAAATGCAAATTTTTGCCTGAATAGAATTTAAATAAGTTTTGTGTAAATTTCATGATTAAAATAAGTGTTTTAATATGTTCTATTTTGAAATTGTAGACAAATTCTGATGCAATCATATCTTTTCGTGTGTTTGTGTATTTACTGCATTATATAAATTATTATATTTTCACAAAGATGATGCCTAAGAAGACATTTTCTTCATTATGTTAAACTAAATGTTGAAAATATTATAATAAGATGAAAACCTAAAATCTTGAATTGAAAAAAAAAACCCCTGTAACTTACAGAGAAACACTAATGTCAGATTTGAGATCAACATACTCGAATTAGGTAAGAACCAGCATTTTTGTGGATGCAACAAACTTTTGTTCCCCAGTGTATTAGTAGAAAAGAATGAATATTTGGACATTAATCATCTTTTATAAAAGAATTTTACCAGTTCCTTTGAAACTCCTTTTGAACTTTTTAAAAAGTACTGTTTTGGGGCCACACATGATGTGTGATTGTAGTTATAATTTTTTAGAGGAGAATCTTTGTTTCTTTTCTTCTTGTTGTTAGACCAACAATCAAGGCCAAGACAGGTGTCTCTGCAGGGTAAGGTCTTCTGAATCCTTCACTGACAGGTCACTCTTCTGCAATCTTTTTTTCTTTCTTTTTTTTAAGTGAGAAGTCTGAGGTATAGTGACAGACTCCCACATGTGCCCCAACAGGGATCCACCCAGCAAGCCCCCTCCAGGGTGATGCTCTGCTCATCTGGAGCCATTGCTTCATTGCTCAGCAACTGAGCTATTTTAGTGCTTGAGGGGAGGTCATCCTCAGCACCTGGGGACAACTTGCTCTAACCAAGTCATGGCTGTGGGAGGAGAAGAAAGAGAGAGAGAAAGAGAGAGAAAAGGGGGAGGGGAGGGGATGAGAAGCAGACGGTTGCATCTTCTGTGTGCCTTGACTGGGAATCGAACCCAGGATATCTGCATGCTGAGTTGATGCTCTACCACTGAGCCAACTGGCCAGGCTCCCCCTTCAGCAGTCTTTATGTGGGGTCTTACATCTGCCCTCAAGTTGTTACTCTGTTCTACTGTCCTCATGTTACTGTTAAAATTCAAACTCTAAGCTAGCAAGAATTATCAGATGTCCCCAGGGCAAATGCTGTCTCCCATAGTAGTTTATTGCTTTTGCATTTTGGACTCAAACTGTTTTCTCAACTGCTAGTTCAACTGTGGATTTACAGATTTAAAAAAAAACAACACATGTTATTCAGCATTTTCTGGTGTTCTGTACTATTGTCACTGTGCACATGTGGAACACATGGCTGGACATGGAATTCCCAGAGGGATGACTATGCAAGTTTGAATGAAGACTCACAAAGCCTCAGAAGATTATCTTTATTAATAATGCGTTGAATCACAAAGTACCCCATTCTTTGTCCTTCCTATATCTGTGAATTTTACCATTTGGTATGTACAGGCCTCTTTATTGTCTACCAGATGAACATTAAATATGTGTCTGCAATTTCCTGATGAGTATTTGTGGGTGTGAGTACCTGTGTGCACGTGGTGATATTAATACTGTACAGATTCCTTAGTTAAATTATTCATAGAATTGTATGTGTGTGAGTGAATGATTGTTTGAGGTAATTTGCTATTTGGGGATATACTTATTTCTAGTCCTGAGATTTTTCTAGAGATTGTCTGAAGGGTCTTCCTCACTTCAGAATGTTTGCATTTGCTGTTCCTTTGCTTGAAGTGTCTTCTCTGCTAAATTTAAGGGATTCACTCTCTCACCTTCATTTTGCTAAAATGGCATCATCATCGTGAGGATTTCCTCAGTCATTGTTTCTAAAATTGCAATAATTTTTCCCATTTCTACTCCTGCTTTAACTGTCTCCATAGCACATATCAGCATCTAACATACATATAGTGTGTTGTGTTATATCTTTATCTTACTTATGTTTGACTTTCCCCTAGAATAGAAGCTTCATGAAGCCGAGGTCGGCCTGGAACATTGCCTGGCTCATAATAGGTGGTCAACAAATATTTGTTGTGTGAATTAAATGAATAACTGTGACCATCCTTTTTGTCTCTGAAGACACAGAGCCTGGGACTGCCTGTCAGTCTACCTTGTGATGCCTCAGCTCAAAAGTAGGCATCCTCTACTTAAAAGCTCATGTCAGCAATCTTAAAGGCAAATGCCTTTTCACAGCCACAGGTTTTTAGTCTGGGCCTTTTCTGATTATATTTCTCATTCTTTCTGATGGTCATGATTCCTTCTTTTTTATGTCCTCAGAAGATAGTAAATTAGGGCAATTAGCTGCATGGCATCACCTTGGAGATAAAGTCAAAGGGGGAGAACATCACGAAGGCCAGCCTAGCATTGGATAGCAGAGGTCAGCAGCTACTTCGTGAATCAGGCAGAACTCCAAGAATGAGAAACTCTATTACTATGTCCCAGGGAAGTCTCTTTTCTTCCAGGACCCTCTCACAGTAATTCAAGTATGTTTCACTGAGAAGAGATTTATTGCTCTTACAACTCTGATCTGAGAGATTGGTTCTTCTGGACTTGGGTTCCATTAACTCAGGTTCAACTGAGGCTGCTGGGCTTTACCTCGCTCCGGACTGCACATCTCTGACTTTATTCGGCATGGAAGTCCATGGCACACAGAGGCACAGTGACCACCAGCAGTGTCAGACTCTAATCCTCTTCTCTTAGCAACGCAGAGAGGGAGCTCTCCTCCTGAAGTTCCTATAGAAGTCCACAAGGAGATACCTATTGGTCCAGTTTTGCATTGCCCCATTCTACGGCAAAGGGAAGTCAGGAAGCTGTGATTGAAAGTTTCACAAGGACGTCATAGGATGGGGACAGGCGGTTCCCTCAAGGATGTGATGCTAAGAAGAGTAAGAACAATATGCTCCCAGCACCTCTAAAATGGAGCTAGGATATACCACAGAGAGTAGATGGTAGGATTAGATGCAAAAGCGGATTTAATGGCAGGCACACAGGGCACACGCCCTGGGCCCTGACTTCTGAGGGCCCCGCAAAATCCCAACTTTACACTTTTTTTCTAATGTAAGGGGCCTAATATTTTCTTCTGTGCCGGGTCCTCAACCGACCTTAATCTGCCTCTGATTAGATGACGTAATATAGGTTTCTTGGCATTTGATTGGCATTCAATAGGTGATAGCCTTTACTACTTGAGCTGTGTTAGTGGCATAATCTTACTTCAGCACTGAATTGAGGTCCTTATTTCTAGAATCCCATATTACTACTGTGGTTATCTAAGCTTACTGTTTATTATTAGTGAGAAGAGATGTGGGAACAAGTGATAATTTTCAGCTTCGGATTATTGAGCAATATAGTCATCTATCATTTTATGATTTAAAAATGTTCTTACATGCATTATTGTTTAAAATTTAGCCAACAATCCTGGGAGCTACACATGAGTAGCATCTCCACTCCACAGAGAAAAAAAGTTCAATTTAGAGAAATGAAGTTTCTTGTCTAATATCGCATAGTTGGTACATAGCGAGCTCCATACTCAAGATGAGTTCTTCTGACTCTAAATCTTGTTCTTTCTGAAATACTGTGTCATTGTGGATTTACTTGTAGATGGTATTAAATTTACTGTAGAATCAGGATTCTAAAGAGACATTTGAAATTGAGCAATATTTTTGTCTAAAAATTAGACAACTCATAGGGAATATTTTATAGAGTATGAAGAGCTGTACCATTATAGAGAATTTTGATTTTTGACACTAAGGGTCTTATAAGCCAATATTGTGAAGACGGCCATGTGGGTAAGTAGGTAGAATGGTGAAGAAGATAAAATTCACTTTTCCCTCAGTTTTGCTGATCTGAAGAGATACCAGATGAAGAGCAAACCTCCCAACATTGAGTCTCTTACTAAAGTCACACTTTACAGCTATTAGCCTTTGGGAGTCTGTGAACTTCATGCCCTTGGATGTGATTTAAAAAGAGTTCAGAAAACCACTTTTTCATGATTTGACAAGGACGCATTAGTGCCATTTAGGAACAGTGACAATATCAGTAGTTACCAAACTGGGGCTTTTCTATGCATGATGAGGTCCTTCCTTCCCAAGAATCAAGGGGTCACTGAACCCTAATTGGTGAGTTGCTTTTAAGGATTTTTAAATTCTAAGTTTATGGTTCTCTCTCTCTCTATTCACTATTAATCAATTTTTGAGAGCAACTAATATTGTCAATAAAACATATACTTGATTTTCAAACTATTATGTCTTTTGACCTAATGAGTAAACACAGAGAGAATCCAGACCTGATATCTCCATCAAACAAACTAATATCACAATTCATATCCTGGTAATCAGAGATTAAGGAGAAAATGCTTTATTCCTTCAACTACTGTTCACTGTATAATAATCACCCCTTACTTCAAGACTTAGTGCTTTATTACATTTTGATATGCCCTGGAGGTGGGCATATGTCCTGATGGTCCAAAATACCATCAAACTCATCCTTTGCTCCCGGGTTTCTTAAATCACTTGCTCATAAATCTCAATGTGCAGCTGCATTCAGTTCCCATGGCAACCTACTTGATGTCAATATATGTTTGGTTTATTCAGGTCACTTGAAAACTAAACAATGTGTCTAAAAATGCAATTAATAAATCAAATGCAAAGTAAATGTTTGAGCATGTTTATTTATTTATTGTTAGGTTTATAGATTACAAGAAAAAAATATCAACGAACAGTAGGCTTTAAGATGCCTGCTGAGGTCTGGGGTCAGGTTTACCAGCCTGGAATGAGAAAGTAGAGTTTTTGATCTCCCAGATGATTAATAGTTGAGTTGGCTGTTTCTGGAGCAAGAAGAACTCTTGTTGTTCATGACAAACTTGTTGAGCTTGTCAAACTCTTTGTGATGAGTGATGTTCACTAGACTAAAGGCAGCAGCGTGGACAGGCTGGGCTCTGCTAGATGAGGCTTTGGAGATGACAGGAGGCAAGATTTCTATGTCTAACATGGACTTGATAATGTGGTATTCCATTATGAACTTCTTTAGAAGGGCACTTGGATATGGGTGGGCTGGGCACATGCATACGTAGAGCTGCAGTCCTTGAGAATGCTGAGAGGAAAGGCACACTTAGAATATACCTTCACACCTTTTTATCCCTCCAGAACATTTTTTTTAACCAAAACATAATATGCATACAGTGAAAGGCACATATGATAAATGTAGTTCAGTGATTTTTGACAAATGCCTCTACCTGTGAACACATGACCTCAAGAGATATATAGACCATTTCCATAGTTTCAGAAAACTCACTCATGCCCCTTTCCAATAAATGTCCTCCACTCAAAGGCCTAGGTTGTTTTTGTCTCTTTGGGAACTTCATATAAATGAAATCATACAGTGTATATTCTTCATGTAGGGTTTCTTTGTCTCAGCAAAAAGTTCTGAGATTCATCTGTGTTGTTCTGTACATGAGCTTTTTGCCCTCTTTTATTGCTGAATACTATTTCTTTGTATGGATATGCTGAAACTTGATTATTCATTCTTCTATTAAAGAACATTTGGGTGTTTCCAGTTTGGGTCTCACATTAATAAAGTTGCCAGAGACACTTGCGTGGAAGAGTGCATTTGTGTCTTATTCACCAAAGTGAATGCCATCACACAGTGATTTTATGGGATGAATGTAGACCTTTATGTTTAACATTATAAGATACCGCGGCTAAGCAGTTTTCCAAAATGATTGCACCATTTGAGACTGTCAGCAACAGCAGAGTGCTGAACATGTCACATCCTCCTCAATTTCAGGCGTGTCTATTTTTTTTTTTCAATTTAGCCACAATAATGGGTGTTTAGTGATGTCTTTGGTTTTCAATTTTATTTTTCTGATGAACAATGATGTTGAGCACTTTTTTTTTGTATACATTTTCGTCATTTGTGTATTTTCTTTGATGAGTTGTCTAAGTGTTTTCTCTGTTTTTATTGGCTTGTTTGCCATTTTACAAATAGAATTGTAGTTCTTTATAGATTCTGCAGAAAGAATTCTTTTTCAGATGTATGTGTTGTGAATATTTTCTTTTGGTTCGTGTTTTGTCTGTTCATTTTCTTGACAGCGTCTTTTGATGATGTTTTTGTCTACCTTATTGAGTTTTAAGTTTGGTTGTTGGCAATTTCTGTATCTTACTTAATAATTCATTGCTTGCTCCAAGCTTGTGAAGACTTTCTTTTGTCTTCTAGAATAGCACTTTCCAATGAAATTTCTATTTGTCTTATCTATTATAGCTTTGAGCTATATTGGTTATTAAGCATTTGAAATATGGTTAGTATGACTGAGAAATAAAATTTTAAATTAAACTTAATTTTAATTAATTTAAATTTAATTATATATGACCGCATGTGGCTAGTAGCTATTATATTGGACAACATAGTTCTAAAAACTTTATAGTTTTAACTTGTATGTTTATATATATAATCCATCTCAAATTTTTATATTGTTAATTTTATTATTTGAGATACTGGTAGGAATTAATTCTACTCTTCATTTGTTTATCCATTGTTATAATATGTTAAATCAGATTATCAAAACAATGGACTGTCTACGTATTAGTCTTTTCCTGGACCTTTATTCCGTTCCATTGAATTATTTGTCTATCTTTATATTCAAATACAGCATTATCTCAATTACTGTAAGTTTATATGTAGATCTTGAAATTTAGTAGCATATGTTCATCAAATTATTTTTAAGGTTGTTCTGGCTTTTCTAGTCCTTTGCAGTTTTATGTAAATTTTAGAATCAATTTTTCAATTTCTACCAAAACTTCCTTCTGGAATTTTGATTAGGGAAGTCTGCATCCATAGAGACTTTAAAAAGAAATTCTAAGAAAATCCTTTTTTATAGCCTCCATCTCAACTGCTGAATTTCCCATTTTGTTATCAGTGAGATAGTAAATAAAATTCTCTGGGTCACAGGCAGGGCTTGGATTTTAGCCAATATTTATATGAATCTTCAACTTGCACTTTAATTACATTTTTACTTGCTCACTTATGAAGAAAGAATTTGTTATAGATGTTCAATGTCCTCAGAAGTATAATTTCAAGGGAGGTTTTATACATAAAGTCAGTTATTATTCTTCTTGAGATGTCTATAATTTTATCTCCCATTTCTCTCCCTTCCATATAGTGGCATAATTTTATATCCTATTATTCAGAGACATGTTGAACTATAATTTATGTTTTTAAAGTTCCTTTTCTTAAACCTACATGCAGTCATATGAACTACCTTTCTTTTCACCACCTTCTCTTCTGAGTCGAGGAGAGATTATCTCTCCTGCTTCATTCCCACTCACCTCTACAGAACACATGCACACACACACACGCTCACGCACACACATGCACACACACACAAATTAGATTTCAGCAACAATCAAAACTTTTTTTTTAATTTTTCAGAAGCTGGAAACGGGAAGGCAGTCAGACAGACTCCCGCATGTGCCCGACCGGGATCCACCCAGCATGCCCACCAGGAGGCAATGCTCTGCCCATCTGGGGTGTCACTCTGTTGCAACCAGAGCCATTTTAGCGCCTGAGGCAGAGGCCATGGAGCCGTCCTCAGCGCCCAGGCCAACTTTGCTCCAATGGAGCCTTGGCTGCGGGAGGGGAAGAGAGAGACAGAGAGGAAAGAGAGGGGAGGGGTGGAGAAGCAGACAGGCGCTTCTCCTGTGTGCCTTGGCCAGGAATTGAACCCGGGACTCCTGCACGCCAGGCCGATGCTCTACCACTGAGCCAACCGGCCAGGGCCAAAACTTTTATTTTTAAAATAAGCTGTTAAGAAAGTACATAGGCAAACCACAGAATGGAAAAAACTACTTGCAAAACATATCCAACAAAGACGTACCTAGAATAAGCAAAGAACACTTAACTGTTCACTAATAAGAAGACACACATCCCGATTAACTAAAGAATTTTATAAACAAAAGAAAAACATTTAAACAGTCACTTTACTATAGAATATATGCATGTATAATGTACATGATAATATAGTATACCTAATATGCTATATATATAAATTATGTGATATATATGTGTATATATATATAAATTCTATATAAATAATATAAGCAATATGATAAATAATATAAAACTTTATGATAAATAATATAAACACAGTTCTCTTTATTCATTAGGGAACTATAAATTAAAACCAGAAGGAGATACTAGTACATATTGATTAAAATAGCTAAAATGGAAAAGATTGACTATACCATGTGTTGAGAAGGATGTGGAAAAGCTTGAACTGTCACACACTGTTAGTGACAATGTAAATGATGTGACCACTTTGGAATACAGGTTGTAGTTTCTTAAAAAGTGAAGCATACTCTCAGCCATTTTCCCAGGAGAAATCCATATGCCCATTCAAAGACTTGCACATGATTGTTCATAGCAGCTTTATTTGTAATAGTTAAAACATGGAAATGACCCTAATGTCCATCCATATGTGAATGGTTCAACATATCGCAGTATATCCAAACATATCCCAGTAACATGATTTTATGACCTATTATCTAAGATGCAGAGATCACATGACTTGGTCAAACCAAAGCCAAAGGCGATAGTTCCAGTTTGGGACCTTTCTGCTGCAGACTGGCAAATGCTTACTCTGCATCTGTGGTGCTGCTTTGGCATCTCCCTTTGGCAACATCCCTATTCCTGATCCCTTAACAGAGGCGATTATTGTCTACTTTGGACCATTATTCCATTATTATGAAGTCCATAACCGAGTGACTGATAATTTTGTAACAAAGACTATATCTTATTTATCCTCACTTCCGTTCCTCCAACTACAAGAATAAATACATAGATGTGTGAACACTTGTAGGAAAGAGCGTCCAAATATTCTGTAGGCGGGTGTGCGGCTGTGTGTAATTGAGCTGCCCCTTCTGGGCTGCTTAGCTGGCTCAAATTTTTGCAGGAAAGTCATGGATTGAATTTAAACAAAGATTTCCTATAACATAAGAGATTGTATTCTTGATACAGGGCAAAATACTAAGTAGGTCAGAGTAATAAAGAATTCTGAAACACTAGAGAAACCTTGCATCAAGTCCAAGGGGATAAATGTCATATAAAATCCAACTGTTCTTACGGCCCGGCCCCATGGGCTCTGCCTCCTCAAGATTCCCTGTGGAATCAGGAGCTCTGGGTCTTTGCCACTGGTCCAGTGAGTACTTGTAATTTGATGCATAACCTGTGGGGACACAGACTGTTTTGAGAGTCAAATAAATGCTAAGGAGCTCTTTCTTAGCCAAAGATTTACGTAGGAACACTCACAATTTTATATGCACTACTGGGGACTTTACTCTTCCACAAACCATTGTGTTAAGAACCTTGCATCAAAGATTAACAGGGTGATATCAGGATAATCAAGAAAATGTAGGAGGATTTATTCACAAGATATATTTTCTTCTAGTGGCTGATGTAACAGATTACCACACACTTGGTAGCTCAAGACAGAAGAAACTTACTCTCCTATCTCTAGAAGCCAGATGTCCCACTCAATCCCACAGGACTGAGATGGAGGCATCATCAGGGTGGCACTCCCTCTGGAGGCTCCAGAAAAGGATTTGGTCCTCTCTTTTTCCCGCCTTGGTGGCTACTCCATCCTAGTCTCTGCCTCCGTGGTCATATGGTCACATTGAGTCTTCTTCCATCTGTCCTAAGGACACCTGAGACTGCATTTAAGGACCACCTGGATAATTCAGTATAATCATTCATCTCGAGATCCTTAATTTCATCCCATCTGCTGACATTGTTTCTTTGTAAGGTAACATTTACAGGCTCTGGGGACATCTCTGGTCCTTATTCAGCCACCTACACAAAAGGGGTTGTTTATTTACAAGATAAGCAAGCAAGCCCTTTCAGAGAGCCCCTGGGGCAGTGCAGGCAGGCCTGGTCAGTGGCAGAGACTCTTAAGGTCTGATGGGACAAGTGTAGGTGTGGCTATTGGGACCTGAACGCAGGGAGTTGTGGATAGGGGGTGTCCTGAGAGGAAGTGCCCCCTTTTTAAAGGACCACCATTAGCTCAAGGAAACTTTGGAAAGAAGGGGCCAGGAAAATTAATACCCTGACCCCATTCCTTTCCTTCTCTCCAACCTGATGTCCTATTTTCTGAAGCTACCGGGAACTACTGAGCACAGGTACCCAATCCTGGGGTTCACACCGGTTGAAGTGCCATGGATGATAGCAGGGTGGAGAAGGTTGGGGGAGAGGATCTGGAGGGGCTAATGAAAGACACTCTGCACTCAGTCATTGGCTGACAGAAGAACTGTCCACAAAACATTTTCAGGCAATTTCTTTCTTTGCCCAAGTGTTAACTTTGACCATCTTAGCAGTTGAAGAGCCATTTCTCTCTCTAGGTAACCCCTTAAAGTACCCGTTACTGCTGCTAAGACAGCCTGGAGTTCTGTGAAGGCTAGCTTGTTGCTTATTTTATCTACTGACATACCTCCAGATCCTGCCCCATTCCTGGCACATACTTACTGTATTTATAGTATGTATAGACAATACACACACACACACACACACACACACACACACACACAGCATTGTTATATGTTATTCCCAGTTCATGTGCATGTTTCAAGTTGTGTGGAACATGGAAGTATCTATACCAAATTTATGATAGCGCTTGTCTGGGAAGAGGGAGTGATACTTAGGCTCATGGAATGGCTGGGGCTTTGAGTGCATTTCTTTTCTTCTTTAAAAGGAAAGCTTGAACCCATATAACAAAACAACTGTCAGTTGTAAAACATTTTTCTTTTATTAAATTAGCTGCAGTTTCAAAATTTCTTAAAATAAAAAAGTATAATTGGCTTCGATTCAGTAGGTTGCAGAGCAACTGTAGGGTATGATCTTGATTTTTTTAAAAAGCTGAATATAAAGTACAAAAATATGCAGTGATCTCTGGGGTAGTGGCTTATTTTGGAGTGGTGAGATTACAGACAGGTGGTTTTTTAAAATTATGCTTTGAATAAGAATAATTACAAAATTAAAGAAAATTATAAGAATAAAGAGTGCTGAAGTGATGTTCCCACTAAACACATGGCTGATCCAAATCCAGGTTGTTTGACCTCTGAGTCTATCTCTTTAATTGCTATCTTTCTCCATCTCTAATGGAAGCTCGGAATCTCTTCTATTTTCTTCATTCCCTCCAGCCTCCCCTAGTTCAGACTTTAATGACATCTGTCCCGGTAAAGACAGTGCCATGTGACTAGTTCTCCATTTCTTTCTCGTCCTCTCCTACCACTCTGCACACCATTGCTAAATTGTTTCTCTGAAGAGCCCGTTTCTTCATGTCACTCTGCTTCCAATAATCTTCATGATAAAATTCAAACTCAACAGAAAGTGCACCAGTACCTCTTTGCTCTTTCTTTTACGTTAATCCTTTGCCTTCCACTTCCTGCCACACCCCCAGACCGATCCTTTTTCCTAGACGGAGCAGTCCTCCTGTGGCGTCCTGATCTCCACCCTTGGCCCTGCAGCCTGGCTAACTCCTGGACATCTTTGACAGGTTTGTTCTTTTTTTATTTTTATTTATTTTATTTATTTTTTATTTTTTTTACCACTTAGACTATGTCCTCTCCATCTTACTCTCCCAAAGAAAGAGAAGAATGATCATTAATGGCAAAAGACAGTTGCACAAGCAACACCAAGAGCCAGCTTCACGCTCAGGAGAGAACACTGCAACTCCTCCTCGTGGTTTTGGGTACTCTATACCAGTGGTCCCCAACCCCCTGGACCGCGGACTGGTACTGGTCCGTGGGCCATTTGGTACTGGTCCGCAGAGAAAGAATAAATAACTTACATTATTTCTGTTATATTTATATTTAAGTCTGAACAATATTTTATTTTTTTAAAATGACCAGATTCCCTCTGTTACATCTGTCTAAGACTCACTCTTGATGCTTGTCTCGGTCACGTGATACATTTATCCATCCCACCCTAAAGGCCGGTCTGTGAAAATATTTTCTGACATTAAACCGGTCCGTGGCCCAAAAAAGGTTGGGGACTACTGCTGTACACGATCAGAGAAACTTCTCTAGTAAGAAACTATAGAAATGATCCCTGAAAGTATAGTCTTAGGTTTGTTCTTTTATTGAAAGCACTTACTGAGCTATCTCCAGCCATCCTTAGCTATGTGAGTGGTGGCTCCTGGGTGTTCCCACAGCCCACATCCACAGCTGTGTTCAGACCTCTGGCATCAGTCATGGCTTTCCTGTCTCTTTGAAGGGGCTTTAGGTAGCATTAGGGCAGGATTCCTGCCCTGGCCTGTGAGTGCCTGATGCTAAGGCGGTGCTCAGCATTTTTTGGAATTAATGAATACATGATGCTTCTTGCTGGCTCCTTAGACTGGGGTTAGAAGAGGGAGGCCCTCTGAACTCTTGGTCCAGGAGTGTTGGACAGTCTTGTTGGAAGACCCTCCAGCCTTGAATGACTCAGCGTCTGACCAAGGCTCTGCTGCCGCTCCTTCCAGCTTTGGCAGCACATGCACTAGAAGAGTGACCTACATTCAGAATCAATTTATAATTCAAGGATTAAGCTCAAATGTGCAATAGGTAGGGAGCTTGCTGCAGTGTAGGAAAACATCAATTTTCAGAAACCCAAGATAGTGAAAATAAAGGATTAAAGGAGCAAGAAGTGCTGACAACAGTAGCCCAGAAATTAAGACAGTTTAGACCAAATTTCTTGGAGGAAAAGGGCATTCAATGATTCTGGAACTTTCTACCTTTCCCACCGAGTGCCTTATCTGAAAATGACACTTGTGAATCTTTTTGACATCACAAGGATATTCCCTAGTGACCACTGAATCACCAATCGCCACCGTGGCATGAAGCTCAAGGGTGAGGAGGCAGGGGTCCTCGGCAAACATTTAGTAGCTGAATACATTCAAAATTTAATCTTGTTTGTTCTTGCATTTATTTAGGCATTCTACCTTCAACTGAGTAGTACTCCATTGTATAAATGTATTACATTTTTTTTATTCATTAATCTACTGATAGACACTTGGACTGCTTCCAAATCATGTCTAGTGAAAATGAGGTTGCAGTGAACATAGGAACACATATATTTTTTTAAATTAGTGTTTTGGTTTTCTTTAGATATATTTCCAGAGGTAGAATCACTGGGTCATAAGGCAGTTCCATCTTTAACTTTTTTGAGGTCACTCCGTACTGTTTTCCACTGTGGCTGCACCAGTCTTCACGAGGGTTCCCTTTTTCCCATATCCTTGCCATCACTTGTTGTTTGTTGATTTATTGAGGATGGCCATTCTGACAGGAGTGGGGTGATGCCTCACTGTGATTTTAATTTGTATTTCTTTGATGATTAGTGATGTTGAGAATCTTTTCATATTTCTATTGGCCATCTGTATGTCCTCTTTAGAGAGGTGTCTATTCAGGTCCTTTGCTCATTTTTAAATTGATCAGGGAATAATATGGCAAACCTAGCATATGTCATGGTCCTGATACCAATGATGTGTTGTTACTAAAATGCTGACTATATCAAGGACATTGGCTAGATTTAATATAAAAGCATGACCATATTGCTTAATCAGAACTCTTTATCATTAGGCAGAGAGTCCAGAGCAAGAAGCACTTGAAACATTGCCTGTCTCCAGGCAGAGAAGCACTGCTTGCTACTTAGCAACCGCCCTGGCTGCAGAGAGTGGGTAGGAGACTGCAGGGCAGCTGAGCCGTGTCCAGAGAAGCCAGACCAGGGCAGCCAGCCTTTCTGCAGCAGGGAGGCTGTAGACTACAGACCAGCACCACCTGAATGGTGCAGTCACGGTGTGAGAACGCACAAAAATCTGTTAGCCTCCCCCTGATTATACCATAACCCTAAGAGGGACATCCTTTTTAGAACACGTGTCTGGAAGAATTTGAGTCTGAGATTTATGATAACTACAGATATCTCTGCCACAAACAGCTTTAGCCTTAAATGTTTACACATATGTGATTTGAATTTTTTTTTTTGTGACAAAATCTTTTTTTTTTTTTTTTTTTTTCATTTTTCTGAAGCTGGAAACAGGGAGAGACAGTCAGACAGACTCCCGCATGTGCCCGACCGGGATCCACCCGGCACACCCACCATGGGGCGATGCTCTGCCCACCAGGGGGCGATGCTCTGCCCATCCTGGGCGTCGCCATGTTGCGACCAGAGCCACTCTAGCGCCTGAGGCAGAGGCCACAGAGCCATCCCCAGCGCCCGGGCCATCTTTGCTCCAATGGAGCCTTGGCTGCGGGAGGGGAAGAGAGAGACAGAGAGGAAAGCGCGGCGGAGGGGTGGAGAAGCAAATGGGCGCTTCTCCTATGTGCCCTGGCCGGGAATCGAACCCGGGTCCTCCGCATGCTAGGCCGACGCTCTACCGCTGAGCCAACCGGCCAGGGCGACAAAATCTTTATATACAGTAACAACCATTCTTTTTGAGTCCAAAGAACTAATTCAAAGAATCTATGCATCCTTGTGTTCATTGTAGTGTTATTTTCAATAACCAAGATCTGGAAACAACCCAAGGGCCCATAAGTAGATCAGTAGATAAGAAATCTGTGATACATTTATACAGTGGAATACTACTCAGCCCTGTAAAAGAAAGATATCTTACCTTTTGTGACAGCATAGACAGACCTGGAGATTATAATGCTAAGTGAAATAAACCAGTCAGAGAAAGACAAATACTGTATGATCTCACTTGTATGTGGAATCTAAAGAACACAATAAACTGATGATCAAAATAGAAACAGGTGCATAGACACATGGAACAGACTGACAGCTGTCAGAGGAGAGGGGGGACTGGATGAGAGAGGGTGAAGGATTAGCCAGAAACACATATACATAATACATAGACACAGACAAAAGTGTGGTGCTACCCAGAGAGAAAGCGGTGGAGGGAGGTGGAGGTGGGCAGAGGGGGAGGAATGGGGTTGGAAGGACACTTTGCTGTGGTGATGAGCATGCGACGCAGTCTGCAGATGGTGTTTTGTCGAGCTGTACACTTGAAAACATGGCTTTGTGAGCCTCCATAAATTCCATGAATTCAACTAAAACAGATAAATTTAAATAAAAAATTGCTTGGGACCCATGTCTTTACTCATTTTGTTTGAAAAGTGAAATATTTCAATTTATTCTTTTTCTTCATGCTTGTATATGCCCACATCATCTTTTTTCCCCCATACTATTGAATATTTCTTAAAAGACCACTTTTTTTTTTGGTTTCTGCTAACAGTTTTAAACATTTGAAAGTAAAACCCATCATAATGTTAAAATGCAGAGAACCAATTATTTTCTCATCCAGATAGAATTTGTAAATCTTGTCCCAGCAGGACATTTATATACTTTGAAGGAAAAAGGAGAAAAGGTGTCTGCCGTTGGAATCTCTCTGGTCATGGAGTTTACTTACGAGCACTCACATTCTCACCATGACTTTCTCCTTAGTTCATATTACCGACCCGCGTATTTCTAGGGGATGGATTGTTCTGTCCCAGCTATGAAATGTAAGTTGCTCTCCCTTGACTGTCTGAGTCAGGAGCTGTGCAACACCTTTTCTGAAACCCTGGTGAAGACCATAGGAGGTGTTCACCCCTGGCTTATATATGTAGTGTGGGTTTACCTTTCATTTGACCTCTATCTATCCCTGTTAGATTCAGAATCTCATCTTTTTTCTCACTATCGCTAATAATATCTTTCCTTTACTTATAAATATCAGGCATAAGCCAACCGCCAGGGCCCAAGAAGACAGAGGACACGATCAGTTACCTAATGCCCTAGGAGCGGCACATATCTCTTTAGTTTCAGGAGTGGGAACAAGAAGAGATAAAGTTAGTTTTTAAAAATGTAAGGAGTGCACAGAAATAAGAAAGTCCCAAGTTAAGAAATGGGTATTAGTTGTCTTGGTTAGTTTTCTTCTCTTGCCTCTGTCCAGGCAATGGGTCAGGTGGAAGGAGAAAGTTGCCTCCAAAGAGTTTAGAAAGTTTTCCAAGTCGCATTCAAAATAATTTTTCTTTCCTCATCTGCAGGGACTCACGCGCAGGCCCCAATATCCCCTCCAGCGGAACGCATAGTAGACATTACAGGCGGGGGACATACAGTGATATATCTGTTTGCCTCTGTACTTCAGCATTGTGTAGGTCATAACGAGCATAACTAGAACAATGAAGACCAAGATGTGTTAGCTTAAGGATTGCATGTTGAGCAATTAGAGAAGGAGAAACAAAAATGATTTGCAATAAACACAACAGGTCTGATTCAATTAAATGGACCAGCGTGGGTCAGCTTGGGACATAGATCAGCACAAGACTGGAAAGCAAATAAGAACAATGACTCAGAACAAGAGTGATGAGCAGGATCCAGACCACAGCGAGGCTCGGACTTAGTGGTGATGGATACGGGTTACAGCTGATGAACAGAGAGTCAACGAAGACAGTCAGTCTGCAGGTTAAATTCTTCTCAAGTCATTACTTGCTTTTCTTTTTAAAGTAAAATCTGAAATAGAAAGTTCTGTAGATTCTTTAGTGAACAGATCTATCAAATTACTCATTCTAGTCTCTTCTTCGCTCCTTTCAAGGAGGAGAAATACTGATTTGATAGTCAGAGTCCAGGAAGTTGAATTCCACTGAGGAGTGGAGTCCCTGAAATAAAATTCAAGTGGTTTCAGAACACTGGCTGCTCCCTGGGACCCAGCCCAATTTGCCACAGTTTTTTTTTCTCAAATATAAGGCAAAAATAGTTCCACCTAACAATTGTCCTTTTGAACAATTCAACGTAGGTTTCTTTATTTTATTTATTTATTTATTTATTTTTGTATTTTTCTGAAGCTGGAAACGGGGAGAGACAGACAGACTCCCACATGCGCCCGACCGGGATCCACCCTGCACGCCCACCAGGGGGCGACACTCTGCCCACCAGGTGGCGATGCTCTGCCCTCCAGGGGGCGATGCTCTGCCCCTCCGGGGCATCGCTCTGCCGTGACCAGAGCCACTCTAGCGCCTGGGGCAGAGGCCAAGGAGCCATCCCCAGCGCCTGGGCCATCTTTGCTCCAATGGAGCCTTGCTGCGGGAGGGGAAGAGAGAGACAGAGAGGAAGGAGAGGGGGAGGGGTGGAGAGGCAGATGGGTGCCTCTCCTGTGTGCCCTGGCCGGGAATTGAACCCGGGACCTCTGCACGCTTGGCCGACGCTCTACCACTGAGCCAACCATCCAGGGCTTCAACGTAGGTTTCTTTAAATGAGACACATGATTGTGTTAGAATTGAAATGAGATTATAATGCCATTTTATGACCAAGGAAGCCCCCAGATATTTGAATTTGGTCCCAGGTCACAGCAATGCTTTCACATAAGGTCCTTATAAAAGAAATATTTGGCAAAGAAAATCAACATAACAATAAATTGTTAGGTGGAACTTTTACTGGAAATCAAAATGATCTGTGTGATCAGGTTGGATCCAGGGTTGGCCAGATGTTGGGAACCCCTGGGGTAGACCCCTTGTCTGGGTCCTTGGGTGCTGGATTTGCAGGATCTGGCTAGGCGCCTTAGTCTTTGAGAGCCTGCCTGGAGCTGATGAATCATTTCATATTGTTCTGAGCTCCGGGTCAAACTGTGGGTTTCACGGAACTGACCCTCTCTCTCTTCAAACTCCAAATTACCTTCTGTTGTCAAACATTGACTGATTTTTGTCCTGGGGGGTATATAATGAATCGTGCCTTTAAGGTCCTCATAGTTTTGGGAAGGCACAGAGCACAGCCACAGCTGTGTCACAAGGTATGCTGTGGGAAAGGCCATCAGAGAGCATTTGACAGCGAAGACCTGGAGAGACCTAGGGGTGAGAAGGCTCATTTTGACCTGGAGATTCTGGAAGAGGTGGAAGAAGTGCAGTGTTGTGTTATAGTCTGAGGAGCAGGGTCACAGGTACATTTTGTGTGGTGGGTTTTCCAAGCAAAGAGAGTAGAGATAAAAGCACAGACGTAGGAGCTAAGTTTCTGGAAGATGATGAGTAGTAGTCTGAACTAGCTGGATTGGGGTGGCTGAAGAAGGACACTGTGCATTTGTATTAGAGTTACTGTTAGATGTAAGGAATTTAGACATTATTGTGTGGCCAACCGAGTGTTCTTACACAGGGGACATGGTCCTAAGTTTGTTGTTTAAGGAAACCCACTCAGGAAGCTGGGAAGGACACGAAAGGTGTGGGCAGAGGTTGAGCTCTATGGGATATGCTGTCTCCTTCTTGTTGGAGGGAATAGGACCTGTCTTCAGGACAGCAGTTGTGGTGGCGGGAAGGGGAGGCAGCTTTGTGGGCTATGAGGGCTGACCAGCATCCTCAGCTGGTGTGGTTCTTCTTCTTCTTTTTTTTTTATATATACTTGGCATCTAAAAGGGCCCTTATAGGAGGTCAGATCATCACTACTCAATAAAAATATAATTAAAGTCACAAATGCAAACTATGTATGGAATAAAAATACTTTAGTAACCACACTGGAAAAGGAAAAAAAAAAGAAACATGTAAATTTAATTTTGATAACTTTTTACACTCAAAACATCAAAGACATTGATTTCACCATGTAATCATTGTAACAAGTCTTTGTATCGTCTTTCTTCATCCTTCACCAGATGTTTTCATCCTTTTTTTCCTGACTTGGTTCTCAGCACAGCCAGGCTGGCACTCACCAGGGACTAGCAGTAGATAAGTAAAAATGTATCCCCCTGGACCTCACCAACTTGATACATTTTTACTTATCTACTTAATGCTAATCTACTTTTGTAAATCTACCAGATCCTTAGACTTGGATTTGACTAATCTCATTGTGTGGTGTTAATTGGTTTCAGTGATGCTGAGCTCCCAGAAGGGTGGCCGGGTATTACTGCTTTCCAGCTCAGCAAGGCAGTGGTTTCTCACAGAAGAATGGCCCTGGGGGAAGGGTTCCTGTCCAGGGGAAGCAGAGGGTGCTGCCCTGGGGCCTCACCTCCTGCTTGGAAGCAGAGGCATGGAGTGGAGATGAAAGGGAAGGCTTCTGCTTCTTAGCCCCACTCAGTTCTGACTTAGGAACCTGCTTTTCCCCACTGCCTCTGACCAACCGCAGCAAACTGACTGAGCAGAGTGAGGGGTGTTCGTTTCATCGCCATATTTATGTCAGGTGCTCACAGACAAGGAATTGCTGTGGACCAAGTTGTGTGGGGCCACTGAAGAGAGATTCATTAAAAATACTCAGCATATCCAGTACATTAACAAAGAGCCTCATGGCTGAAATGTTTCTGTAAAAAGTCATGCTAATCCTTTCCCGGTTTTTGAAATGTTTTCCTTTAACATCATGCAACTAATTTTCCTTCCTTTTCTTTCTATTGTGTTACTCATGTTTTTTTACTTTTTTTGTTGTTGTTGATGTTTTGACATCCTAAAAATCATGCTGGCTGAGAGAGACTAACCCTCCCAGGGTTAGGCAAAGGGCTCAGCAGGGAGAGTGCCTTTCATATGCAGACAGCCAACCCTGAAGTTACACTCCCAGCAATCTCCTTTGGTAGTTTACACACCAAGCCAGTATTTAGCCTGCCTAAGTCATCCCAGCATCAGGTCCCAGGAAGCCAGAGACTGCTCCTCTAGCTCCGTACCTGCCTCTTCTATTCGCACTGGCCAGTCTGAACTCGTTTCCCCTGGCCTGCCTTGCTTCCAGTGGAAACCCCGATAAAAGCTCTGGCCTGTTTTCCTCTGACCAATAGTACACTTGTCCTGGTGCCGCCCGTGCTGCCCTGAGCAGAGTGCCCTCTTCTCTGGAGAGAGGCGAGTCATCAGTTCTTTCAATAGCGCTGGCCTCTGCATGTTGTCATCAGTCACCTCCATGAATTAAAATCCCAAGAGTCCAAAAGAGATGTATGTCTGCTTCTCTCTCATGTACTTTATACTTTAGTTATTTTGGACACAGGTCGTTACCAGATGTGAATTTAGAGTTCGGTGAAAAGGTCTTCCAGAGGCTTTGAAATCTTGCTCGCACTGTGAGGATAGGGCCTTCAGGGACACAGGTGACTGAGCAAACAAGCGTTGTAGGTAATGAGAAAAAAGGCCGTACATGCTATATAAACATTTTTATAAAACACACTGTGAAGGCAGCCAAATGCTAGCATGTGGCTTATGTATCTGGTACATGCTGGGTGGTTTTCCTGTCCCATCTCATTTAATCATCTTCAGGACACAGATAAGCTGCAGAAAGGTAGGTGACGTGCTCAAGGTCACACACTAAGAGGAGGCTGGATTTGAACCCAGAGCCTCCTAGTGAGCCATGCTCTCATCCCATACCACATTCTCCCTTTCTAGAGGAGCCAACACCTTGAAGAAAAGCGTGCACTGCACGTGCCTCGAAGGCTGCAGCAGCAGTTCCGTTTTCTGGCTCTGGATGCCTGATGCCTGACATTTTTTTTTAGAAACATAGCATTCAGGGGCCAAGATTATTGGGGGGGGGGATTGTAGATTTTATTGAGCAATGAACAGGGTATGAAGAAAGTGATTTGGGGTCATGTAGAAAACAGTGACAGACCTTGAGAGCCCAGAGCTGTTTCTCCTATTGGGAAGGAATTCAGGCTCCGGAGGTCCGGCCAGAGTGTGGGCCACGGCTGAAACAAGGCCACACGAATGAGAAGGGTTCAAGTAGGTTCCAAAACCAGTGGGAAGGAAAGGAAGTCGCAAATACCAGCGCTTTGTTTTTTTGGCAATTTATAACTCCATGGTCTAATTTATTAATTTCCTCAAGTCTATTTTATATTAATGCTATAATTCAGTCTGCCTTTATGAATTTTTCATGTTGATAGAGACTCTGATACTTTAGAATTAAGAAATATCATTTGTGGGTTTCCTAGGCAATGAGTGAAAATAAAGGAAGGTAATATAACAAAGGAACACTTACAGCTGTCAGAGAACAGTGAATCCTGCAGATTTTTCTTTTTCTTTCTTTTTTTTTTTTTTTTTTTGCAATACAATATTTTATGTCAACATGTTTTCTTCACAGATAAATGAGTAGATTGGAAGAAAAGGATGGATATGAATAATAAACTCCTTGAGAAACAAAGCAAGCTGGTGCTGCTAGGTGAACAAAAAACTGGACCCAAAGGGTCCATTTAATTCCTGGGAGTTTGGGATTAAATGGAAAGGAAACATTTAATTTAATTTTCAGAAGTGATTATTATAATTGTTTTTGCATTAAAATACTTATTTATGGCCTGACCAGGCTGTGGTGCAGTAGGCAGTGGCACAGTAGATAGAGCATCGGCCTGGGACGCTGAGTACCCAGAATCGAAACCCCAAGGCTGCCAGCTTGAGCTCTGGCTCATCCGGTTTGAGTATGGGCTCACCAGTTTAAGCATGGGATTGCAAGCTTGAGCATGGGGTCAGGCAGCTGGCTTGAAGCCCAAGGTCGCTGCCTTAAGTAAGGGGTCACTGGTTCAGCTGGAGCCCCACAAGTCAGGCCATGTACGAGAAAGCAATCAATGAACAACTAAAGTGCCACAACTCTGAGTTGATGCTTCTCATATCTCTCCATTTCTGTCTGTCTGTCCCTGTCTGTTCCTCTCTCTCTCTCTCTCTCTCTGTTATATATATATCAGTATATATGGTTTAATAGGTTCTGATCTCACTTTCTCACCATCTTTTTGACTCTTCAGACCATTTCCAGTTACAAAATTTCAAGGTGATAATTTCACAAAGTTTAAACTGAGGTGTAATAGGCTTCCTAATAGTTGGAGATGTGAATTAAAAGTTTTGAGTAAGAGGGAGATGTGGAGACAATGAAGTGACGTAATGTGGGGTTAGCAGAAAGATTCTCCATGTGTTCCCCATCTGTAACTCTGCTACGTAAACTCTGTGCGTGCGTGACTGCAAAAGTAGCAGCTATTCTAAAGAAGAGTATTCCTACTTTTTAATAAAAGCTGCATAAGTGACTCATTGCCTATTTATAGGAGCTATTCTGGTCCCCTTCTATCTGTGTATCTCCTGGTACAGGGCAAGATTATATCGTGTGACTTCTAGATGTCCTGTTTTTGGAACAATTTATTCTAGAATGGATTTTGATCCCTAGTGTCTTTAAAATGGGTAAAACAGGGTTTTCTAAATATAGGGATAGCCAATAAAAAGAAAGAGACACATTCAGGAGGAATTTTAAAAGGTGAGTCAGTGGTAGTGAGCTTTAGGGAGGCTCATAGAATTAGATAAGTTCTCCCCAAAGTACCAAGGGTAAGACAATGACAACCTAATTAGAGCTTTGCAGTAAGAATGGGCTCTAAATTTGGTGTTTGCTAGGGGACACCTTTCTCTCTTGGGCTCAGTATTCTTTCTCTTTGGAAGCATGGTCAGATTAAGGCCCTTTGGGAAAGGGGCCACTTTTTTTCCTTTCATTCTGGAGTGGAGGACGTTTAGGTTCTGAAGGAACAAAAAATCTAAAAAGTGTGGGATCATTTTCCCCCTCAAAGTATTGAATGCACATGTAAAAATCTGAAAACAAATTGAATTTCTTTTGCTCATAACATTTACTGTTTTCCTGTGACCTCTTCCTCCCCTTGTTTCTCACTTTACCCAGGACGTTTAGTAAGAAAAATAAAAAAGGCCCCAAAGGCCTTCCTTACAGAATAGTAAAGGTCTTAGTCTTTTTAAAAATTATGGAATATTTTTATCTGGTTATGTTTTTTGTTATTGAGTTGTTGGAGTTTTTAAAGATATATTTTGGAAATTAATCCCTTTATTCGATATGTGATCTACAAATATTTTCTCTCATTCAGTAGGTGGATTCTTTTCATTCTGTTGACCACTCTCTTTTCTGTGTAGAAGCTCTGTGTTTTGATGTAGTTGCACGTGTTTAGTTGTGCTGTTGTTATCTGTGCTTCTGGTGTCATATCCAAGAAAAATGGTATGACAGCTATGGAAAACAGTGTGGAGGTCCCTTGAAAAATTAAAAAAGAGAACTACCATAGGATCCAGCAATCCTACTTCTGGGTATATGTTTGAAAGAACCAAAATCAGGAGCTTGAAGAATTGTTTGCATTCTCATATTTATTGTAGCATTGTTCTTGATAGCCAAGATATGAAAGCAACCCAAGTGTCCATTGACAGGTGAATGGATAAAGAAAATGTGAGATATATATATATCACAATGAAATATTATTCAGAGAACTCAGAGACAGCTGAGGATGAGCTGGACCTATGGGCACCTGCCATCAGTAAGCATGGGTGACATCTACCTGGTGAACTGTTGGCCGTAGTCTGATGGGAATGAATTCTCACTTCATGTCAGATGCCTTCTCTCCCAGGCTGTACTGTACATCTAAACCAGGCGCTATGCAAACCCTCCAGAATCTGTGTAACCTCAGAATAGAGAGGGGACTAAACTGATTAAAATTTATTAGTTTTCATCCCTCAGTAGAAGGATGAGTGAAGACTCAGAATATAGACTGAGTTAAAGAAAAATATAGTTACATTTCTTTATGATCAAATTTTTTGCCTAATGTTGGTGCTCACTGTGGTAGCTTTTTTAGTATCTGCGCGGGATTGGGGATGAGGTATACTGGGGGAGCAGGGAGTGGTCTTCTCTCTTTGCTCTCTTACCTTAGTCAAGATGGAACCATTCTGGCCCTCCAGTGTGCTGCCATCTTTTAGCTATTGCTTCTCACTCTCTCTTTTTCCCATTGCCTGCCACTGGAGTCAGAGACAAAGCAGAAAAAACCGCACTTGAAAGTATGAGGACACCCTCACCCTCAAATAATAACTGTCTCTAACAGAAGTTTGCAGGTCTCAGAGCTTTGACCAGCTCCCGAGCCCTCTTAGCTTCATTTCAAAGGCCCAGGTTACTCCGGAGGTAAGGCTGCAGAACCTTAGCATAGGGAGCAAATGGCACACGTGCACAGAAAGAGAAGGGGTGGAGAGAATGTGGGCAGGGATGAAAAGGGTTTCAGAACTGAGATAGAGAGAAAGAGAAAATGGAAATGTGGCCACAACTTTTGTTGTTGAAAACATATCCCCGTTGGCTTACCAGCTATTTCCCTGCGGGGAGGATATATTTTTTGTATGACCATGCTAAGTCTAACATATTTCTCTTGCAGATGCTTTGGTGTGGACATCAGGGTACTTGGGCATAACACCTAATTCTTTGGGGAACCGAGAATGGTATTTGCCTTTTTAAAGTGATTTTCCTTTGTCAAGGTGAATGCTGTCACATGGAGCCCTTGTTCTTGGCCACTGTTTGTCAGAGGTCACCAGGGAGCAGCACAGGGCATCATTACTCTTCTCCGAGCCACAGAAGCAATTGCTGTGATGACAGCGAGAAACACTGCCATTCTTGGATGCTACCTCCCTGTTCCCAGGTGCTGTAATTTTCATTGTGGGAGAAAGTCCTCAGTGGGAAGCCTCTTGCTCCGCTCCTCTGAAGTTTGCTATGAGACTTCACCATGGGAACTGGCGGCCACTGTGCCCATGAATTTGATGAGCCACTTTGTGTGGTTTGGACACACTGTCGCAGAGAAGACCTGTGGACAGGCTGCCACACCATTCACATTCACTGGGGAAATCACCCTTGGTTTGTTTGTATGAAGTTGATGCTTGTCTAAGAACCCAAACCGCAGCACCACTTAGAACAATTTCCAGCAGTCAACGGCAAGCCCTGGGGAGGCTGCGGGAAGGAGCAGAGCCATGTGTTATCCCACATCCCCGGGCGCATCATCTGGGTGAAGAGGCCAGCCCAGCACTTAGTGCACGGTGCAGACTCCAGCTCCTGTGAGGAATTTCTCACTCTGGGGAGCAATAAAACAAACCGGGCAGCTAGAGTGTGAGTGGGGGAGAGGAGAGGAAAGGCTCATCTATCAACCCAGGATCGGCTGCTCTGTCCTCTGATTGCTCTTCGTCCTGCTACCTGCCCTACACATGTAATTAGTGTCCATTAAGTATTTCTTGGACGAATGAAAAAATATATGGACTGAAATGGTTGATAAGACTGTAGCTACTTTATTTTAGATTTGTAAGTTGATAAAGTTGAAAAAGGTTTTTCTTTAATTTATTGGGGTGACATTGGTTATTAAGATGAGATAGGTTTCAAGTGCACAGTTCAAGGGTACATGATCTGTATATTGCACTGTGTGTCCACCACCCAAAGTCAAGTTTCTCTTTGTCACCATGTATTTGACCCCTGTTACTCTTTACTACCCTCCCAACACCTTCTTTCTGGTAACCATCATACTGCTCTCTGTATCTATGAGTTTCTGTTTGTTTTTCTTGTTTGTTCATTTGTTGCTTTCTGTTTTATATCCCACATATGAGTGAGAAATCATATGGTTCTTGACTTTTTCTGACATTTCACTTAGTGTTACATTCTCCAGCTCCATCCTTGTTGTTGCAAATGGCAATATTTCATCTTATCTCATGGCTGAGTAGTATTCCATTGTGTATATGTACCACATCTTCTTTATCCAATCATCTGTTGAAGGATGCTTAGGTTGTCCCCATGTCTTGGCCATCATGAATATTGCTGCAGTGAATATAAGGATAGGTATACCTTTACAAATAAATATTTTCAAAATTTTCAAGTAGATACTCAGAAAAGGGATATTTTGGTCATATAGTAGCTCTACTCATAATTTTTTTGAGGAATTTTCATACTGTTCTCCATAGTGGCTGTACCAGTTTATATTCCCATCAGAGGTGTAAAGTGTTCCTTTTTCTCCACAGTCTAACACTTGTCTTTTTGACAATATGACTTCTTGTCTTATTGATGATAGCCATTCTAACAGGTGTGAGGTGGCATCTCATTATGGATTTGATTTGCATTTCCATTTTAGCTAGTAAAGTCAAACATCTTTTCATATATCTGTTACTTTTATAATTAAATTATTGTCAATAACGAGACTCTAAGCATTTGGTCTATTGTTTTGGTCATCTGCAGTCTTGTTATTTTTATGACCAAGTGTCTTAAGAATTTTACTATGAACTCAACCAAGATGGTCAGACAGAAACCTAGTTGATAAAAATAACTGTGAGTCAAGCAACTCTGAGGATGTGTTTCAGCATTCTGGAAACGGCCGAGAGAATCCGTTTGGTGAACGCAGTGTCTCTGACCTGATGGGTCCGGCTGGGCCTTGCTCCTCTCGGCGCAGGAGAGGGCATTCCAGTGAAAGCAGGTGCAAGGGGGCAGCAGACCTGGGAACAATGAAGCCAAAGGCCTGTTTCTCAAAGCTGGAGGGAACCCTGCAAGTGGGGAGAGTATGCTTTTCTCTTTGGAGATTATACTCCCTTTTCTTAGGTGATTCTGGAGGAACATGGCTGCAGCCGTTACAGGTAAAGAGCTTCTACCAGCTTCTTCTACCTCCAGGGGCATAGCCCACGGTTTCCGCTCAGACAAGCAGAAGCCTGGGTAAAAAAAAAACCAAAAAAATATTTCTACTAACATTTTGCTGCAGTCTGAGATGGCAGAGTGTGCAATGTGCAAAAAAGCCCCAAAAAACTAAAGACATCACCAGCCTGACCGGTGGTGCAGTGAACAGAGCATCGACCTGGAATGCTGAGGTAGGTCACTGGTTTCAAACTCAGAGGTCACCAGCTTGAGCACAGGATCATCCACATGATCTCAAAGATGTCAGCTTGAACCCAAAGGTCACTGGCTTAAAAGCCCAAGATCATCAATTTGAGCCCAAAGGTCACTGGCTTGAGCAAGGGTTTGCTGGTTTGGCTTGAGCCCGAAGTCTGATCCCCAGTCAAGGCACATAGGAGACATAATCAATGAATAACTAAAGTGGAGCAACTACAAGTTGATGCTTCTCATCTCTCTCCTCCCTTCTATCTTTCTCACTCTTTCAAAAATAAAAAATAAGGAAAAGAAATATGTAATAAAGTTTAAAAATAAAAGACATTGTTGGGCAGATAAAATATATTATGCTCACTTTGTTAAAAATAGCGCTGCCCACATGGAGGCCGTCACCCAGGTGATACTAATGTGTGATGGGGGCGGGCTGTGGGCAGGCAGGATCCTTGTACCCTGGGGCTTGGTTTTGGGATTAACCCTTTCCTACCCTTTTTGATGTGGGGTGGTACAATCCCATCATGTCTCTGATAAGTGACTTTGTATTAGAGACTTCCCTATTTTGTATATTGGATTAAAGGTTTTGATTTCTACACTATAAAATAGGGGCAGAACGGGAGCTTGCTTTCTTGGTTCCTGAGATTATCATTAGAGGAGAGAGTGGAGCAGAGAGCAGAAGGAGGCCACGTGGAATAGGCCAGGAGAAGTAGCCAAGATGGCGGAGTGTTGAGTGAGAAGCCAGTTAGTGCAGTTTGTGCAGGGAGGAGGAAGGAGATGGGGAACAGAGGTGAATAAGTCTGGTGTGAGCTAGAAACCTTTGATTCTAGGAAACTCGGATAAGTCAGTAGCTTTGTGAGCACTGAATGTGAGTGGGTTTTGGAGCCCAGTGTGTGTTTTACTTGCCCGCCGGGTGCAAGCTAGAATTAAAGATGACAGCCCACCAGTTTTTGGCTCCATTGTTTCTTTACCGACTGTCTGAATACAATGCGAACCTGCATGGGCCGGGCGGCTCCTGTAGTACTAGCCCTGGATACTGGCTCTACAGACATCAACAGACTTCTTTCTCATTTGGGAGGATAGAATGTTCATGGAATTGGAAGGGAGGTCTGGAGAAAGGTGAGCTTTCCAAGGGAAGATAGGATGGAAGCGTTCCGTGGGCAGGGAACAGGCTGCAGGGTGATAGGGTTGGGGAGTGTGAGTTCCCATGTGGGGTTTCTCTAAGGCCTGCATGGAGAAGCTGTACCTTTCAGTGTCTCATGTGGGTTCAAGGAAATGAGTTACACATAAGGTTGACTCTGATCTTATGTATTCTTTTTGGGCTTTACTAGATATCTCTGTAAGATGTTATTCAAACCTGGAGCTCCAGGTCAGGAGCCCCCATCTCTCTCACCTCCTCGTAGGCCACCAGACAGACAATGCCAACCAGCAGTCAACCCAGAGAGATGGTCAAACCCATTCCGCAGCGGTCCCCTCCTCAGACATGCTGATGGTCGGCACTGGTCCATTCTCACAGATAGAAGAGGTATCCTGCACATTCTAATACCTAGAAACCTGCCCTTCACCCTCCCTGCCAAAGACTAAGATGCTTTATGGGCCAGTGATCTGACAAGTCAAAATGTGTATTGCTTTTTGTTTTAAAGGAGCCAGAATGCAAAGGAAACGCTAGTGCCGGGGTTCCGACACGCTAGCTTTTCACTTTCCAACTAAGTTGCACCCCTTACATGACATCCCTGAATGAGAATTTCAAATAGCCCAAAATATATTATTAGAAGAGAAAAAATTAGAAAAGCAAAAAACCATTTCTTCAGGCTGTTAGAATGTCAACAGGCAAACTTCTGTTTACTTAGACTCATCTTCATTTCATGTATATTAGGTATGTGGCCTTATTTTCTGGACCCTTCCACATTCATTTTGCGTACATTTAAACCAGTAGGCTTTTGGGAACCTATTTGGTGCTTTTTAGTCTTTCTAGTGGAAGCCACATCTGTTATCCGTATCATGTAATTATGGGTGGCACTGCTTGGATATTGCAGATTCAATGGGCAGTCCTCATCTATTTGTCATCCTGAACAATGAAAACACAAGGGCAGTCTGTTATTTTACTCTAGTTCCTGCTTATCATTCATCCTCTTTTGTAAGCAGCTGATGTTTCCTTAGCAACCATATTAACTTGGTACTCAGGGTCTTTCCTCAAGGTGAACTGGGTTCCTTTTCATCCTTTTTCACTCACTCATAAGCTTATTCTGTCAATTACCATCCTTACCTTAAAGTAGGAGTTGTTTCTAGTGTTGTACTCACTTGCGTAATTTGCAAGGAAAATAAATTAAAATTTTTTTTATTAATTTTTATTGTGTTTACATGGATTCAAGTGTCCCCCTGAATATAACTCCCTCATTTCACACCCCTTTATCCCTTTTAATACCGCCTTTGCCCCCCTCCCCCAACTTCCTCCCCCCTTCCCTCTAGGATTTGCTGTCCTATTATCTATATCTCTGAGTTATGTATACATCAGGGGTCCCCAAACTTTTTACACAGAGGGCCAGTTCACTGTCCCTCAGACCGTTGGAGAGTCAGACTATAAAAAAAAACTATGAACAAATCCCTAAGCACACTGCACATATCTTATTTTAAAGTAAAAAAACAAAATAGGAACAAATACAATATTTAAAATAAAGAACAAGTAAATTTAAATCAACAAACTGACCAGTACTTCAATGGGAACTATGCTCCTCTCACTGACCACCAATGAAAGAGGTGCCCCTTCTGGAAGTGCGGCAGGGGCCGGATAAATGGCCTCAGGGGGCCGCATGTGGCCCACGGGCCATAGTTTGGGGACCCCTGGTATACATTATATAGTTTCACTAATCCCTTTATCTTCTCTGATGCCACCCCCTCATGCCCCTTCCTCTGACTGCTGTCCCTCTGGTCCCTGTGACCCTTCCTTTGCCTCTATTCTATTCCTTAGTTCACTTTGTTCATTAGATTCTACATATATGTGAGATCATATGATATTTGTCTTTCTCTGCCTGGCTTATTTCACTTAGCATAATAATCTCCAGGTTGATCTATGCTGTCACAAAAGGTAAGATTTCCTTCTTTTTCACAGCTGCATAGTATTTATTCCATTGTGTATATGTACCACCGCTTTTTAATCTACTTGTCCGCTGACAAACAGTTGGGCTGTTTCCAGATCTTGGCTATTGTGAACAATGCTGCAGTATACAAGGGGGTGCATATCTTCTTTTGAATCAGTGATTTGGTATTCTTAGGATATATTCCTAAAAGTGGGATAACTGGGTCAAAAGGCAGTTCCATTTTTAATTTTTTGAGGAAACCTCATACAGTTCCCCACAGTGCCTGCACAAGTCTACATTCCCACCAGCAGTGCAGGAGGGTTCCCTTTTCTCCACACCCTCACCAGCACTTATTGTGTGTTGTTTTGTTAATGAGCACCATTCTGACAGGTCTGAGGTGGTATCTCATTGTGGTTTTAATTTTCATTTCTCTGATTAGTGGTGTTGAACATTTTTTCATATACCTATTAGCCATTTGTATGTCCTCTTTGAAGGAGTGTCTATTCAGTTCTTTTGTCCATTTTTAAATTGGATTGTTTACCTACCTGATGTTGAATTTTAGAAGTTCTTTGTAAATTTTGGTTATTAACCCTTTATCAGACATATAGATGAATATATTCTCCTATTGTGTGGGATGTCTTTTTATTTTGTTCATGGTGTCTTTTGCTGTGCAAAAGCTTTTAGTTTTATATAGTCCCATTTGTTCATTGTGTCCTTTACTATACTTGCCCATGGAGATTAATCAGCAAAAATATTGCTACGAGAAATATTGGAGCATTTACTGCCTATGTTTTCTTCCAAGATGTTTATGGTATCGTGACTCACATTTAAGTCTTTTATCTATTTTGAGTTTATTTTTGCAACTGGTGTAAATTGGTGGTCTAGTTTCATTTTCTTTTTGCATGTACCCATCCAATTTTCCCAACACCATTTATTAAAAAGACTGTCTTTACTCCATTGTATGTTCTTACCTCTTTTGTCAAATATCAGTTGATCATAAAGACATGGGTTTATTTCTGAGTTATCTGTTCTGTTCCATCGATCTGCATGCCTATTCTTATAACAGTACCAAGCTGTTTTTATTACTATGGCCTTGTAGTATAACTTGATATCAGGATACCTTCCACTTTATTCTTCATTTTCAAGATCACTGAGGCTATTTGTGTTCTGTTTTGGTTCCGTATAAATTTTTGGAATATTTGTCCTATATCTTTGAAGTATGTCACTGGTATTTTAATAGGAATTGCATTGACTTTATAAATTGCTTTGGGTAATATAGACATTTTAATTTTTTAAAAATTTTATTTATTCATTTTAGAGAGGAGAGAGAAAGGGAGAGAGAGAGTCAGAGAGGGAGAGAGAGGAGAGAGAGACAGAGAGAGAAGGTGGGGAGGAGCTGGAAGCATCAACTCCCATAAGTGCCTTGATCAGGCAAGCCCAGGGTTTCAAACCAGTGACCTCCACATTTTAATGATGTTTATTCTTCCTATCCATGAACATGGTATATACTTCCACTTGTTTGTATCTTCCTTGATTTCTTTTATCAATGTTTTATAATTTTCCAAGTACAAGTCTTTAACCTCCTTGGTTAAATTTACTTCTAGATACATTATTTTTTGTTGTTGCAGTAGTGAAGAGGATTGTTTCCTTAATTTCTCTTTCAGACAGTTCATTGTTGGTGTATAAAAGTGCCTCTGATTTCTGAGTATTAATTTTATATCCTGCCACCTTGCCAAAATCATTTATCAGGTCTAGTAGTTTTTTGACTGAGACTTTAAGGTTTTCTATGTACAGTATTATGTCATCAGCAAATAATGATAGTTTTACTTCTTCTTTTCCAATTTGGATGACTTTTATTTCTTCTTGCCTGATTGCTGTGGCTAGAACTTCCAGAACTATGTTGAATAAGAGTGGATAAAGGGGGCAGCTCTGCCTTGTTCCTGATCTTAAAGGGATTGCTTTTAATTTTTGCCCATTGAGTATGATGTTGGCCATGGGTTTGTCATGTTTAGGTATGTTCCCTGTATTCCCACTTTGCTGAGAGTTTTGATCATAAATGGGTGCTGGATTTTATGAAATGCCTTTTCTGCATCTATTGAAATTATCATGTGACTTTTATTTTCCCTTTTGTTTCTGTGATAATCACAAGGATTGATTTGCAAATATTCTGCCAGCCTTGACTCCCCAGAATGAATCCCACTTGATTATGATGTGTGATTTTTTTCATGTATTGCTGGATCCGATTTGCTAATATTTTGTTGGGAATTTTAGCGTCTAAGTTCATCAGGGATATTGGCCTATACTTTTCTTTCTTTGCAGTGTCTTTACCTGGTTTTGGAGTGAAGATTATGCTTGCCTTATAAAAAAAGCTTGGAAGTCTTCCTTCCTCTTGAATTTTTTGAAATACCTTGAGAAAGATAAGTGTTAGTTTTTCTTTGAATATATGGTAAAATTCGCCTGTGAAACCATCTGGTCCAGGACATTTGTTTGCTAGGAGTTTTTTGATAACTGTTTTAATTTCATTTGTTGTAATCGGTCTGTTTAGATTTTCTGATTCTTCCAGATTGAGTTTTGGAAGATTATATGTTTCTATGAATTATCCATTTCACCTACATTGTTTCATTTTTTGGCATACAGATCTTCATAGTATTTTCTTACAATCCTTTGTATTTCTGTGACATCAGTTGTTATTTCTCCACTTTCATTTCTAATTTTATTTACTTGAGTCCTCTCTCTTTTTTTCTTGGTTAAAGCTTTGTCAATATTGTTTACCTTTTCAAAGAACCAGCTCTTGGTTTCATTGATCTTCTCTATTTTTTTTTTTTTTAGCCTCTATGTCATTTATTTCCACTCTGATCGTTATTTCCTTTCTTCTACTTCCTCTGAGCATTATTTGTTGTTCTTTTTCTAGTTATTTTAGATGCAGGTTATGTTGTTTATTTGAGCTTTATCTTGCTTCTTAAGGTATGCTTGTTAATGCTATAAACTTCTCTCTCAGGACTGCTTTTGCTGTGTCCCATAAATTTTGTGTTGTTGTATGTTCATTTTCATTTGTTTCAAGAAAAATTTTAATTTCTTCCTTGATCTCATTGTTAACCCATTCATTATTTAATAACATGCTATTTAGCCTCCAAGTGTTTGGATGTTTTTCAGTTTTTCTATTGTAGTTAATTTTAATTTCTAGTTTCATGCCATTGTGATCAGAGAAGATGCTTGATATGATTTCAATCTTCTTAAATTTATTGAGACTTGTTTTGTGTCCTAACATGTAGTTTATCCTAGAGAATATACCATGAGCACTTGCAAAGAATGTATATTCTGCTGCTTTGGGATGAAAGGTTCTGAAGATAATTTATTAAATTCAGTTGATCTAGTGTGTCATTTAAGGCTGCTGTTTCTTTGTTAATTTTCTGTCTGGAGTATCTATCCATTGATGCTAGTGGGGTATTGAAATTCCCTACTATTATAGTATTGTTGTTGATCTCGCCCTTTATGTCCATCAAATTTGCTATATATATTTAGGTCCTCCTATATTAGGTGCATAGATATTTATAATCGTTGTATCCTCCTGTTGAATTGCTCCTTTTATCATTATGTAGTGACCTTCTTTACCTTTACTATAGCCTTTCCTTTAAAGTCGTTTTTGTCCGATATAAGTGTTTTTACCCCAGCTTTTTTTTTCATTTCCATTTGCGTGAAATACTTTTTTCCATCCCTTCACTTTTATTCTATGTGTATCTTTTGTTCTCAGGTGCATCTCTTGTAGACAGCATATGTGTGAGTCCTGTTTTTTTTTTTTTCCATTTAGCTACCCTATATCTTTTGATTGGATCATTTAATCCATTTACATTTAATGTTATTATTGATATGTAGTTGTTTATTGCCATTTTATTCTTTATATCTTCAATCCTCTTTTTCTCAATTTTTTTTTCTTTGCTCTTTTTACAGCAGGCCCCTTAACATTTCTTGCAGTACCGGTTTGGTTGTAATGAATTCCTTGAGTTCTTTTTTGTTGTTGTTGTTGTTTTTTTGTCTAGGAAGCTTTTTATTTCTCTTTTAATTTTAAACGATAGCCTTGCTGGACAAAGAAGTCTTGGTTGTAGGTTCTTGTTTTGCATCACTTTGAATATTTCTTGCCAATCCCTTCTGGCTTCAAGTATTTCTGTTGAGTAGTTGGATGTCATCCTTAATTAGGCTTCTCTGTAGGTAATTAACTGCTTTTCTCTTGCAGATTTTAGTATTCTTTTTTTGTTTCTTTGACACTTTAATTATGATGAGTCTTGCTGTAGGCCTCCTTAGGTTCCTCTTTAATGGAACTCTCTGTGCTTCCTGAAGTTGTGTGACTTTTTCCTTCATCAATTTAGGAAAATTTTTGGCTATGATTTCTTCAAATAGGTTCTCTATTCCTTGTTCAGTCTCTTCTCCTTCAGGTACCTCTATGATATGGATGTTGTTTCTCTTTAGGTTGTCACAGAGTTTTCTTAGAGTTTCCTCAGACTTTTTGAGACTCTTTTTGCTGCTCTGCTTCTGTGCTTTCATTTATCTTGACCTCTAAATTGCAGATTTGATCCTCTGCTTCATCCAGTCTGCTATTAATTTCTTCTAATGCAGTCTTCATTTCTAATATTGTATTTGTCATTTCTGACTGGTTCTTTTTTATGATTTCAATGTCCTTTTTGATGCTTGCTATCTTTTTAGTTAGGTGCTCACTATGTTCATCCATTATTTCTCTAAGGTCCTTGAGCATTCTATAAATCATTGTTTTGAACTCTGCATCTGGTATTTTGGTTATTTTCTTCTCATTCAGTTCTTTATCTGGGAATTTCTCTTGTTGATTCATTTGGGCACCTTTCTCTTTCTGCCCATTTTGTCTGTATATTAAGAAGTGCTGTCTGATTGAAATTTTTGTGTTGTCTTTATGAAGAAGATGGGCTGGGTGGTACTGTCCTCCTGGCCACTTGTTTTACTTGTTCTAGAAATACTTCTTTGATGGTACTATTTTCCCTCTTGTTGTATGTGAGTATTAGATGCAGTTGGTCTTTTTATGGCTATATTTATCCCTTTAGACTGTCTGGCTCTAAGGGTCAATCTTGATTATGTATATTATACACTGTGCAATGTCTGTCCTGTTGGGTGTATTTATTCTCCCCAGTGTTTGGTGCCTGCTAGACTCCACTTTTGGGTGTGCTGCTTGTGTAGGTAGTTGAGTCTAGGTTTGGTGCTGTCTGCCACCCACTGCCAGTAGTGTTGGCTCTTGTCCTTCTTGGGTTGGTGTCAGTTGTTGTTTGTAACTCGCTGTGGGCTACCAGTCTGCACTTACTGCACTTTTCACTATTTGTGTCTGCATTTTCTATGTCTGGATACTGTGAGAGGGTCCAATCTGTGTATAAGGATCAGCATCCTCCTGCTTAGAGATGATGACAGCTCCGCAAAACCCCCAAGCACTGTAAGATTTATCTCCACTTTTTAGCTTCTCCTCCTCCTCCTCTTGCAGCTGTCTGGTCTTCCCACAGAGTGTTCTGTAGAAAGACTATAGTGTAGGCTCAGATTGGCTTCACTCAAGCAACCCCTCTACAGGTTGTACACTTGGTGGCTTACGCAGCTGAGGTTGTAAAAACAATGTTTGTGGGACCTCCTACTTCACTAGTCTCTAGGTCAGGAGCTCAGTACAGGGAATGTGGCCCCTATTTCAGAGCTTGATCCCTCAGCTGCTGCTGGATACTCAAATTTTATTTCTCCCCAACAAGGTGAGAAGTAGGTTCAGACCGAGTATGGCTGGCAGTCCCCTCTGAAGGAGTTCTTCTAGCTGTTGAGACCCTGGTCTCAGGGAGGAAGACTAAGAGAATCCTTCCCTGGGGCTGGTGGTACCCCTCCTGAAGGTGGCTAAGCCCCTCAACCAGATCCAACAATAAACTCACAGGGACCCACACTTTAAATATCTTTGCTCCAAACCTCTCTCCCTTCTCCCTATGGAATGTAGCCTAGCTGGACAGAATATCCAGTGCCTAGGCTGGCTGACTGTGAAGCTCCACCCTATCCAAAGCACATGAGCCACTGTGGCGGTGCTGATCACAGAGAGTGGAACTTGCCTTAGCTGGGCCAGGTGTGAGGAGTCCTTCATTAGAAAACCACTGTAGCAAGGGTTATTAGGCCCTGAACTGATGCTTTCCACAGGTGGCCCCTTCCTAGCAGGAGCCCAGCGCAGATCAGTGGGAGACACTGCCTGTGACTGACCCTCAACAACCTTATTGGAGCTACAAGCAATTAAGAGTTTGTGGCTGCCTCTGCTGGGCCCAGGTGTACATGGAAATACCTAGCTGCACTCCTAGGTATTTCCTGCACTGACCTTTACCCACTCTGGTCCTGGGGGAAATTCCACTCAAATGGCCAAGTTTCCCTGAGTGCTGCCTCTGGTTGCTGGCTGCTTGTTATGCTCAGCTGCTGAAAAAGCCTCTGCTGGAGTCTAGAGCCTGTGGCAATTCAGGGATTAGGAAGGGTGGTGGGTGTGGCTCCATTCCTCGGCCTCAGGTGTCAGTCTGTCCAGACTTTTTTCACAGACTTCAGTAGGGTGTGGCCTCTGAGACTCAGAGGTGTGGTCTACCAACTCTCTGGACAGATTCAAATGAGTCTCTGTTGAGGTGGAAGCATCAGCCATAGAATCAGGAGCGTGTGTGTGGGGGGGAGGTCTGGTCTCAACACCAGAAAACTGAGTCACTGACACACCCCCTGTTTCCTGGCCTCTCAGAACATCCCATCGCCATCCCTGGAGTAGGAGAGATTCCCAAGGGTGAAGAAGCTGCTTTTGCCCAGGCTGATGCCACTCAGAGGTGATTGCTCCATCCAAGAAAATGGCGACTGCAGAATTGGAGTATGACTCAGCACAGGGGTTCCGGTTTTCTTCTCCCACAGTGTCTCTCCCTGGGCCTCCAACTTACATTCTCCTCCTGCAACTCCTGTCCTCTCAGCTCTCCCCCACCAGACCCTTGTGTAAGTGGCTATGAATGAGGTTTTCTGCATGGGCCCTTTAAAATGGTACCTGTGTCTGAGTGGTGTGCCTCTTTCTCATGGACCCAGCTCTTTTCACAGATAACTGCTGTCTGCATGCCTCTTCTAGAACCTGTGGCTCTAGGCTGGGGCTCTGGTCCTGGAGCTGAGGACCCACATCTCTCAGGGCAACCCACCCCGCCTTGAGAGTTTCTTTGGGCCACCACTTGCTCCTGGGAGTCCTTCCTCATCTCTGTCCTTCCTACCAGTCTTAGTGTGGCTTCTTTGATGATCCCTGGTTATAGATTCCTCTTAGTTTAGTCCAAAGTTGGTTTTTCAAGATGATTGTTTTTAAATTAAGTTGTAATTCAATTTGGTCCTGGGAGGTGGCAGTTGGAATGCCTGCCTACTCTGTTGCCACCTTTTCCCCTTGAAAATCAATTGTTAAAACTCTGAAATTTCACCTAATGCATGTCATGTGGTCATTTGGCTCATGGAAGGGACTCTTTTCATGGTATCATTATATAAGATTTCTAAGTGTATGAAAAAGACTCAAATATTTGCAAATCCATTTGTCATTCTCAATCATTTTTATTTAATTTAGTCATTAGTTAAATAGAACATTGGATCAGAAGAGTTTTTTTTTTAATATATTGGTAAATGGACTGTCTCTCCAAATTAAACTGATCAAATATCATTTAGCTGCTAAATTTTAGCAGATTAAGTCATTCAGTTCATCAGTAAAATATGAGATTTTCCATTTATTTTTTTCAATATTAAAATGCCCGATAATTTATTACAACTCACAGGTCAAGAAAGAGCATTAGAAAACTCGAGGATTCTTCCATGAATGTGAGGAGAAGGTGTGATAGTGGAATTCACATCCTGCAGACACAGCTTTGCTCATTATAGTTTGACTCATGATAGCTCCTCCAAATGCCTCTCAAAGTGAGAAATCAGATAGGCATCTACAAAGGTGTGGAATGTCACCTGCCTACTGTGGTCAAGCACTGTGGGAGTCCCATGTGGGAGAGGGTAAGATAGAACTGTCTCTTCTATTACAGGGGACCGAAACACCAGTCTTTTGGACTGTAAGCTTTGTCTCAGTTGTTTGAAAGGTGGGAAAAGAATTGTTGAAGGTTAGGATATCTAAGTTACACACGCACTCTTCACAGGTATTATATGAGGACAAAGAAATGTAGAAACTGTTAAATGTACTTGACTAATAAACAACACTTACCCAGAAGCAGATTTAATGGCAGACGCACCAGGCACATGCCCTGAGCCCTGACTCCTGAAAGTTCAGCCCTGCAAAACTTCAAATTTACACTTTTTTTTATGACACCAAGTTTGGTTTCATATGTGCAATTTTAACAGTAATAGTACATAGTATTTTTTATTTATTTAAATATGATTAGCATGTATTTTTATTTTCCTTGTCTCTCTCTTTTTTTAAGGGGTCCAATATTTTCTTCTGTGCTCAGGGCCTCTACTGACCTTAATCCAGCCCTACACTTACTGTATTTCCCATTTGTATAAGATGCACGTTAATTTGGGGGACCAAAATTTGAAAAAAAAAAGTATTACATAAAGTTATTAAACTCAAGTTTTATTCATCATAAAATTCATACAACTCCTCATCACTGTCAAAACTCCCATCCATTAGCTTGTCTTCATCTGTGTCTGATGACGAATCACTCTGTCTTCAACAACGAGCGCGAAAACAACCGCAAAGAAAGCGGGAAATGCAAGCAAAAAAACAACAACTACAACTACTATATAAAACATACCCAGTTTTTAGACTCCAAATTTTTTGAAAAATGGTCCATCTTATACATGAGGAAATACAGTAAATAATTCTTTCTGATTCTAGAATAGACTGGTGAACTCCTTATTTGGGAGGTCTAGAGGACAGGTGGGGTGGATATAGAACATTGGATAGAAAATGTAAGATTATATTCAGGAAAGTGATTTGTAAACAAAAAGTGATGAGTAAATTGCAGCAAAAATCATTACTGTGTCTGTTTTCTTCCAGGATAATCTGCATACATTTACAGCTCACTGACTCACCTTAACTCATGGGCAGTATTCTGTAGTTGATTTTCAGTGTAATTGAATTTTCCATAAGAGCAGGCAGCCGCAGTTATTTTGCATTTTAATGAAACTAAAGGATTGAAGTCCTTAATGTACTGCATGGAAGAGAAGTAAAATTACTTCAAAAAGTTTACAGGTATGACCAAAATACAATTTGGATAACTGGGTAGTTACAACATTATGGAATTTTTTTTTTCTTTTAAAAGGTTCAACTAGGAATCTGACTTTACAAGTGATACATTTCTTTTCTGCTTAAATGGTGTAAATATTAAGTGCTACCAAAACAAAACACCTAATTTTGTAGAAAAGTATTCATTGCTTTTTTTAAATGACATTTTGGTATTATGGAAAGTTTCAAGTAACAACAGTTTATGGAAGACCCCATGTGCATGGCACCCAGATGCAATAATTCTTGACATTCATGAGGGTAGAATGTCAAGAGTAAAAGACTATAAATCTCAGATCATTTTTTTATTGCTGTGAGTCAAGTATACTTGCAGATTATATATATATATATATATAATTATATATTACATATGTATTAATATAAAATTTTATGTTTCAAATTCTTGTCCATGTGCTAGTTTCTGGCCTCTATTTTGATCCTGCCCGAAATCTTTGTCCTCTGCGATGGCAGATATAAAATCTTCCCTCCAACTTCAATAAATTGGGGTCTACTGATTCGATCTGAAGGAGAAACTCAGAATTCTCCCTCCCTGGACTTTTACCGAGGAAACCTTACAACAGTCTGTCTGAAGTTATGGGTTGTTCACCCCTATCACCATGGGGTTAATCTCCAGAGCCAGTAACCATGAACAATGTAGAGGTCTCCTCATTTTTACTCCAACCATAAGCATTAATAGGCTCTAGCAAAGTAGTACAAGAAAAAACCTTTCCCCCCATTGAACTGATATCCTTTAAACTAACCTGGCCTGCAACTGGCCAACTTACCTAGCTAGCACTGCTTACATAGAATTTGGCAACCTCAGCAAGGGAAAAAAAACAGCCTAGGCAAATAGATAGCTGAGATGTGGAGAAGAACAATACACATGAAGAATATCAACCATAACAAGGATTTGAACAAACTCCCCCAAGTGAGGCTAACATTTGAGATACAGCTGGTGAATATGGAAAAGGATTTTAAGATCTCATCCAACTCCATTAACTGCTTTCTTGAACCTCCTTGCTGACATCGATACAATTCATTTTTTACTTTCATATGGTAGCTGGGAGTTTTGTCTTCTCTATCTTCTATTTCCAGTCTCCAACAGGAGCAAATTTATACTCTTATGGACTATAGTATTGCTATTTATGAGAAAAAATATATATGTGGTCATTTGGATGATCAAAATATATTTTCTCATATATATTTGGTCTTAGTCAATAGTTCCTGGCTCACAGCTTCCAAAATCCATAGAATTTCCTAAGAGTGATAAAGGTGCCTTTTGTTATGTTAATTAGGTCAGGTTTGTTTGTTTGAGTACCCAAGGATAGGTCTGGATGCCAGTGGAACCAACCATGAAATTAGAGGATTGAAACTTTCAGTTCCACCCCTCTGGCCTTCAGGAACTAATCTAACCAAACGAATGCTTAAAGAGGTAAAGAGATGAAAGTGAGGGAGATTCTAACGCTATCCTTGAAAGAGCAACCAGCCAGGTGGAGGCGAGGGCCATGTGACAGGGTAGATCAAATGGCCTCTAGGAATTGAGAAAATCACCCAGTTTATAGCCAGCAAGGAGATAGGAACCTCAGTCCTGCAACCATAAGGAACAGAATGCTGCCCAAAATTTGCATGAGTTTGGAGGAGGATCTTGAGTTCTAGATGAGACCTCAGCTTGGTTTACCACCTAAAAATCAGTCTGGGGAAAACTTGAGCAGAACCCAAAAATGACCATTTGCAGTCTTCTGAAACTGTGAGGTAATAAACAGATGTTGTTAGAAGCTACTAAACTTGTGATAATTTGTTACACAGCAGCAGAAAACGAACACATCTACTATGCAAATGTTACTATGAATTTTAAATCTAAAGATATTTAAAGACAGTTTGAAAGTAAATTTTTGGTTTCAGTCTATGTGTTTTTCCAAATTTAATGAAGATTTTTGAGAGAGTTTGTTATGTCTAATCAAACTCTTTGATGGAAAATATTTGTGATTTTCAAAGCCAGTTATATTTGGATTATTTTTTTTTTTACAAATTTCTGTTTCACTTATAATTTTAGAGAATTCATTTAAGATGCTTTCTTTAAAAACCTTTATTTCAAAATGTGTGGAAGAAACTTCATAGACCATATGTTTTATGTTTGCTGAACACTGAAGCAGATTTCTGAGTTATCTTAGCTTGCTAGATAGTGAGCATTTCAGAAAACTTTCTATTTTAGAAAAAATCCTTTTCAGCATCTTTTATTTATGAAGTGTGTGTAAATCAGAATCAGTGGAAACCTAGAAAAAAAGAAGAAGAAAAGAAAAAAAGAAAAGAAAAAGATACATCTCTTGGCCCTGGCCAGTTGGCTCAGTAGTAGAGCATTGGCCTGGCCTGTGGAAGTCCTGGGTTCAATTCCCAGCCAGGGCACACAGGAGAAGCACCCATCTGCTTCTCCACCCTTCCCCCTTTCCTTTCTCTGTATCTCTCTCTTCCCCTCATGCAGCCAAACTTCAATGGGGCAAAGTTGGCCCAGGCACTGAGGATGGCTCCATGGTCTTCACCTCAGGTGCTAGAATGGCTCCAGTTGCAATGGAACAATGCCCCAGATGGACAAAGTATCACCCCTTGGTGGGCATGCTGAGTGGATTCTGGTCGAGAGCATGTGGGAGTCTGTCTCTCTGCCTCCCCACTTCTCACTTTGGAAAAATACAAAATAAAAAAAAGAAAGAAAGAAATACATCTCTTTTACTGAGTGACTAGCACAGAGATATTTCAACTTAGTGTTTAGATATTTCCAGAGGGGCATTGAAATCAGTAAAATAAATTAATGTCTGGTTCTATGAGAAGATAAATTCTTACCCTTTTGAGAATTTTTGTCTTTGAAGATTTTTGTTTTGCTGTGCACTTCCTGCTGTTAGTCCTTATTTATATTTCTTGATGCTGAGATTGTCATATTTTTAAAAATTAATTGGAGTGCTTCATATCTTTTCCCAAAGAAGACTGTAACATAAGATGAATTTATACTAGATTTAAATCTTTTGGGATGATTCAAAAGACAAGTAAACTTGAAATGTAATGGAGGCCCTTCTTATCTGAACTGTGTTACTGTGAGCTTAATTTCAAACTTTTATTTTTTTTAAGAACTCTAAGTTGGTAAGAGATTGTGAATTCCTTTACCTTTATTATACCACATGCTTTCTTTCTCTTTTTGTAAATAACCTTTTGTTAAAAGGCTCAAACATTCAGGACCCTTCAAAACAAATTTATTCCTTTTCTAGCTTCAAAGTCAGTGTTTGAAATAACAGGAGAGAAGAGAATTGCTAAAGCGGTGAGGAGAGGCTTGTGGACGGTTGAGCTTGACAATACGACGTTGATTAGCTCAGATGTTTTTTAATGTATTTGGGGAACATTGCACTGGTTCAGATTGCTTCAATGAACTGCTGCTTCAAGTGAACAATAGAAGTGTGTGTTTGAATGAATATTTTCTCCCATCTACTCTCATTGTCTTAGGCGCTTAAGCAACACACGAAAGGCTGATTCCTAATTTTATAAGCAGCAAGGGTCTTCAAAGGAAATTGATGAAGTTTTTCTTTTCTTCCTCTCTTCCAAAGCCACTTTCTCCACAAAGGCTCTAAGACATGGAACAGTTATTGAGGCTGCCAGTGGGTTCCATTAGTGGAACTACACTTCTGGGTTTACTAATTTGGCTAAACTATGTCTGTTGTCATTAAGGGTGATTCATAAGAATGCTTTCATTATCTATTTGCATCGACTATGGTTGCTTTTCTTATGGTTTTAGCAGTAACTATGTTGTACAATATCTTTCTATTGAAGTTGTTTCTACTAACTTGACATATGTTGTTAATTGTCATTATGTGGCAGCAGAAAAATAGAGTAAGCTAGTTTTCCTGCTTGTCATTTGGAGATTGATAATTATAATTTATCAATCTTTACTTTTAGTTAAACTCCTATTTCCCCCAACATATTAGAGATAAACACCCAGGATACTGCAGAGGTTGCTGACCTTTTTTCAAGGAAAAAGATACCATCACAGTGCATATCTAAGTGCCCCTGGTAATGACAATGTTCCTCCTTTTATTTGAAGTGTAGGCAACTCTTTTTTGTAAATATGTGGTATCATATGATATGATATGCAGTCACATTAACCCATTATGCTGGAGGTTGAAATTTATGAAAATAAGTTCTTCAAAAACTTTCTGAAAATTCAGATCACTTTTTGACAAGCTCCCAGCATGCCACTATCTGCAGTAGTGACCAACTCTGTGTACCACATGATAACATGTACCCTAAGGAGGTAGACGTGTGTAAAAAATCAGACCTTGGCGATGACCTTGAGCAGTAGTCTAGGAATAGCTCCCTCATCACTACCGTTCCAATAATGGAGCATGAGGCATAAATGGGTTAACCCATTCTACCACTCCTGGTTGTGTGAGCTTGAGTTGGTTGCTTTACCTTGCTAAAATTCCTATCCATAAGATGTGCATATCTCCTACCCATCAGGCTTCTTATAAAGATGAAGATTACTGTAAGTCCAATATATGCAACATACAAATATGTATGATATACACTGCTCACAAAAATTAGAGGATATTTCAAAATAAATATGAAGTGATAAAAAATTCTCTAATTTTTGTGAGAAATATATAATATATGCATGATGCATAGTAGGCCCTCAAGTGTATATTGTCTTCAGGCAGATACTCTTCTTTTTTATTTTTCTGCACTCAGATAAAAACAGGGACAAAAAATGTCTTTCACAACATTATAGAAATTGTCAAATGCACAGGTAAATTATGGGTTTCCATCTACTCTAGCTCTCTTGATAGAATAAATGTAAAAAGATATCATGTGGTTCCTATGAGTAGTCAGAGCTTTATTACTACAGAGCATTTATTTATAGCATTAAGCTTTTCTTTAGAATGAATTTCATGCTGAAGATGTGTGCAACTAAAACAGTCTCTTCTTTATAATCTCCCAGAAGAGAGAGAATGATTTGCATTTATTTACATAGCTAGAGCAGAGCTAGCTTGATGAGAACTTGAAAGTTCTCTTGATGGTCATTTATAATAATGTGTTACCAATGGGAATGGGGACCTCTGGAGAATGAATATCAGACCCAGCCGATTCAACACTGAATTCTAAGCAAGTTATAAGTTAATTTTTTTTTTCAGAGACAGAGAGAGAGTCAGAGAGGGGGATAGATAGGGACAGACAGACAGGAACGGAGAGAGATGAGAAGCATCAATTATTAGTTTTTCATTGCAACACCTTAGTTGTTCATTGATTGCTTTTTCATATGTGCCTTGACCGTGGGGCTACAGCAGACCGAGTAACCCCTTGCTCGAGCCAGCGACCTTGAGTCCAAACTGGTGAGCTTTGCTCAAACCAGATGAGCCCACGCTCAAGCTGGCGACCTCAGGGTCTTGAACCTGGGTCCTCTGCACCCCAGTCTGATGCTCTAACTACTGCGCCACCACCTGGTCAGGCAACAAGGTATAAGTTAATTTTTTATTACACAGAGTTCCATTTAGTACTGTAGAGAACTTAGAATTTCTTAGGTGTTTACTGTTTAGTAATAAAGGCCCATGCAGTGTACTGTATGACATGTCATTTAAAAAATGAGTTATTCAGGTACTAGTCTCTCTGTGAAATCTTTCTGGTAGCAGAGACTTAAAATATCCTTTTGAATTATTTCAAGCTCCATGAACACAAACATAATCTAATACTTACCTACATTTACCATGCCAGTCACAAGGCTTTGCAAAGGTAGGCACTGGACCCAATATCATAAAGAATGTAATGTGAAGAGAAATGCAGGGTCAGAGCAGCTGTCCAGATATAACTTTCCAAATCAGCAGCTTCATTTGGGGAATTAAAAAAAAAAGCCATGTATAGTTGAAGAAATAAAAGAGAATAAAAGAGGATAAATTCACTTTTTTGGGTTACTGTGATCAAAACCAGGCCTGTAGTGAACCTCTGTTCTTCAACCCCTGCCTCAGGGAGGGGGAGTCAGGAAAGTCTGCTCACATTTCCATACCTGTGGATGCAACAACAGGTGTTGACATTGGTCTTTTTAGATCAGTGGTAGTCAACTTGGTCCCTACTGCCCACTAGTGGGCATTCAAGCTTTCATGATGGGCAGTAGCGGAACAACCAAAGTATAAATAAAAGGATAGATTTAACTATAGTAAGTTGTTTTATATAGATTTATTCTGCCAAACAGTGAAAATCTGACATAAATTATTTGGTAATTAATTATTATTATATATAATAACAAGCTCAATCTGCTTACGTCAAACAGACCTAAAATCACTAATTGCCTACTCATCAGTAAGCCATATAGCCCTGGTAATTGTAGCCATTCTCATCCAATCCCCATGAAGCTACATAGGGGCCACTGCTCTGATAATTGCCCACGGATTAACTTCCTCTATACTATTTTGCTTGGCCAATTCTAATTACGAGCGAGTTCATAGTCAAACTATGATCCTAGCACGTGGCCTACAAACCATCTTACCCCTAGCCTCCTGATGACTTCTAGCAAGCCTCATCAACCTAGCCCTCCCCCCTACTATTAACTTAATTGGAGAACTATTTGTAGTTATAGCAACATTCTCTTGATCAAACATGTCTATTATCCTTATGGGGCTAAATATTATTATCACCACCCTTTACCCTCTATATATACTAATCATAACTCAACAAGGTAAACACACCCACCACATTAATAACATCAAGCCCAACTACACACGAGAAAATACACTAATAGCAAGTTAAAACTTGCTGTAACTCTGCTTTATAAATTTTATAAAGTAAAGTTACTGCTCTACTTTATAAATCACCATTACTGTGGAACCGATGGGCGGTTAGAACATTTTACTACTAACAGAGATACAAAAGTGGGCGGTAGGTATAAAAAGGTTGACTACCCCTGTTTTAGATCTTTTAGTTACCCGATGGCTTCTGGATCTTCCAAGCCTTTTGTCCCACAGAAAATGAAAGAGATATGATGGGAGGGACCCTTGTCACCAGAGGTTGATGAGATACCAGCTGCCTGGCTCTGCTCACCTGATTTAGCCTGGGGACGTTATCGTCTCACCCTCCTGCTCTGTTGATGTCTGAGGTGGGGCTGGATTACTGATGTGCAGGTTTATAATCTCAGATTTGTGCTGAAACGTGGAACTAGTCCCAGATTCCGCAGTACGTTCACCTTTGTTGTAGGTAATTCTAAGACCTTGCAGTTCTGAAATTTATTTCCTTTCTAAAAATTTGTCTGAAATATCTACTTGTTTTTTTCTTCAGGTTTTCTCATGGAGAGCTTTTGTAGTTTTCTGTATACTCTCCAAAACATACTCATCAGATTCTTTTGACCCTCTTTGTATACATCCTGATTATGGCCTTTGGCCTGCTAGATGCATTCAGTGTACAAAAAATATTCCAAAAGTGAATTTTTATTCATGGTATTTTCATCTACCTAGGTAAATTCCTCGTTATATATTTTTTGAAATTTTTAATTAATTTTAATTTATTGTGTTAACATGGATTCAAGTGTCCTACTCAATATAACTCCCTCATCCTACCCCTTGCCCCCCATTATCTCCCTTTTGCCCCCCTCCCCCTAACTCCTTCTCCCCTTCCCTTTGGGATTTGCTGTCCTGTTATCTGTATTTATGTGTTAAGTATATATAATTTCACTAATCCCTTCACCTTCTCTGATCCCATCCCCTCCTCTCCCTTCCCTCTGACTGCTGTCCCTCTGGTCCCTGTGACCCTGACTCTGCTTCTATTCCGTTCCTCAGTTCACTTTGTTCATTAGATTCCACATAAAGTGAGATCCTATGATATTTGTCTTTTTCTGCCTGGCTTCTTTCACTTAGCATAATAATCTCCAGGTCCATCCATGCCATTGCAAAAGGAAAGATATCCTTCGTTTTCATGGCCACTAGTATTCCATTGTATATATATATCACAGCTTTTTAATCCACTTGTCCACTGACTGACACTTGGGCTGTTTCCAGATCTTGTTTTTTATAAACAATGCTAAATAAACATGGGGGTGCATATCTTCTTTTAAATCAGTGATTTGGTATTCTAGGATATATCCCTAAAATGAGATAGCTGATAATTCCAATTAATATCAGACATCAGGAGGATATAAAAATATACTACCGCTCACAAATATTAGGGGATTTTTTATCACTTCATATTCATTTTGAAATATCCCCTAATTTTTGTGAGCAGTATAGTTTAACCACTGATTTGTCCTTGGAATATAAGCAAAAGCTACTTAAAATTTATTATATCCCACTAACAATTTTGAATAAATACAAAATTTTCAAAAGCTGTCTCCCCCCAACATTCCTCCCATCCCAGAATTTTGAAAAATACACATATTTTTGGTTAATAATAAGGAATTATTTTCGCTCCATTTAGGAGTTGATGCAGTCATCCTAACTGAGAAAGTGGCGATACAGTCATCGCCACTTACTGGTTGTGGCGAGCCCCGAGGGGACGGCTCTCCCAAAACACTTTTACCTTCATCTGCCTTGAATTCCCCAAGCTTCTCGTGAGCACACTTCCTGTCCAGTGGTTTTATATCATGTCTTTTGAATGACCCTTTGCTGTTCTGTTTTTTTGTAAGTCCACATTTTAGGGAAGCATAACACTGAGACAGAAATGTGCAGATTTTTCAGCAGCGATTTTATTTTTCTGTTTTTAAAGCCCACAAGGCAAGAGAACAGGGCAGAGAACCAAACTCAGAACAACCCACACTCTGACAGGAGTCAAGAAAGGAAAAGGAAGTGACGGAAGATGATTCTTTGATGACCATCCTTTACCTGCGTCTTTGATCTCACATCTTAGCATTTTCTTCAAATAACATCCTAGTCATTGCTGTGACAAATGTTGAGGTCTTTTTTCTTTGATTCAACCAGTATTCCAATCTTTCTTATCCAATCTGATCTGGAATTAATCAGGAAGATAGCATGAATAGCCTAAATCCAGCAGACCTTTTTTTACTGTTGCTGTTCTTTAAAAAAGAAAAATTCAATGACTTGTGTATTAAATTACTTGTAAAAAGAGTTGTCCTTGTAAAGGGAGACTTCTTCAGGTGATATGCATCTCTACCTGTCCTGTCCTCAGACTTCTTCATAGGGATCGCAGCCCTCGCTCCTCTGCCCGTGAGGCCACCAGAGCAGGCTAGTGTTTCCAGTAGGGACATCATAAGTGTTCCCCCTGGTCCTCTAAAGAGAATACACTATTGAAATCATAACCACATATTGTGCTTCAGGCATTGTACAATGGTTTGCATACCTGTACATTTTAGACAAACGATGTAAAAACAGTTCACTTGGGTTTAAAAAGAGCCCTAACACATCTTGGAACCAACTTGATCAAATCTTCTGAGTGAAATAATTGGTCATTATGAGGACCTGAATGTTCTTGCTCCCCTAATTCATATGTTGAAGTCGTAACACCCAGGGTGGCTGTATTTGGAGATGGGACCTCTCAGTAAATAATTAAGGTTAAATGAGATCCTGATGGTGAAACTCTCCTCCCATAAGATGGGTGTTTTTATAAGAAGAGACCTCAAAGAGCACTCCCCCCCCCCCCATCTCTCTCTCTCTGCACACACAGAAAAAAGCCAGTTGAGGACACAGTGAGAAGCTGGCTGTCTACAAGCCCGGAAGACAGTCCCCACCAGAAACCAACCATGTTGCCTCCCTGATCTCAAGACTTCCAGCCTCCAGAGCTGTGAGGAGATGAATTCTGTTGTGTCAGCCTCCCACTCTGTTGTATTTGCTTTGGCAGCCTGAAAAGATGAATAGTTCTTACCCAAATGTCAGGCAAGGCCTCAGAGCAGAAAGATGACATTAGATCTTACTTGATGACTGCCGCAGTGAGAGCAGGCCAGAGAATCTGGAAGAAGACGTGGTCTCTGGTGTGTGGACATAAGATCAATTAAAATAAATGAAAAAGAAAAGGACATAAGGTTTAACTGAGCTTTTTTCAAACTTAAGTGATTAAAATGAATTGTGGATCTTCTGAAGTAAAAAAAAAAATCACACTCTAGAATCTCAAACCCAGAAAGTCTAATTTTGTCAAATGAGGCGGGGAAAGCCTCCCAAGTAATTCTGATGATTAATTGGGTTTGGAACCACTAATATAAGTATGATAGTGTTTTTTAAACTGCTTTTAAAAAATGCTGTTTATTTTGTACTCTTTTAAAGATCAGTATAACAGCATAACACATCATGGCCAACTGACTCACAATTGTGCCATCTTCTCTTATAATTAAGAAAGATTTTAATGAAAACTCGTGCTCATATTATCTCTTTATCACCTCATTCTTTTTAAATTTTCTTGTTAGAAAACTTACCTCAAAGCATGACTCATTTTTTTAAATCTAGCTTCAAAAGAAAACATTTTTTTTGTGTGTTTAATTTCTAAGGTAAAGCTTGATTGCTTTAGAGAATCTAATAAATAAACAAACAAATAAAAAAATAAAAGATTCATCCATACCTCAACAGGAATATTTCAGAAAAACAGACACTGACTTTTCCTTTTTTTTAAATTTTTTTTCTGTCTTTTTACCTTCAACTGTTTTCAGCAACTTTCTAATTTTTCTGTGATCTCATTTTTTCATTTGGAATTTGATCAAAGTTATTAAAAAGGAGCAGGTTCTTCCTGGAAAATGCCTTTGCTATAGGGCTTGTTCTGAGTTAGTATCGTGGGTTTCTGTAGTTCTTGAATATTTACCATTGTATGTGTCTTACTGTGACTCAGAATCAACTAACAATGACCCTTTTAGCCCTCTAAAAGTCACCGTGAGGCTGGCATTATCTGTTGTGTTGAATCACATGAAATTGCTGTGCTTGAAGTAAAAAAACCCCCAAAACAAAAGAACAACCACAATCAAATATTGGCAGTTTCATACAATCCAACCTATCACACATGATGGCCGAATAAACCAAATCACAGACAGATTAAATGATTTTGCTTAAAGTTATCTCAATGTAAAAGGCAGATTAGTTTTCTATGTGTTCTTTCTCCTTAAAAAAAATGATAGTTGTTGCTCTTAAAAAAAAGTATTTACCAACATCTGCAGACTGTGTTCTCTATTTTTCTCAATTGAAAAGAGTTAGATCTTAGATTGTGTTATTAAGTATATACCATGCATGCATATGACTCTCGTTCAGAGAGCACAGGTATTGCATTTACATTATTTTAATATCAGTCAGCGTTCTATGTTGCTTTCTCTATATGTACATGTTTATGTGTGAATGTACCTTTTCAGGTGAGAAATAACTACTATCATTTATAGAACTTAATGCTACAGTGTAAAGAATTTTTAAGTTGGATTGTTTTGTGAATGACACTGGGAAAACCTAATATGTAAAGCATAGAGTTGCTTATTTCATTTATGTGATACTTACTATGTCTATGAGGTACTGCAAATAATCAGACTAAAAGGGAAGTAGAGTACAGTAAGTCTTGGGAGCTTGCTCAAATAAGATCACAACTAATGAAAAACATTAGTGTAGCCTTGGAAGAGGGTCTATAGAGCAAATTCCTTGAACTCATAAATGTTGAGGTAGACTGATTGTTTTACTAGCCCAGGTCTTCTTATCTCCTTGTATTTATATCCACTCCCATATAACTTTGCCAGAAACAAACAGGTGGTCGCCCCTCCTCTTGACCTGTTCTCCATGTAACTGGTGTTGGCCAATACAAGGGAATAGAAGTTATGTACCTGCTTCAAGCACAGGGCTCATAAATTCTTGCATGTTTTTCCTTGTACTTTAGAAAAGTTGTTCTCGATTTGGGGCCATTGTATCCCCCAAGGAATTTGGCAATATCTGGAAACATTATGAGTTGACACAACTTGGAATATTCTACTGGAATCTAGTAAACAGAGGCCAGGATGTCACTGACAATTGTATAATGAACATGACAGCTCCCACTACACCCAGTGTGGTGGGCCCATTAAGTGTTTGCCATTTTTATTTTTATTTACAATTTATTTATTGTGTTCACATAGATTCAAGTGTCCCCCTGAATTTATCTCCCCCAAACCCCATGTTTCTGTTGACATTCTCCATGTCTCCCTCCCCCAATGCCTTCTCACCTTCCCTCTAGGATTTGCTTTCCCGCTCTCTATAATGCTATGTTCTGTATATATAATTTCACTTATCTCTTTTCCTTCTCTGACCCCATCCTCTCATCCCCTTTCCCTCTGTCCGCTTTCCCTCTGGTCCCTTTGATCTCACCTCTGCCTCTATTCCACTCCTCAGTTCACATTGTTCATTAGATTCCTCAAATGAGTGAGGAATCTCACATAATATTTCCTCATATAATATTTTTCTTTCTCTGCCTGGCTTATTTCACTTAGCATAATAGTTTCCAAGTCCATCCATGCTGTCACAAAAGGTAAGATTTCCTTGTTTTTCATGGCCGTGTAGTTTTTCATTGTGTATATGTACCACAGCTTTTAAATCTATTCATCCACTGACTGACACTTGGTTTGTTTCCTGATCTTGACTATTGTAAACAATGCTGCAATAAGCATGAGGGTGCATTTCTTCTTTTGATCAGTGATTTCGTATTCTTAGGATATATTCCTAAAAGTGGGATGGCTGCATCAAAAGGCAGTTCCATATTTAATTTTTTGAGGAATCTCTATACTGTTTTCCACAGTGGCTGCACCAGTCTGCATTCCCACCAGCAGTGCAGGAGGGTTCCCTTTTCTCCATGTCCTCGCCAGCACTTACTATGTGTTGTTTTGTTAATGAGAGCCATTCTGACTGGTATGAAGTTGCATCTCATTGTGGTTTTAATTTGAATTTCTCTAATGATTAGTAATGTTGAACATTTTTTCATATGCCTATTGGCCATCTGTATGTCTTCCTTAGAGAAGAGTTTATTCATTTCTTTTGCCCATTTTTTGACTGGATTGTTTATCTTCCTGGTGTTGAGTTTTAGAAGTTCTTTATAAATTTTGATTATTAACCCTGTATCTGATGTATTGTTGAATACATTCTCCCATTGTGTGGTTTGTCTTTTTATTTTGTTCATATTATCTTTAGCTGTGCAAAAGCTTTTTAGTTTGATATAGATAGTCCCATTTGTTTATCGTGTCCTTTATTTCACTTGCCCATGGAGATAAATCAACAAATATACTGCTGCAAGAGATGTCAGAGAGCTTACTGCCTATGTTTTTTTCCAAGATGATTATGGTTTCATGAGTTACATTTAAGTCTTTTATCCATTTTGAGTTTCTTTTTGTAAATGGTGTAAGTTGGTGGTCTAGTTTCAATTTTTTTTTTTTTTTTGTATTTTTCTGAAGCTGGAAACGGGGAGAGACAGTCAGACAGACCCCTGCATGCGTCCGACTGGAATCCACCCGGCACGCCCACCAGGGGCGCCGCTCTGCCCACCAGGGGGCGATGCTCTGCCCCTCCGGGGTGTCGCTCTGCCGCGACCAGAGCCACTCTAGTGCCTGGGGCAGCGGCCAAGGAGCCATCCCCAGCGCCCGGGCCATCTTTGCTCCAATGGAGCCTTGGCTGCGGGAGGGCAAGAGAGAGACAGAGAGGAAGGGGGGGGGGGTGGAGAAGCAAATGAGCACTTCTCCTATGTGCCCTGGCCGGAAATCGAACCCGGGTCCCCTGCACGCCAGGCCATCGCTCTACCGCTGAGCCAACCGGCCAGGGCCTAGTTTCAATTTTTTACAGGTAGCTGTTCAGTTTTCCCAACACCATTTGTTAAAGAGACTGTCTTTACTCCATTTTATGCTCTTATCTCCTTTGTCAAATATCAATTGTTCATAAAGGTGTGGGTTTATTTCTGGGTTCTCTGTTCTGTTCCATTGATCCGTATGCCTGTTCTTATACTAGTACCAAGCAATTTTTATTACTATGGCCTTGAAGTATAACTTAATATCAGGAAGTGTGATACCATCCACTTTATTCTTCTTTTTCAAGATTGTTGAGGCTATTCGTGTTCTTTTTTGGTTCCATGTAAATTTTTGGAGTATGTGTTCTATATCTTTGAAGTATGCCACTTGTATTTTAATAAGAATTGCATTGACTTTATAAATTGCTTTGGGTAATATAGACATTTTAATGATGTTTATTCTTTCTATCCATGAACATGGTATATGCTTCCACTTGTTTGTATCTTCCTTGATTTCTTTTATCAATGTTTTATAATTTTCCAAGTACAAGTCTTTAACCTCTTTGGTTAAATTTACTCCTAGGTACTTTATTTTTTGTTGTTGCTGTAATGAAGAGGATTGTTTCCTTAATTTCTCTTTTTAGACAGTTTATTATTGGTATATAAAAATGCCACTGATTTCTGAGTATTAATTTTATATCCTGACACCTTGCCAAATTTATTCATTAGGTCTAGTAGTTTTCTGACTGAGACTTTAGGGTTTTTTATGTACAGTACCATGTCATCAGCAAATAATGATAGTTTTACTTCTTCGTTTCCAATTTGGATGCCTTTTATTTTTTCTTCTTGCCTGATTGCTATGGCTAGGACTTCCAGAACTATGTTGAATAAGAGTGGTGAAAGGGGGCATCCCTGCTTTGTTCTTGATCTTAAGAGGATTGCTTTTAATTTTTGGCCATTGAGTATGATTGGCTGTGGATTTGTCATAGATGGCCTTTATCATGTTGAGGTATGTTCCTTCTATTCCCACTTTGCTGAAAGTTTTGATCATAAATGGGTGCTGGATTTTATCAAATGCTGTTTCTGCATCTATTGATATTATTATGGCGTTTTTCTCCTTCCATTTGTTTATATGATGAATCACATGGATTGATTTGTGAATATTGTACCAGGCTTGCTTCCCCAGAATAAATCCCACTTGATCATGATATATGATTTTTTTCATGTATTGGTGGATCTGATTTGCTAATATTTTGTTGAGAATTTTAGCATCTAAATTCATCAGGAATATTGGCCTATAGTTTTCTTTCTTTGTATTGTCTTTGCCTGGTTTTGGAATGAGGATTATGCTTGCCTCATAAAGGGAGCTTGGAAATCTTCCCTCCTCTTGAATTTTTTGAAATAGCTTGCGAAGGATAGGAGTTAGTTCTTCTTTAAATATTTGGTAAAATTCACCTATGAAGCCATTTAGCCCAGGGCTTTTGTTTGTTGGGAGTTTTTTGATAACTATTTTAACCTCTTTTTTTGTAATCAGTCTGTTTAGGTTTTCTGATTCTTCCAAGTTGATTTTTGAAAGATTATATGTTTCAAGGAATTTGTCCATTTCAACTAAGTTGTCTAATTTTTTGGCATATAGTTCTTCACAGTATTTTCTAACAATCCTTTGTATTTCTGCTGTTAGTTATTTCTCCACTCTCATTTCTAATTTTTTTTTATCTGAGTCCTTTCTCTTGGTGAGTCTGGCACAGACCCTTGAGGTCACTGCTTATGACTGGCCTTTAGCAACCTTCTTGGAGCTACAGACAATCCAGAATTTGTGGCTGGGCCCATATGCCATTGTAAATATCAGCTCCACTCCTAGGGTGGCTTTTATCTATTCTTGGCCAATGTGTGTGGCCTCTCTATTCCCGAGGTGTGGTCTGTCCACCAGCCTGCTGCCACTGCTGCCTCCTTGGGTACTCGGGCACCAGCATGGCCGAGCACACGGGCTCATGGTCCCAGCTTGGGCTGCCCCACAGGTGCATGCATGGGCCACCTCTCTGGGCTCCGTCCCCCACTGCTGCAGTGCTTGGGCTGCCTTTCCAGTTTTTGCCCCTTGCCACCGTGCAGGCTGTGCACCCTGGCCACTGCTGAAGCCAGTCCCTCCCACCCTTCTGAGGGCACTCAGCAGTTTGGGGGAGCAGTGTAGCCTAGACCTCAGCACTAAAAACCTGTGTCCCTGATACTGTCTCTTGCTTCCAAGTGACTCTTTGCTCTGACTGGAGCAGGAGAGCCTCTGGTGGGTGGGGTAATTGCTTCTCTTTGCTAATGTTAGTTCTCCCAGGAGAACTAAGGTTTGGTTACTTTAGGTTTGAGGAGTGACCCAGTACAGGGGTCAGGACTGTGTCCTCCACAGTCTCTCCCTGTGCCCCCGAGACTACACTCTCTTCCCGTAACTCCAGCCCTCTCGGTGCTCCCTGCTCCTCGAGTTCCAAGTAAGTGGCTGTGAATGAGGTTTTCTGCATGGTCCCTTTAAGGTGGAGCCTTAATATGAGAGTTCTGTCTCCCTCTTGCAAACAGTAACCAGGCTCTTCTTTTAGCTAATTATTATCCATACACCCCCTCTAGTCTCTGGGGCTCCAGGCTGGGGCTCCGGTCCTGAGACTGTGGACCCACAACTCTCTGGGAAACCCACCCCACTGGGCGAGACCCTCTGGGCTGCCTCTCACTCCTGGGAGTAGGGCAACCCTTTCCATTTCTCCGTCCTTCCTACCAGTCTCAGTGTGGTTTCTTCAGTGATGCTTGGTTCTAGATTCCTCTTAGTTTAGTCCAAAGTTGGGTTTTCAAGATGATTGTTCCTAAGTTAAGTTGTAATACACTTTGCTTCTGGGAGGTGGGAGTTGTAACATCTACCTACTCTGTTGCTGTTTTCTCTTTTTTGCCATTTTTATGAAAAAGTGACTTTATACGTGTGGAATGTCAAATTGGCATTGTCAGATGATTGCCAGTTTAGGAAGTATTTTTTTTCCCCTGGGAGCACATGTAAGCCTCCTCACTCTAGAGGCCTTTGTAACTCGGATATTTGTTCTAGTATCCTCTAGGCTGGTGGTATTGTTCCATTGATGTCAAGCACAAAAGGTTTCATTATGATTCCAACTGATTCAGTATGTGGGAGCTTGTGAAAGTCAGGCAACATAATAAAAGAATGTTAGAATAAAATCTGGGGGAAGTGTCTTACTTGCCTCACAGTCCTGAATATTGCTCAGGAGGTAAAATAATTACCATTATGGGTTAGAATATCCCTTAAGTCTCCTGCTTCATTCATTCTTTATGATGGAAACTATAATTTCTGATATTGCTTGGTTTTCCTTAAATCCCAAAAGACAAATTGTGCAAAAGATTACTTGAAAACATTTTCTTGTGTTATCTTGCTACCAAAAAAAAAGGGATTTTATATTTGGATTTAATATTACAGATTAAAAAAAGATTGAGGTGACTTGTGTATAAGACGACAATATGAACACACATTGATTCTTACCTCTATCTCCACATTCTACTTAAAAGGATCAGAAAGTCACCTAAAAATAATAAGACAGAAGGAAATTAGTACACTCCAAAGTCTGATAAGAGGTAAACAATCCTCATTACTGATGGAGGAGTGGAGAGAGACTCCACCAAACTTGTTGTTCCATCTGTGCATTTCTATAAAAATAGAATAGAAAGTTGATATGCAGTTTAATCATAAAACAACAAAACAAAATAAAAATCATTGGAATGAAAAAGAACTTTTTGTATTTTCTCTAGAATGAGTAGGTTTTATCTTTAAGAGTTAGTTGTCAGAATCCACCCTATCTGGTTACGGTAACATTTTGGCAGATCTGGAATGGGATGATTTTTGGCACAGGAAGACTAGTATTGCAGGAGAGTTCAGTACTGCCCATAGATACTCATAGAGAAACACTTTCAAAAAGAATTTTTATTTGGAAAACACCCTACTCTAAGTTTTTCTGGCCTCTGATTATTATTACCCTTTAAAAATATTACTTATAAAGTAAACCTGATTTATATATAATTTTATAGAAAATCTTGTTATAGAGAAAAATAGTGTTTTTTATGTTTAGATTTCTGAAAGAGAAAATATGTCAAAATAAGCCACTATTCATTAGCTTTAATGAGGAAAATTTAAGAAAAAATACAAAGTAAATGGTCTTTATTAGAAATTAGTTGACAAATTATCATCAATGTGAACAGACATTCAACATTTTAGTGTAGTTTGTGTTGAGGACCAAAATATAAACAGGGTATTTTGCAATTTGGATATATCTTGGGGACAGAGGTGCTGGGCCAAACCCCCACCTCACATGCCTAGTTAACAAAGAGCTATACCTGATTCTTGCTTGTCTCACCCATGTTCTCTGGAAGAGGCTGGAAGCTAGTTTCTTATTGGTGTAAAGTTAGATTTGAATGGTATCGTGGGGGTTGTCTTTGAAATAATTGAATTGCTAATGGAATGGACCACGTATTTTTCCCTGAATAAAGATGGATGCGCTTCTGGGGGCCGCCATTGCATCGGCTCAGGAACAGTAAGACTGTTCACCGTGCATTACTTCTGAACCCATCTGTATGTATATATCTTTAAGTCTCTGTCTATCATTTATTCAATTTCATACCTTTTCCCATTCGAGACCCCGGAATAGACTCATTGAGGCTAGACCGTGACAAGTTTGTTTCACCGAAGTCGATCTTATTTAGTACTGATTGAGGTAATGTGTGGGTATTGGGTCTTGTTAAACACCCTCTATTTAGCACAAAGAAGATAGAGTTCTGAAGATGCCACTTAAGTTTCTGGATACTCAAATTTAAGTAGATTGACCCAGTTGCAAGAAAAACATAGGCCAGTATAGAATTTTATTGATTTGCCCAGAAAGACTAGTAGTATCCCTTCCCCCTTAGATGAATAACTGATTTTCCAATTAGTTTCTCACCTTTTTCCTGTAAAGTACAGTTTGACGTATCCTAATTTTCCACCAGCAATTTTTGTTCCTGGCCTGGAGTTTTAATTGGATGAAAGACATGAGAAGATGAAGAATCCTGTGTCAAGCCTCAGGGATTGCTTTTCTCTGTGTGCGCCATGCATCAGAGCTCGCTGTGCTGGCCATCGAAGGCTGAGTTGACCCCTCCAATGCACACAAAGTCATCCTTTCCTATTGACTCAGATGTAGTGCAGCTCGTGTCTGCAGGTGCTACACCAAAGATTTGCAAAATCAGTAACCTCCTCACGGGGTCAGAGTTAGCACGCACCTCTCCTGGTGACTCTTGAGGCATGGCACCTTCCAAGAAAAGCCACCTTCCCCGTGGACACAACCACAGCCCCCATCCTAGATGTCCCAGAGGCCAATAGTAATATGAACGAGCTAGTGACACACAAAAGTTGTACAACTCTGTCGATGTATGCCACCAACCAGTGTGACCTTTAAGAAGTAAGCTTGAGAGTTAATTAATCAGGGCCTGCACTCTGCTCAACAAGGAGCAAATGCTTAGCATCCCTGATTCTCATGTAATGGAAGGTTGACTCAGGAGCTATTTTCAAATGTGAAAATATTCCAATAAGGGATTCCTTCAGGAAAAGCGGGAGACGTTATGAATCATAGGCCAACCACTCAGTGCAATTATGATGTTAACTGTGGAATAAACCTGCATAATAGAGTTTCTGTGAATATAGATCACATCAGATATGTGAAAAATCATACTGATTCAATTCTTCTTTCCTTGTAGTCTTTTCCTATCATTCTGAGTTGTGGGTCAATACCACTGAATAAACAGTGAGACTGTACACTGTATTAAAGTGACCTACACCACGACCAGCCAGTTTATCTCAGCCAGAAGCAGCAATCATGGTCTGGTGTGGCAGCCTAATAACACAGCAAGGAGAGGGGACAGATAAGCTTTTCCAGGACTTTCTGGGCTGAAAAATAACACCTTGCTGATCTTTCTCTGAATCTGAAAGACAAAATTTAATCTCTAGCCAGTCTTTGCCTGTTTTTTTTCTTTGTGTATGTGTGAAAATGGCTGAGAAACACAGTAAAAGAAGCTCCAGTAAGGTCTGGGTCAGAGGTTGATATTCACATGCTTCTCACACAATATTTCTGTTAGATGTTTTATTTTCTGTAGTTTTAGAACTGATACTAGAGCTCTGAACCCAAGCTACTATGTTGGAAAGGCCAGGAGTTCTAAAAACATTCTGAATAATAATGAAAAAGAAAGCCATGCTATACTGAGGTTGTTATGGTTCACATCAGATATGCACCAGGTGTCAGGCATGAAGTTTGCAGGTGGGGGGTACCTCAGCTTACTTACTGCTCTGGGTATTTTGGTTAGACTGGATCTGAAGTCCAGACACTATTGTGTGGGCAGTAAGTGCAGTGGATGAGAAACAAGGAGAAAATCATTAGAAAATGACTTTTTTGCACACACACATATACATTTAAAAGCAGTGTTTACATATCTCAACTTTGGTTCCCAAAGATATTGACCTCATTATTTTTTACTTGGACTTATGCAATAACCTTTAAAATTATTTCCCATTATCTAGACCACTTTTCTATAATGTACAGATATTACTGTCATTAGACATAGATTTAATCATGTCACTTAAAATCTTTGAGACAAAAGCTACATTTGTACCTATGGCATATTTAAGCCACACTAAGAAATGGCACTGCCTTTAGTAGGTTAATAATGGGTCATTTATTCAAACAAGCACAGTCTGTCAGTATTTGTTCATTGATCATTTATGCGTGGTGAGGCTGAGCATCCACAAGAAGAGGGAGAAAGGAAGCACGCAGGCTTTCTCCAGTTGTCATGTGCAATTCAGCTCCGGTCCCAAAGTTGCATACTTTGTTCTGCCAAACGAGATTCCTATTAAAGACCAGGCAGGGCTTTCTCAAGACAGAGTTGGAATACTCTGACCCTTGATGTAGCAATTTCACTGCTATGTGTTTGCCCAAGAAAATGAATCATACATCTACAAAAAAGAATTGTACAAAGATTTTTATATCTGTCTCATTTATAATTGTCCCCAACTGGAAGAAAGCACTAATGTCTCTTGACAGGAAAATGGATAAATAAATCATCATCACATGTTCACACAATGAAATACTACTTAGGGATAATAAAGAACAAATCACTGTTTCACCCAGCACCCATGAGTGAATCTCAAAAACAGCATGTTAAGTGAAAGGAACTAGTCACAAAAAATTCCATACTGTATGCATTCTTTAATATGAAACCCAAACACAGGCAGAACTCATCTATGGTGAACGAACAGATAGTGTGTTGTAGAAAGAACTAACTAGAAGGGCATATGGAACATTTTGGAAGATGAAGATAGTTGATTTTTGTTTTCTTGTGGGAGATGATTTTACAGGCATATACAGTGGTCAATGTCTATACAACTGAACCCATTAGATGCATGCACTTTGTGTTCATTTTATCTCACTATAATAATGGGAGTTATGAACCGTCTGTTATTGCTTCAGCCTGTCTCTCTGCGGTATCATCCCAAGTACTTAATCAGTTTTCTTTGCTAACATATTCAGAATTATTTTTTTCCATGAGAGGAATCCCAGTACATAAGCTTTTCTCCGTATCATTACCTTTCTAATGAATTACTAGCAGGCAGTGATACTGTAGCCCCACATAAGTAAATGCACTGAGCAGCTTCCCAGCTGGTAAGGTCCTAATTTAGCCTCCATCTCTGAGGATGCTGACGGAAGTATCCCAGCCTACCCGTGTAGCTCATCTCCTGACCCTGCTCACTCACTGCAAAGCTGATGCTCATTTCAGCCCTGAACAACAGCTGATACCTCCTGGCCATATCTTGAGACTTATCCAGTTTGCATAGCGGTTACCAACCATGATTACCTGGGTTTGAATATTCCCTTTCATTCACTACCTGTGTAAATTTTGCTAAATTACCTGACTGTTCTAATGCCTCCATATAGACTATGTAACACATTGAGAGTATAGTACCTATCTTACAGGGTTTTATAAATATTAAATAACTATGTGTATGTGCGTAGCTTAGAAGACAGCCTGACACAGAGTACAATATGTTAATTTTTAGTATTTTAATATTTTTTCTTCCATGTTTAAGCACTTATTTTAAAATTTATTTTCTCTTCATTTACTTTTTTGTAAAGAATTATAATCTTAGGCTATTTTGGATTTCCTTATAAAAAGAATATTTCCTTTTTTGACAAAATTAAGTTTACATAGAACATAGACTCGTACAAATGGAATCATATGTGAGGAAAGAGTTTTGTAGTATTTATAATTTATTCCCATTCATGTGACAATGTAAAGATTATTATGAAAACCGAAGCTCTGTTTCCTGGAGTTTAGTTCCCACTAAGCTTCCCTAAGACCGTCCACGTCTTGCATTTCTTGTATTTTATTTTAGCGACATTGCCGGAGCACAGTGGGGTGAATAAAGTACTGGGTGCATGTTTGCTTTGCTGCCTGGCAGCTGTGTCCACAACCTCTCACCCTCCTTGCCCCCAAGGCTCAGCAGATGCCACGCCTCCCGGAGACAGTAGAGTTCATTCATTAGGAGCGCTCCGACTCTTTGGTAACCCCCTTCTACTGTTACCTGCTTTCCGCCTCTCCTCGTCGGCGCCTCCCTGTCGTGGAGGAGGCGAGCCCCGAGTGTTTGTTCTGGATTCCATCCGCTCACAGGTTCTTCAAGGGCCTCAGTCTGTAGGTTTCCTCTATCTGCGTTCTTCCCTTCTCTCATGTGTCGTCTACTTCTTCCTCCCCAAGACTTTCATTGTTTGATTACTTTAAGAACATTGGCTTTACAATATAATAAATAAACATCTTGTAACAATTTCATATGGAAGTTCTTAGTAATTTTTTTGGATTGCCTGTTGTTTTTTCTTCTTTATTTTGTATAATAGTTTTACCATGACATATGTTAGTATATTCACATTATTGGGCAAGCATCTCTATAATCAATTTGAGAACACACTTAAAAAAATATTATTACAGGCCCTGGCCGGTTGGCTCAGTGGTAGAGCGTCGGCCTGGCGTGCGGGGAACCCGGGTTCGATTCCCGACCAGGGCACACAGGAGAAGCGCCCATCTGCTTCTCCACCCCTCCCCCTCTCCTTCCTCTCTGTCTCTCTCTTCCCCTCCTGCAGCGAGGCTCCATTGGAGCAAAGATGGCCCGGGCGCTGGGGATGCCTCCTTGGCCTCTGCCCCAGGCGCTAGAGTGGCTCTGGTCGCGACAGAGCGACGCCCAGGAGGGGCAGAGCATCGCCCCCTGGTGGGCGTGCCGGGTGGATCCCGGTTGGGCGCATGCGGGAGTCTGTCTGACTGTCTCTCCCCGTTTCCAGCTTCAGAAAAATACAATATATATATATTATTACATTATAAATATGGGGATGCATCTTGCAATTGACTTTTATGTGAATCATGGTGCTTTCCCCCCAAAAGATAATATTAAATTTGTAATGGTGTTTTACAATAAGGAGATGATACACAGGTTTGTGTAATACATATATATATATATGCATGTATTGTTCAGAAAATTTCTTCATTTGTAAAATAAGATGAAATCCACCTTATATGGGATATAGTATTGTCTGATCATTAGAACAAAGTATACAGGTTGGGCAAAATAGGTTTATAGTTTTTCATATGGAAAATATTACAATAATTAATAAATAGTAATATAAGAATAAACTGTTTTGTGTGCTCACACTGTAAACCTACTTTTTCCCACCCCTGCATATACCAAATGTAGCGTATCGTATAATATACTTCCTTAATTTTAGAAAATTCTTGTCACACCCCAAAGAAACCCTGTTCCCATTCAAAATTACTCCCTTCTGTTCTCTTCAATCTCACTCCCAACCCTAGGCAACTACCAATCTACTTTCAGTCTCCACAAGGTCTCCTTATTTTGGATATTTCATGTAAGTGGAATCATATTATAAAAGTGTTCTTCAAACAATTTTAATATGGCTTCTTTAATTTAGTGTGATGATTTCAAAGTTTATACGTCTTGTATCACATACCAGTACTTTTTATTGCAGAATATTCGACTGTATGCAAATTCCGCACCTTATTAACTTATTCAACAGTTCATGTACATTTGAGTTGTTTCCACTTTGGGGTTGCTCTAATGCTGCTGTGACATTAATGTACATAAATTTTGGTGTGAACATAAGTTTTCATAGCTTTTGGACATATGAGTAGGAGTGGAATTTCTGGGTTACCTGATAATTCTCTACCTCTTAATAAGACTGCAAACTGATTGCACAACCAGTTATTCATCTAATTAGGTGGGAAAGAATGCAAATATTTATTGGGAAATAGCCTACATTGGCCTTAAAATGTAATAATGTGAAAAAAGGTGTATTCTAAAATTGAAGAAATGTCATACAATATACTATATATGTTCTCTCTCTCTTTATATATATATAACATATTTGTAATATATATGTATATATTACAAATTTATACACACACACACACATATATATAACATATTTGTGTTATATAGTATTTAAGAAAATGAATCTGAATGACATTAGTACCCATTTGTTTTTGACACATGAGCTTATCTATTCCTGACCACAACCGAATAACAGCAGGAAACACAGACTGAATATATGCCATGTGCTGATATGTTGTCTATGCAATTTGACCAACAGCTCTGTTAGGTAGGTGCTATGTTACAGATGAAAAAGCAGAGGCAAGTTACTCCCCAAGGTCATTGAATTACTAGCCCAGGAGTCATAGAGGGACTAGGCAAGCCAAGATTTCGATCCAGACAGTGTCTGTGTATTCATGCTGTAACCATTAGACAGTACTACGTATTTGCTATGTGAGCTTGGTTTTATTCTCATTTTATGAGGAATAAATTAGAGGCCACAGAAGTTTATATAAAATTTATAAGAAGTTTTAAATCTGAATTTTAACCCAAAATGTGGATTCTAGCATCTGTACTTTAAAAAAAAACCTATATATATTTGCTGTACAATAAAGCTTTTGGGAATGAGTAGATGAGTAAATGTTTTAGTATAAAAATTATTTTTGTGTTAAGTAGGTCTCTTGACAATAGATAATCCTTAATGAGTCTCTCTGCTGTGCCCTATTGGCCTGGGAATATATTTAGGAATGAGAATTCTGTATGCCATCTCACAGATCACACTTACAGAAATTTGGGAGCAATCTCAGTCCTGAAACAGTTTGTCCCTCAGTGCTGAGCTACATGCAGTTAGTGTGGACTAGCACAACCAGGCTTCTATAAAAAAATCTGTGACATGTCCACCTTTAGCATACAGTGCATTTGAATTTATTAACTCTTTACGATAGCATGTGTTTATTATCAGTACAAAAACACATTTGACTTTGTTTTGAATGGGTTACAAGAAAAGTCTATGTCAGAATATTTGCTAGTGACAATTCTTTTGTGGGTAGTAGTTCCTCTCTGAGCTTCAGAATACTCCCAAGCTATAAAAAAGATAAAACTAGAGTGACAATAATGTCATTATGAAGAAGTCCTCTGACCTCAGACATTTTAACTCTTTGTTGTCTTTATTCTTCTGTGCTTGCTGTTGAGATACCAACTCGCTTTGTCTTGAGAGTGTTGGTTTCCAGGTTTCTCAGAAACTTTTTCTAAAGTCATAAAGAAAATGTACATTTTGCGTAAAATCAATAAAGATAAAAAAGAGTTGTCAGTACCATGCTGCATGTTGAGGGCAAATAAAAGAATTCCAGGAAATCTTTAAAGGATTTATTTTTGGTTCAGAAAAGGGATTGCATAGCATTAATACTCTCTGTATTTCCTTTATCTGTAATGCGTAAATAGATGTATTAGTTACCTATCGTTGCAGTAACATGTGCCATAAACTATGAGATACAACACTTTAATACTTAGAACAATTACAGTTTATTTATTTATTTATTTATCTATTTATTTATTTATTTTTGAGAGAGAGAGAGAGAGAGAGAGAGAGAGAGACAGACAGGGGGACAAACAGGGACAGACAAAAAGGGAGGAAGGGAGAGAGATGAGGAGAATCAGTTCATCATTTTGGAACCTGGTTGTTTTTTTTATTTTTTATTTTTTATTAATTTTAATGGGGTAACATTGATAAATCAGGGTACATATGTTCAGAGAAAACATCTCCAGATTATTTTGACATTTGATTACGTTGCATACCCCTCACCCAAAGTCAAATTGTCTTCCGTCACCTTCTATCTGGTTTTCTTTGTGCCCCTTCCCTCCCCCTACCCCCTCCCTCTCCTTCCTCACCCCTCACCACCCCTCCACCCCACCCCTCTGTTACCATCACATTCTTGTCCATGTCTCTGAGTCTCATTTTTATGTCCCATCTATGTATGGAAACATGTAGTTCTTATTTTTTTCTAATTTACTTATTTCACTCCGTATAATGTTATCAAGGTCCATCCACGTTATTGTAAATGATCTGATGTCATCCTTTCTTATGGCTGAGTAGTGTTCCATAGTATATATGTACCAAAGCTTTTTAATCCACTCATCCAGACAGACACTTGGGCTGTTTCCAGATCTTCACTATTGTGACCAATGCTGCCATAAACATGGGGATGCACTTTCCTTTTGGAACAGTGCTATGGTGTCTTAGGGTATATTCCTAAAAGTGGGATAGCTGGGTCAAAAGGCAGTTTGATTTTTAATTTTTGGAGGAATCTCCATACTGTTTTCCACAGTAGCTGCACCAATCTGCATTCCCACCAGCAGTGCAGGAGGGTTCCCTTTTCTCCACATCCTCGCCAGCACTTATTCTGTGTTGTTTTGTTGATGAGCGCCATTCTGACTGGTGTGAGGTGATATCTCATTGTGGTTTTAATTTGCATTTCTCTAATGATTAGTGATGAGCTTTTTTTCATATGCCTGTTGGCCATCTGTATGTCTTCTTTGGAGAAGTGTCTATTCATTTCTTTTGCCCATTTTTTGATTGGTTTGTTTGTCTTCCTGGTGTTGAGTTTTACCAATTCTTTATAAATTTTGGTTATTAACCCCTTATCAGACCTATTGGTGAATATGTTCTCTCATTGTGTAGTTGGTCTTTTTATTATGTTCTTATTGTCTTTAGCTGTGCAAAAATTTTTTAGTTTGATACAGTCCCATTTGTTTATCCTGTCTTTTATTTCACTTGCCCGTGGAGATAAATCGGTAAATATATTGCTGGGAGAGATGTCGGAGAGCTTACTGCCTATGTTTTCTTCTAAGATGCTTATGGTTTCACAGCTTACATTTAAGTCTTTAACCATTTTGAGTTTATTTTTGTGAATGGTATAAGCTGGTGGTCTAGTTTCATTTTTTTGCAGGTAGATGTCCAATTTTCCCAACTCCATTTATTAAAGAGGCTGTCTTTATTCCATTGTGTGCTCTTACCTCCTTTGTCAAATATCAGTTATCCATAAAGCTGTGGGTTTATTTCTGGGTTCTCTGTTCTGTTCCAATGATCTATATGCTTGTTCTTGTGCCAGTAACAGGCTGTTTTGAGTACAATGGCCTTTAGTATAACTTGATATCGGGAAGTGTGATACCTCCCGCTTTATTCTTCCTTTTCAAGATTGCTGAGGCTATTCCTGTTCTTTTTTAGTTCCATATAAATTTTTGGAATATGTGTTCTATATCTTTGAGGTATGTCGTTGGTATTTTAATTGGTATTGCACTGAATTTATAAATTGCTTTGGGTAATACAGACATTTTAATAATGTTTATTCTTCCTAACCATGAGCACGGTATATGCTTCCACTTGTTTGTATCTTCCCTGATTTCTTTTATCAATGTTTTATTATTTTCCAAGTACAAGTTTTTAATCTCCTTGGTTAAATTTACTTCTAGGTACTTTATTTTTTTGATTGCAGTAGTGAAGGGGATTGTTTCTTTAATTTCTCTTTCAGACAGTTCATTGTTGGTGTATAAAAATGCCTCTGATTTCTGAGTATTAATTTTATATCTGATACCTTGCTGAATTCATTTATCAGGTTCAGTAATTTTTTGACTGAGACTTTAGAGTTTTATATATACAATATCATATCATCTGCAAATAATGATAGTTTTACTTCCTTTCCAGTTTGGATGCCTTTTATTTCTTCTTCTTGTCTGATTGCTGTGGCTAGGACTTCCAGGACTATGTTGAATAAGAGTGGTGAAAGGGGGCACCCCTGCCTTGTTCCTGATCTTAAGGGGATTGCTTTAATTTTTGCCCATTGAGTATGATGTTGGCTGTGGCTTTGTCATAGATGGCCTTTATCATGTTGAGGTATGTTCCCTGTATTCCCACTTTGCTGAGAGTTTTGATCATGAGTAGTTGCTGGATTTTATCAAATGCCTTTTCTGCATCTATTGAAATTATCATGTGGTTTTTCTCCTTCCTTTAGTTTATGTGATGAATCACATTGATTGATTTGCGAATATTGTACCAGCCTTGCCTCTCCAGAATAAATCCCACTGGTCATGGTGTATGCTTTTTTTCATATATTGCTGGATCCAGTTTGCTAATATTTTGATAAGGATTTTAGCATCTATATTCATCAGAGATATTGGCCTATAATTTTCTTTCTTTGTGTTATCTTTGCCTGGTTTTGGAATCAGAATTATGCTCACCTCATAAAAGGAGCTTAGAAGTCTTCCTTCCTCTTGAATATTTTGAAATAGCTTGAGAAGGATAGGAGTTAGTTCTTCTTTGAATATTTGGTAGAATTCACTTGTGAAGCCATCAGGCCCAGGACTTTTCTTTGTTGGGAGTTTTATGATAACTGTTTTAATTTCATTTGTTGTAATCGGTCTGTTTAGGTTTTCTGATTCTTCCAGATTGATTTTTGGAAGACTGTATGTTTTAGGAATTTGTGCATTTCATCTAGGTTGTCCAGTTTTTTGGCATACAGTTCTTCATAGTATTTTCTTACAATATTTTGTATTTCTGTTGTGTCAGTTGTTATTTCTCCACTCTCATTTTTAATTTTATTTATTTGAGTCCTCTCTCTTTTTCTCTTGGTGAGTATAGTTAAAGTTTTATCAATCTCGTTAACCTTCTTAAAGAACCAGCTCCTAGTTTTATTGATCCTCTGTATTGTTTCTTTAGCCTCTATGTCATTTATTTCTGCTCTAATCTTTATTATTTCCTTCCTCTACTACATCTGGGCTTTACTTGCTGTTCTTTTTCTAGTTCTATTAGATGCAGGGTTAAGTTGTTTATTTGAGCTTTTTCTAGCTTCTTAAAGTGTGCCTGTAGTGCTATGAACTTCCCTCTCAGTATTGCTTTTGCTGTGTCCCATACATTTTGAGTTGTTGTATGCTCATTATCATTCATTTCTAGGAATTTTTTTATTTCTTCTTTGATTTCATTCTTAATCCATTCATTATTTAGCAACCTGCTATTTAGTTTTCATGTGTTTGAGGATTTTTGAGTTTTTCTGTTGTGGTTAATTTCTAGTTTCATCTGAGAAAGTGCTTGATATGATTTCAATCTTCTTAAATTTGTTGACACCACTTTTGTGCCCTAACATGTGGTCTGTTCTAGAGAATATACCATGAGAACTTGAAAAAAATGTATATATATTCTGTTGCTTAGGCTGAAAGGTTCTGAAGATATCTATTAAATCCAGTTGACCTAGTGTGTCCTTTAAGTCTGTTGTTTCTTTGTTATTTTTCTTTCTTGAGGATCTATCTAATGAAGTTAGTGGGGTACTGAAATCCCCTACTATTATAATATTGCTGTTGATCTCACCCTTTATATCCATCAAAGTCTGCTTTATATATTTAGGTGCTTCTATATTAGGTGCGTATATATTTATAATGGTTATATCTTCCTGTTGGATTGCTCCCTTTATCATTATGTAGTGGACTTCTTTATCTCTACTATAGCCTTTGTTTTAAAGTCCATTTTTTCTGATATAAGTATTGCTACCCCAGCTTTTTTTTCATTTCCATTTGCATGAAAAAATTTTTTCCATCTTTTTACCTTCAGTCTATGTGCATTTTTGTTTTAAGGTGTGTCTCTTGTAGACAGCATATGTATGGGTCCTGTTTTCTTATCCATGCAGCTACCCTTTGTCTTTTGATTGGATCATTTAATCCATTTACGTTTAAGGTTATTATTGATATGTAGTTATTTCTTGCCATTTTATTCTTTAAAGATACATTCCTCTTTTACTATATTTTTTCCCCATTTTAGTCTGTTTACAACAGGCCCCTTAACATTTCCTGCAGCATTGATTTGGTTGTAATGAATTCCTTGAGTTGTTTTTGTCTGAGAAGCTTTTTATTTCTCCTGTTGTTTTAAATAATAGCCTTGATGGATAAAGTAGTCTTGGTTGTAGGTTCTTGTTTTGTATTTGAATATTTCTTGCTATTCCTTTCTGGCCTCAAGTGTTTCTGTTGAGAAGTTGGATGTCATCCTGGGGCTCCTTTGTAGGTGATAGCCTTTTTTTCTCTAGCAGCTTTTAATATTTTCTCTTTATTACTTAGCTTTGGTATTTTAATTATGATGTGTCTTGGTGTAGATTTCTTTGGGTTTCTCTCTAATGGAGTTCTCTGTGCTTCTTCAACTTGTGAGAGTTTTTCCTGCATTAATAAGGGAAGTTTTCAGCTATGATATAATTGAACAAAATCTCTATCCCTTGTTCTTTCTCTTCTTTTTCAGAAACCCCTATGATGCGGATGTTATTTCTCTTCATGTTGTCACAGAGCTCTCTTAGATTTTCTATAGACTTTTTGAGTCTCTTTTCTTTTTTCTGCTCTGCTTCTATGCCTTCGTTCAACTTGTCCTCCAACCTGCTGATTCGATCCTCAGCTTCATCCATCTTCTTTTTAATTCCTTCCATTGTGGTCTTCATTTCTGATATTGTATTTGTCATCTCTGACTGATTCTTTTTTAATATTTCAATATCCTTTTTTACACTTGCTATTTCTTTATTTAGATGTTCGTAATGACTATCCATTGTTGTTCTAAGATCCCTAAGCATCCTTACAATCATTATTTTAAACTCTGCATGCAGCAGTTTGGTTATTTACATATCACTCAGTTTATTTCCTGGAGGATTCTCTTGTGGTTTCATTTATATTGCACTTCTCTGTCTTCTCATTATGTCTGTGCGTTTGAGTGTATTGTTTGTAGAGCTGGTTGAGTCTAGGCTCGGTGTTGTCTGCCTCCAGTTTTCAGTTGGAACCTGGTTGTTTATTATGGTATTTTTTGCTCCATAAGATGTACTTGACCAAAAGATGCATCTAGGGTTTTAAGGAGGAAAATAAGAAAAAAAATATTCTGAACCAAATGGTGTGTTCAATTATTTAATAAAATATACCACAGCAATATTTCAACAATGTAAACTCAACAGCAGTATTAACCACCATTAGCACTGTTATTAAAAAATGAGAAGAGACTTTAATGTTTAAATACTCTTCTACTTGTCTGGGAACCCGTAGCAGCTTTAAAAAATGAACATTCGCTTCATAAGATGCATGGGCATTTTCCCCTCCACTTTTGGGAGAAAAAAGTGCGTCTTGTGGAGTGAAAAATATGGTAATTGCTTTCTCATATATGTCTTACTGAGTTGCTCTAGCCAAGCCAGTGACCCCTTGCTCAAGCCAGTGACCTTGGGCTTCAAACCAGCAATCTTTGACTTCAAGCCAGTGACCATGGGTCATATCTATTATCCCACGTTCAAGCCTCTGACCCCATGCTCAAGCTGGTGAGCCCACACTCAAGCTGGCAACCTTGGGGTTTCGAACCTGGATCCTCAGTGTTCCAGGCCAATGCTTATTCACTATGCCACCACCTGGCCAGGCAAAATTTTATTATCTCCCAGCTCTGAGGGTCAGAAGTGTGAAATGGGCTGCAGTGGGCTAAGATCCTGGCATCGGCAGGCCATGGTTCCTCAGAAGTTCCTGGGGGAACCAGCATGCCTTTGCCTTTTCCAGCTTCTGGAGGTCTCTGTTCCTTGGCTGGTGTTCTCCCTTTCCATCTTCAAAGCCAGAAACATAGCCTCTTTACATGTTTCATAGCCTCTTTAGCCGCTTCCCTCTCGTTCTTTACAAAACCACTAGTGATTACATTTGACCCACCGGGATCATCAGGATCATCTCCCCATCTCAAAATCTTTAATTAGGTCTGCAGAGTCCCTTTGTCATATAAGGCAACATAGTCACAAGTTCTGGGAATTAAGGTATGGACATCATGGTGGGCCTCTCACAGCAGAATAGGAGCCAACATTTTGCATTTCTTGTCTTTGTATGATATGAGGTTGGCCACAAGACAGAAGAAGCTGATTAGATACTCTGATTATTCACCATATGGCTATAAGGTGTGTCCAAATGTTAACTTTGGAGAAATTCATTTATGAGCTTATTCTCTTAGGACTGTAAATTTCAGAGTCAAATAACAGGAGGCCTTTCCTCAAAGATAATGCCCAAACTGTCAACATTCCTTATTACCAGATGGATTTATAACACTTGAGTTGAGGATACTAGATAATTGAGCAACTTCCTTTTTGTCTCTTGATATTAATATTTTTAGGCATACTTGTGTTCATAAACAGCTCATGTGTATAAAACATTCTAACTAAAATTTTGAATATGTTTTAATTAAGTTCTGTGTCTATATTTTCATATTAGAAATAGAACAAGAGAAAAAGCCAGCAAGGGAAGAGAAAGTTAAGTGACATCTACAAAACATAGGAAACTTAGGGTATCCGGGAACGTGGAAAAATGAGAAAATATTTCAGTCACCAGATACCATTTAATTCAAGAATAATTTCAAGCATAAGAGAATATTAAAAAAAATACTATAAAACACATTAAGAAAGAAACTTTGTAAGAAGATGTTGTTTAGCTCATAGCAAATTTCAATCATGAAGAGAAGAATTATAGTTTCTGTGCTCAGTGAGAAGGATGGTGATGACAATGAATGATGTCTGCCTTTGGAGTGAGAACAAGGGTGTGGAGTCATATGGACCAAACATCTGCTCTGCCGTTATTTAATCGTTTGTTTGGATGTTTCTCAGTGAGAACAGTTAAGTTAGCCTTTGTCAAAACATGTGCAAATGTGTTCTCAATATGATTGCTGTTTGTACCACCAAAAGATCAAGAGTCTGCTCTCCCACGGAAGTTGACATGTATCTTGCCAACAATGCAGTCTATTAAATGCACTCATAGAGATCATAGGGTAGATATGTTACTTTTTTATTATTTTATTATGACCACAGAAAATAAGAAAGCCAACATTTTTTATCTGGTTTTGTAAAGGTGAATGAGAATATATTTTATTATTCATCTCCAAAAACAAACAAAAGAAGGCAAACTCAAAAGGGAGAAATACAAGCGAAACATTTCTGGAGTGGGTCACCAGAACACATTTCTGAGTAGGCAAAAACATAAGGAAGAAGGTAGCAAGTATAGTTCTGAGATAATAAGAAAAATAAAAATACATGAAAGAAAAATCAGAATACAGAAAAGATCAAAAAAAGGTATGAACAATCATAAAAAATAAATAAGTTTTGAAGAATAATGAATGTTAGTTCATTCATGTTCACTAATTACTTAGATGTCAGTAATGAGCTATTTTCAATAGCAATGATCTATATATATATATATACATACAAATTTGTATTTTAAAGTGCAAATTAGAAGGCAAGGGAATATGTTTAATGGCAAAGAGTAAATCAAAAACATTTTCTTTGGACAATATATTCTCAGAATAATGCAATGGAGCTTCCCTATTAATATAGATAAAAGGGCAAAACAATAGTGGCTGCTTCCAGAGACGTGCACTGAGGGTGCCTATGGGGGTGTAGGACTGGAGAGAGGAAGGACAGAGAAACATGAAACGTATGTGTGTTAAGCAGGACCCAATGGAGAAACTATTAAGTTTTTATCAAGATTCAACTTGTGTTTATTTTCAAAAAAATTTTGCAAAACGTTGCTTGGTCCTTCCTTAGTTTCACTTTAAAAAAATCTGCATTTGTATTCTTGGACTGCTGGTTGGGTATGCCTGAATATAAGATCTGGAATCAGTTTTGCGTTGGTAAACTAGCTCACTGGGAGAAATGACCCTGACTGATAGAAATTACAATGTATGCGGTGTAAATTTTCTACCATGGCTGATTTCTAGCTACCAATATGATGTATTTGAAGGCAGATTTTGCAAGAGAGGCACGGAACCAGTTCTAGCCGGCTTCAGCAGTGTGTTGCCTGGAATTCTGATGGTTTTGCTTCCTAACCTATGTATTCATACTTGTTATTGGCATCCTATTGGGAACACTTTTCCTCTGACTTTGTGGACTTCCTGAAACTCTTGAGTGAGGGTTTGACTTTCAGGCCCTCACTGAGAAAAGAAAACGTGGACCAGGGGTTGATCTGAGCTGGTAGCTTTATCCCTGTGGGATGAGTGTCAACCAAGGGAACAAACCGTCACCATGAAAACCAAAAGAATCAGAGGACAACATTTAGAGGCACAATTCCCTTCACTCTCCATGAGGTCACATGAGCCACAAACCTCTGCCAGAGTTGCATATTGTATCTAAAAATATATTTAAATTATTGCATCAGGCTTGTGGGTGCAGACTACACAGGCTGAATGCAGCCCTCCTTCTCTGCTGTCCCGGGAAGGTAATAGCAGGCTTAAAGAGTGAAGGAGCTGTATTCTCCTGGCACATCCTTAGTGCAGAGTGAGTACGTTTGCTACTCTGCTTCATTTGATAGACTTATCTCAGTTTTCTGGCTGTCTGACAGTCAGGATGAGAGGGATCGGGAGGTAGAGACAAGTTACCCAAGTAAAGGGCATATGAACAGGAGCATTGTCTTCTCCACAATTTCTCCCACTGACCAGTTTCTTTGCTGGTCTGTGGGTGTTTCTGCAGGTAGGAGGGACTGTTGCTTTGGGCAGAGATCTTTCTCTCAGCTGTGATATAATTGTGACCACTGGCCTTTCACCCCTGGAGCCATTGGGAAGACTGATGACAACTAGGTTGCTCAAGGAAACTTGATGGGGTAGGTGGTATTGTGCTTCAAACGATAACCTAGGTGCAGTTTTTTAAAATTTATTTCTAATCTGTTATAGACACAAATGCCTCTATAGGGTACAATGGAGTGACTCACTGAGGGTCAGAGAATGTCAGAGTCTCGCCGAAGCTCCCAGAGCCCTGGTGGTGGTGGTGGGGAATGGCCAAGCTGGGATGTCCATTGAGGTTATCTGCTCCTATTTTCCCTTTACTCTATGTGTAAAGCTATTGCTGCAAAGACAGGTTTGTTAAAGACATCTCTTCTAATCTTAGGGAAAAAGCTGTCTGGGGGATATTGGTCAAGCACTGGAAGTTAAAGCGCAGCTCCGGGTGCTGTAAAGGGCACAGTTTCATCCACTCAGACTTCTGTGGTAGGAGTCACAATTGGGGAGGAGCTTTGTATTTGGACCAGGGTACACTAAACAAACATGCTTCGAACAAAGACAGTCAAATAAAACTCCAGGATCTTTGTTCCATACAGGCAATGCTGCATCAAGAATACTCTTGAGTCTGGGTAAAACCCACCCCCACCCAAAGAATTAGAGGTGGAAAATTAGGACTTTTAATTATGTTAATTTAAAATTTTTGAAAGGCAAAAACATTTGTGTTTTAATATGAAAAGTGAAGACATAAGAAGAGGTTAAAAGAAAAATGCTAGTGGAAATAAAAACAGGTGGTTGTAAATTCCTAACAATAACTTCTGTAATTTGATGTATAATTTCCAAGTGAACAGAAAAACAGAAGTCAGTAGAGAATAAATATACTGCCTTTGTTAGCATAACTGCATTGAGCTTCATTAGCCATTAAAAAAATATTTGCTTCTATTTTACCTTTGGTTTTAAGGAAGACCTTTTTTCTATGCTTTGAATGAAATGTTAATGTTAACTATTTCACATTGGGTAACTACAAATTGCTTATTTAGGTGTTTCTAAGATTTAGTAACTAAGCATAGATGACTACATAATAGCTTCCAAATTCCACCCTAATAGACAATTTGCAATCACCATTCTACAGAACTTTATTTACCATGCCCCTGAGAATTTTTAGAATGTTAAATAGAAAGTGTTACCTAGTATTTGCTTCAAGGCATTAAATGTGTCCTCCAATAGACACATAATCTACAAACAAGTTTGAGATGAACTATTTAATATAGTGGTGTAAATGTAAAGTCTCTTCTAGGGGGAAGGGTACACCGAACATCTAGGAAAGAGAGAGGACACAGCCACATACCTGGGAAGTCCCCATGGAATTTAGTATCATTTGAAGACACAATATAAAGCACCAAAAGATAACATGTATATTGTTTTAGAAGTAATAGAACATACTTAAGTAGGTGTTGGCCAACTTGCATTGACAAAAATGTAGGGTGAACAGCTAAAATTTAGTTAGACAATTCTTCATAGTTTATCTAAGATTCTATCTGGAGATGGGAAGGATGTCTCTGAATTGCCAAAACAAGGAAAATTCTTCCTCTTCTGTCCTCGCATCTGTGTTTTGTAGGGGTTTGTACCCCTACCTATTTCCACCCCTCCCTGTTCCCAGACTGAGAAGTCCTGGAGACCCTGATGTTTTCAACTTTTTTTTTCTTATTCTTCAGCCCAGAGGACCCCCTAAGCAAGGAGAAACAAACCCACATCACAAGAATGAGTGACTTAGGACAAACTGCAAATGAACCAGTTTTACCTTCATGACATTGGGGTTATAACTTAAGTATGATTACCATGGGTCCGAATGAACAGTGCTGGGGGACACGAGTGCCCATATTTTAAAAATTCTCCAAATAAACATCAGTTTGCTTAACATCCGAGGATGATGTAAGATTGTAAAATAATGTTAATTATTCTCATTCTTAAACTTCTATGTGTTCACTAACAAATCATGCTTTCTAACCAAGTAGAAAATAAACTCACTTGTCATATCACACCTAGACCTCCGATAACATTCTGCTGTGTTTAAAAAAATAGAAATATACATAAAATTGGGGTCATTACTTATTTTTCCTCTTTTGAATTTTCATATCAGTCATATGTTTTCTGTATTTTATTTTAAATTTTTTTATTATTTATTTATTTATTTATTTTTTTAGTGAGAGAGAAAGGGGGAGAGAGAGAGAGAGAGAGGGGAACATCAAGTTGTTCCTATATGTGTCCTGACCAGGGATCAAATTGACAACTTCTATGCTTTGGGACGATGCTCTAACCAACTGAGCTATTCAGCCAGAGCTTGTTTTCTGTATTTTAGTGTTTATAAAGTTGATCCTGAGAACCCCAGGCTTTGCGATGGAAGCGATTTCCTCTTGTCATGTACATCAATATCAGAGGAAGATACCCGTCTTTTTATACTCACTGATTTTCACTACTGATTTGGGGCATATGTTTATGTGTGGATTTTGTCCTTTCAAGCTGCTGGATCTAATTGGCTGTTACTTAGTACTTGCACATAATTTTGTCTCAAGTCTTCCTGCTGTCAGATCCTTGACATCCACCAAAAAATTACCCAGGCTCCTGAGAGTGTTTGAATACTTATCATCCCTGCTGATGAACATTGGCCAACCATTTGTGCATTGGTTTCAAATGCACCATTTTTAAGTGCTCTTTTTGGCCTATTGAACTCACAGTTAGTTAGACAAAGCAACTCTAGCCAGAGCTGGTGTTACCATTTGGTATTTCATGACACTGGCTTTGACCCGAAAGCAGGAAATGGACCACATCCTGACCACCCTTGGCTGGGAAATGGAAATCAAATGATAGTGTTTCAACACCTGCAATTAATGAAATTTTAAGCAGAGAACCAGGTGATGGGATCAGCCTGTATTTTTCCTGAACTGAATTAAAATACATATGCACAATTTAAACTCTCTATTTAAGCTTTATTTTATAAACTCTATGTATTTATGAATCCTATATAAAATTCAGTATTATTCTATGTGTTTGAATAATGGATGCTAACACTTTTAGGGTACTTATATGTACCTACAACACTGTCCTAGGCACTTCACATGTGTTGTTCCATGTAAGACCACAACACATTCCTGAAATGTTATGAGCTGAGTGTTCGCATTCCTCTAAAATTCTAACGTTGAAGCCTTAACCCCCAATTTGTTGGGGCCTTTGGGAGGTAATTAGGTTTAGATGAGGCCATGAAGTATTCTATGCCAACCACGGGAAGTCAATACCTCATTATAGAGTTCGTGTCCTCATGAGAAGAGACCAGAGAACTTGCTTCCAATTATTTTTTCTCTCTTTCTCTTTGGCATGTGAGGATACAGCCAGCAGACAAGTGCCTGTGAGCAGAAAGAGAGCCCTCACCTTGGATGCAACCAGAATGGCACCCTGATCTGGGGTTTGCCAGCCTGGAGACTGCAAGAAAGACATTTCTTATTAAAATTACCCAGGCTGTGGAATTTTGTTATAATGCACAGAGCCAATTAAGACATGAGACTAAGCACCATATGATTACAAATAAAGAAGGAGAAACTTGGGGAGACAAAGTGACTCACAGAAGGCCATTTTTCTAACGAGCAGTGATAAACTCATGTCCACTGATTTTAGTGTCCATACACCTTACGTCCCTTCAGTGAGCCAACCAGGGCAATAAAACCAACCTTTCCATGACAAATGGACAGTTCTTATGTGAAGTTGTTAATACATGCAAGTCAACCTCGCCCTGGCATTCAGGACACACATCTTACTGGTATTGTACTGAGCCCAGCACCACAAATGATGAGAGAAACTTCCAGGACAGTAACAATTCAAAAGCTTTGTCTATATTAACCACTTGACCAGAATTTATCCCTCAGTAGCAGTTATTTACTAGGCTGAAAGTGAGTGAACATTTTGCCTTAAGATATTCATTCTTTTTCACTCATTTATTCAATGCAGACTTAAGTGCCTTCTCTATGTCAAGCATTCTTTATGGCACTGGGGAGACATTGATGAACAAAATAGGTAAAGATACCTGTCCTCATAGAATTTACATTCTGGTGGGGAGAAGGGGGACTGATAGTAAACAAATCATCAGCAAATCAGTACTTAAGTTCTGATAATAAGAAATGTTATGGCAAAAAAAAAAAAGGAATAAAAAGATCTCTTGAAGGTCAAAATTTTGTGAGGAAATCATCCCAGACAAAGAGAACAACCGTCAGTGCCCAGTCCTGGAAATGAAATTGACTTTCATGTTCCAAGGAATGAGGCAAGATTTTTTTGTTTTATTTTTTAGGGCCACCGTCCAATTTTCTTTAGGCTCAGGTGAATTTATTTCAGACCCTAGGCATAAACCAGTTTGCATGGCTGAAATGAATAACCTCATGAACTCCAACCCATGTGCTTCGGCATTAAAGATGGCAAGTGCCCATTTGGGTTTTATTTATTTCTTCTTTCCGGTTGAATGACATCTGTATTTGAGACCTTTCCAGCACTGACTTTTTAAAAAAAGAAAGCATAGGTCATTTCAATGAGAGAGCAAGCAGACAGGGGATGCCGTAAATCAGAACACTGCTGGTCATGATTGGAACTGAACATCTCCCAAGAATACTCTTTTCATTCTCTTCCAACCTCAGTTGATATAATTGATGTATGCTAGAAGTTATGATCTCATGGTACAGTCTTTCAGTGGTTTGCTGCTGGCCTGCTAGTGTTCTACCATAGCCTCGACACTGAGCCTAACGAAGACCATTAAATCACTACAGCAATTAACAGAGGAGTTTGGGGTGTGAGTCCTTGTTTTCTTTTTATCTGTAAAGGGAAAACTGTTAAATAAGTTTATATATTTAATGACATATCAAGAAGAATTATTTGATAGTTACATATGTCTACTAAAGAAATATGTAAATATGAGTTAATATATTACTGAATCTTAGCAAGTCATTTGTATTCAGGACACTTGGAGCTTTCATTGTAGACCATGAAGGATATTGAGAATATTTTAGCTCAGTTAATAACACGTCTTCAAAGAAGATATATTAAACTTTAAGTCATAGGCTGGGAAATGTTCACAAAATCACTAGAATTACTGTATTTTTCACTCCATTAGACACACATTCCCCCCCCCCCCAAAAAAAAAAAAAGTGGAGGGGAAAAAGCCCGTGCATCTTATGGAGTGAATGTTCATTTTTTTTAGCTGCTGCGGGGCGCTGCGCTGGTAAACACATGTAGAATGAGCGCCAGTGGGAGCGTAATCATACCCGCCAGTGTGGCATGTGGAAACGCGGCATCTGCTGAGTGATCTTCTGGTTCCGGTTTCCATAGTTGCATGCAGCACAGGAGGGAAGGCGATTGATGTGTGGGTGCCTTCATTTGACATCATCAAGGGAAGATGTGAGAGGCACCCTGCAGCAGTAGAGGGCTGTGCTGCAGCTATTGGAGCTCTGTGGGAAGTGCTGACGTCACTTGTTACCAGCCTAATAGCGTTTCATCTGCTGGCTGGCTGGCTGGCTGGCAGATAGGGAGGGGCTGAAGGTGCGAGGCCTGTGCAGCGAGCTGGGAAGCCAGTGTGAGCACAGGCAAAGCAGCGGCAGACGGAGCAGGCTATGCTGCTGGTCTCCATCAGTTTATTCCAGCTGCAATCCAGGTAGTTTACCTATATAGTGAAATTAGAGTAAAAAATAATTGGACTTGAACTAGTGCAGCAGCAGGGGGATATTCTGAATTAAAGAAGAACAACAACCTGAATGGCCGGTCCTGGAGTCTAAGAGACTCTAGGGCCAGCAGATTTACTATCCCCTACATCGCCCATAAACACTCACCTTTTCCCGGGGGTTTCACTCCGCCTCTTTGCAGTTTAATCCTGCTCCTGAGCCCAGCCATTCAGATAGGCTGGATGCCTGAGCATGCCACAGACCTCCGTGGTACCGGGGATGTGGCATTAGCAATGCCTTAGATGACACTGAAGATAGTATCATATATGAAAATAGTGAAGAAAGTGATACCAGTGATTGTGAGCAACTGAGCTTCTTAAATCCTGACAATAGTGATGATGAATTCCTGGGGTTCCTGGACAACTAGAAGAGTATTTGAACATTAAAGTCTCTTCTCATTTGGTAATAACAGTGCTAATGGTTGTTAATACTGCTGTTGAGTTTACATTGTTGAAATATTGTGGTATATTTTATTAAATATTTTTAACACACCATTTGGTTCAGAACATTTTTTTTTCTTATTTTCCTCCTTAAAACCCTAGGTGCATCTTATGATCAGGTGTATCTTATGGAGCGAAAAATATGATACTTAACTCCATTGAGATTTTTTGTTTTTAATCTAGACATTTACTAAACTATTATAAGGAAAAGAAAGCAGAGATTCGAAAATAAATATCTGGCTGACCATCTTTTTAAACCTGACTAAACAAGAAAGATGATTCATAAAAAGCTTAATTTATCCTTTGAAAGCCTAAAAAAGAAATATTTCAGATTTGTTAAGTGAAGATTGTTTCTAGATATGCCAGTTTCATGATGTCTGCAATTCTAGAAACCTTGCTGTCCCCGACAATGGCATCTGTCACCAGTTAGATATTTCTAACGGAGCATTGGAAAAGACAGATATGAGCAAATCAGTATCATGCCCAATTTTGTTGCTTTGTTTAACTTTCCACAGAAGGAATCCTCATCACGTCCCATGGAGGGTATTTTTTTTTGTATTTAATTATTTAAATATTTTCAAAAACACTTAAAACTGAGATATTAAGTATTATTCATTGCTTTCCCAGGTGGAAATGCTAACCTATCTATTCACTCATTCATTGTTTCAAGGAGTTGAGTGCCTACCCTGTGTGAGACCCACTGTAGGCACTGGCCATTCAGAAGTGAGCAAAACAGGAAGAACCTGTCCCAACTGTGAATGAAACTATCAAGTAAGCATAAAAATTATAAAAATAAATGAGTCACCACATTGGCTGAAATTTGTTTTCTAAAATAAGCATTGGATGTGTTAATGGCCTGAAAAGTTTCAGGAAATGACCTTTGCTCTGAGTAGAATAAAGTGTCGGGGTAATTTCACGTGTGGCAGAGTTGATCTGTAATATTTTAAAACCCTTGTTATATGTTCCTTAACTAAGAATCTGATCATAATTTCTCACTTATTTTTTATTTTAGTGAAAAAAAAATCGATCAGTAAGTGAACAAACACTAAGTCAATAGAATGATAAACCCCCAAACAAACACAGTGCTCTTCAACTATGCTCCTCGAATATTCTCCTGAAGCAGTTCAATTGGTTGATGGGTAATAATTAAGAAGGATATTTAAGCATGATGTATATCAAAATTAAAATCATTTTTGGCACAATTGCTTTGACAACCAAATAGATGAACTAAAATACCTCTCTCCATCAGGTGAAGTCTCTTAGTAACATGGAAGTCCACAACCACATTGAAGCTCCTTAATCCTGACGGGGTTCTAAGGGTGTATTTAAAGGCACACGTGTTACAGGAGCTGATTTAAAGTTATACTATGATACAGGTATGTGTTTGATAACCTTTGCCCTCAAAAGCTTCTCCTCCTTTCATTTATTGGCATGAAAACTTTGGAGTTTCTGTCAATTACTTGTGTGAACATTAGAGTAGATCCATTGGTGCCTTTGAGTAAAGTCCTACTCTTGGTTTGAGGTGTCCCTGTGGACCACTCTTCTGTTCTGAGACAATAATGGTAATAACAGCAATGGCTACCATTATTTGGAGATAATCATACTAATGATAATAGCAATAATAGTTTCCATTTGTTGATTTACCTTATGACAGGCCCTGTGCTAAATGCTTCCTGTGACTTTTCTCTTTAAAACATCCAAGCAACTTGAATGTTTTATTAGTGGAAGCTGAAATGCAAGGAGTGAGTTGGTTTCACAGTTATGCAGAGAGTAAGGGGGGGGGGGGTGATCTGGGATTTGGCTCAAATTTAATCAACTTCAAAGACCGTAATCCAAGTACAAAATAAAACTAACCCTCTACTAACAGATGTGGGATCGAAGTTATACCAATCATTGTTTAACCACAACCTAGTTGAAATCTGATATTTTGGCTCTCTCTAAAGACTTTTATTTGAGGCATATTGAGGAGGAAGAAATTTATCTGTGCTCTTTTAGGTTCTTCTATCTGGTCTAAGAATTAAATTAAGATGAGACAGATTAATAGAAGAAAATACCCAAATTTAACTATATACATATATGCATGAGGGAACTATAAGAACACGAGGTGCCAAGATAAATCAGAGAGTTGAGTCTCATGTGCCAGCTTGAGCTGAGGAGAAGAGGGCAGTGGTCTGAGACTTCAAAGGGGAGAAGGCAGTTCATGTGGAGATGGAAGAACACATTTGGCAAGCACATGCTTGCTGGGCCCTGCAGAGATGCAGAGACAATGGGGCACAGAGGGACGGAACTCTGACCTCTAGGCCCTGTGGAGTCTCCCCCCCACCACCACACACAGTCCATATTTTTGTAACTGTCTCTGGGGATAGCTCTATTCTAGGACAGGTTCATTCTCTAAACTCTTTTCTACAGTTAGGTGAAAGTAACAAGAAAAACTTCCTTTTTCTTTGTTAAAAATAATCAGCTCAAATTAATTCTTAGACAAAAGAAAGATATTTTGGGGTGGGCAGTTTTGTTCCCTCACAGGAATTTTTCCTACAGCCCCTACCAAAGCTTAGCTGTATCAGTGGGTATTTACAAAGAATAACCTAAGAATAGTGATTACAGAATTTTAGAGTTATTCAAACTTAATTTTAACATTAAGCCAAAAATATAGAAAGCTACATGATTTGATTATTAAATCAGCTTTTGAAAACCAGGTATTCATTTTATTATTTTTATTTTTATTGAATTTATTGGGGTAACATTGGTTAATGAAAGTATATAGGTTTCAGGTGTGCAATTCTGTAATACATCATCTGTATATTATATTGTGTGCTCATCACTCCAAGTCTCGTCTCCTTCCATCACCATTTATCATTTATCCCTTCTTTACCCTCTTCTACCTCCCCCCATCCACCTTTCCCTCTGGTAATCACCACACTGCTGTCTATTTCTATAAATTTTTTTTTCTTAATCCCTTCACCTTTTTCATCCAATCCTCCAATCCCCTTCCCCTCTGGCAATTATCAGTCTATTCTCTGTATCGATGCATCTGTCTCTGTTTTGTTTGTTCATTTATATTGTTCTTTAGTCCACATATTAATGAAATTATATGGTATTTGTCTTTCTCTGTCTGACTTATTTCACTTAGCATAATACCCTATAGGTCCATCCATGCTAAACTTAATTTTTTTTTAATGAAAGGGGCATGTTCTTAACCACAATGTTTGTCTAAGTTGATGGCTAGCCCACCTTTGGGTGGAATTGGGTCAGGATGAAAGAAGGAGTAGAAAGAATTATAGAAATGTCTGATGAGAACCTGGGTTGAAAATTGGCTGAACATTAGTAGTATGAGACATTTTAGCAAGTTACTGTATTCTGTGGACATCACTTTCCTTCTGGAAAATTGGAGATTTTAACATTATTTTACTTGGTTGTCATGAAGAATGAGGGGATGTGGTAGAGATGGAAATGTGTAGTATTACAATATCCTATTTTAGGATATATCTCTAAAATTACAGTTATTCCTTGCCACTCACACTTAACTACTTGGTGTTTGGTGTTACTGTATGTGTTATATCAAATTAAAATTTGGAGTATGTTGTTACAAATAAACAATCATTCATATTAATGATTGTGGTTAATAATCATTCATAGTAATGATTGCATTAATGTTGTAGTTAAGGTCATGCACTTATCCAGTGGACTTGATCAGTGGAAGCAGGTGCAGGTGTGCTAACCTCTCAGTGTGTATGATGTGTGTGTTACAGAAAAAGGAAGGGTTGGGGGGGGAGAGAAATACAGATGATAGTCTCCTAATACTCTTAGACTAGAACCAGGGGTGGGAGAAACACCATATGTGTCCGATGACTCTGGGTGCCTAGCTGCGGGTGCATCACTCCCTGGGGGAGCTTGGACGCATGGCTACCTCTGGTGTGCCAGCACATTAGACGTGGTGCTGAGACACTAGATTAGAAGTGACTGAAGTAGATGCTGGGCAGATGGTCCTGTCCTGGTTATCTGCTCCTATTTAACAAGCCAGAGAGTTAAGGGCTATGCCCAGAATGGTCACAGTATGGCTCTCTCTCAGTCTTCTAATTGGTGAGAGAGTTCAGAAAGAGTAGCATAGTAGTTATGGGGAGGCTGAGCAGAAGAGAATTTGAATGAGACTAGCTTCAGCATTCAAGGGGAGGATGAAAAGGCAGTGTGGATTCTGAAATCAGGAACTCGATACTTCTGGCTGTCAGCCACCTCGTTGATAAGTTTGTCCTCCAGAGTGAGTGACTAGAAAGAGCTGTCACATGCTGGCCGAGGGCCACCTCTGCTGGAGTGTGCTCTGAAGGGAACAAATGGCTTCCTTCCTCCGGGCCTGGTCATGGCGAGTGGACCTTTGCCGAATGAGCCGTGGTGCCAGCAGGAGGCGGTGGCCTCATTAGAGGCACCAGTCTGTGATAATGATGGTAGGAAAGAGGCATATTGCTAAACGAGAATAACCCCGGGTCAGTGTTCTATTGCTGCTGTAACCAACTGTCAGAAAGTTAGTAATTTACATAGCAGAAATTTATTATTGTGTAATTCTGTAGGTCAGAAATTCAACACAGGTGCCACTGGGTGAAAACCAGGTGTTGGCAGGGCTGTGCTTCCTCCTGGAGAAGAATGCGTCCCCGCCTCCCGATTCCGCAAGCACCTGCATGTTTTAGCCTCAGCCTCCCTCCTGCAGCTTCAATGGTGGCAACACTGCCTCCCTTTGATCCTCCTTCCTTTGTGACCAAGGGTCACATCTCCCTTGACTCTCCTCAGCTGGGAAAGGTTTTCTGCTTTGAAGGACTCATGTGACTAGGTATGGTCCAGGATAATCTGCCCAACTTAATCACATTTGCAAAGTCCCCTTTTCCTTGTAAGGTAATTTATTCACGGGACCCAGGGGTTAGGATTTCAATATCTTTGGGGACTATTGTTCTCCCACAAATCCTTTAGTGATGAAGAAGCATTATCTTAAGCTCCTTTCCTCTCATTCCTCCATTCATCCCACATCCTCACTGGTTTCTAAGATTTCTGAGGTATAAGTCCCACCCTCACTGGTGACCACAGCAGTAGCAAATTTTCTGTATGGCTAACATGGTGGCCAGTGGTTACCAATAGTAGTATCAGGGAAAATTTGAAGGGGACACCTGTGTGCTTGGTAGGGCGAGGTGATGACCAGAATGAATTCCCAGGCACCTGTGAACCTCTAGGGAAATGAGAACTATTTGAAAGAGAAAATCTGGTAGAAAGATGAGACTTCCTTGCAAGAGCATTTGGAGAGTCAGAGACAACATTTAGGAGATTAGCATGAACTAACTTCTCCAAATATGGCGGAAGTTGGGACATACCAAGTAGAGGTGAATGGATAAATGTATTGTTCCTCTCTGTTGCTACTTTTTACATACTACACTCGAAAGCCTGACTTGCTATTTGCAGGAATAATTACAGAAGTTAACCAAATCTGCATGCACACCCAAAGGGATAGAAAAAACAATTTTTATAAATGAATCCTCCACAGATATACAAGATTTA